>NC_051177.1:204459225-204759225 GCF_013339695.2 Rhipicephalus sanguineus
AAGAGTGGCGTTTTCGTATGTCAGTGACTGCGAGGAAAACATGAGGTTATTAGAGCCTTACATGCATGACCTGGTTGTGAGTGGGAGGCCATGCAAAGTGCTGCGCGACTCGGCGGCAACGATGGATGTGGTCCACCCGTCGTATGTGTCATCATCCTACTACACGGGACAATGCTCGTGGATCCGCCAGGTGGTGGAAGAGCACAGCGTATGCTTGCCCATTGCAACGGTGGTCATTGAGGGCCCTTTCGGTAAACTAACAACCGAGGCCGCGGTTTCAGGAAAGCTTCCTAAATCATATCCATACTTGTTCTCAAACAAGTCGGATATGTTAATGCGAGAAAGGGGCATCCTTTTTGGTGACTGGATAGTACAGGCCTTAACCCGCTCTAAGGCCCGAGAATGGGCAACTCAGCTAACTTATGAGAATAACGCTAAGGAGGAAACACACGACAGAACCGAAGCAGAAGCGAAGGAAAGTAGTTCGGACAACTGCGATAACGAGGCACCCGAGATCGGACAAACAGAGAATGAATCTCACGAACCGCAGAGTGAGGGTGAACTTGAGTGTGCGTTACTGCCGCCGGTATCAAACAGTTTCACTTCACTCCTGAGTGGGAACAGGGATAAGTTAGTTACTGAACAGTTAGAGGATCCCACCATTCAAGAGATCAGGAAGCGTCAGAGAACGAGTAAACCCGCCAGGAAAAACATTTCTTTCCAACTGAGAAATCGCGTGTTGTATCGCTTATACAAAGATAAGCGCGGAGTGGAGCGAGACCAGCTGGTCGTTCCCCATAAGTATCGCGCAGACTTACTGCGAGTTTCACATGGCAGTTCGTGGTCGTGTCACCTTGGACACTGGAAAACTAAGCTGAGGCTGTTACAAGAGTATTACTGACCTGGATGTTTCAAAGACGTGGAATTTTGTGCGGTCATGCGACACATGCCAGCGAGTCGGAAAGGCGCAAGTTAAGTGGAAAGCCCCTATGGTGTTAGTACCACTTATTACCGAGCCGTTTCAGAGGTCGGT
Organism: Rhipicephalus sanguineus; assembly: GCF_013339695.2. Lineage (NCBI taxonomy): Eukaryota > Metazoa > Arthropoda > Arachnida > Ixodida > Ixodidae > Rhipicephalus > Rhipicephalus sanguineus. The sequence continues at coordinate 204,460,259 of NC_051177.1, forward strand.
GATAGATGTAGGCGGGCCACTTCCTGTGACCAGGACAGGATGTCGTTACATTCTAACTTTGTTATGCCCAGCCACTAAATTTCCAGAGGCGGTAGCGCTGCGTTAGGTAACGTCAAAAAGTGTTGTGGATACGCTGCTGTCGGTCTTTTCGCGAGTAGGATTTCCTTCCGAGATCCAAAGTGATCAAGGCAGCGTATTCACTAGCGTTCTCACCACCTCATTCCTGGAGCGATGCGGCATAAAAATAGTGCACAGCTCAGTCCATCATCCGCAGAGCAACAGCGTAGAAAGGTGGCAGTCCGTCCTTAAAGGCCAACTCCGGCGATTTTTCGAGGTCGATAGATCTCAATGAAATTCGCTGGGTACGTTCCTTTGCACGTTTCCGTCATTTATGCCAAATTACAGGCTTGAGACATGCGCAGATTGTTTGCAAATGAATTTTAAAGATTGTCTGCAAACGCCCTCCTGGCTTCCCACAATTATTGGCAACATTGCGTCTGTGACGTCAGTATTGGGAAGGCGGCGGAAGTGACGCAGCCGAGGGCACCGCTAACTTCGGCGCTTCGGCCGCTACAGCGAGCGTCTGCTGTGCACAAGGCGACAGACAGCGTCGGTTTGGCCGGCGCTTCGCTGGTCGTCCCGGCTGTCACAGTTTTCATACTCCGCGCCGGCGTAACCGGCATGCCTTGCACGACTTCCGGTTCGTTCGTAACAACGTCTGCGTCATACGTATACAGTGCACTCGGTTGGGTTTCGGTTTCGGTGTCGCGCATTTTTGCTTATTTAAAATTATTCTCCAATTTACCGAGTATTTCTGTTATCGGGCCCGTAACACGAGCCTCTGAGGAACATAAAAGCACCATTACTTTGACATGGCCAAAAAATCGCCGGAGTTGGCCTTTAAGCGCGTCCTTAGAGGACTGTGTTATGAGGACAAGCGAGACTGGGACGCGTGCCTACCAGCAGCACTTTTCGCTTTGAGGTCGGTACCGCATGAATCCACTGGTTTTAGCGCCGCTGAGTTGGTTTACGGAAGGTCACTGCGCTCACCTTTGCGAATGGTGCGTGAAGCGTGGGAAGGGCATGGAGAAGACCCTACAGTGGTAGAGTTCGTTCTCAATTTGCTGGAGCGATTATATAACGCTAAAGAACTTGTGGAGGCCAGCATGAAGTCAGCCCAGGCTCGATCCAAAGTCTACTATGATAGGACAGCCCGTCAACGACCTTTCTGTGTCGGCGACAAGGTTATGTGGCTAAAGACGTCAAAGCAGAACAGGCTCGAAGTGCAGTGGGAAGGACCCGCTGATGTAGTTGCAAAACTGTCCGACACCAATTACGTGGTGAAAACCCCAGGGAGACGTAAAGAGGTGCGCATTTATCATTCCAACTTAATGAAGCCTTACGTGCAAAGCGAGGCAGTAGTGAACATGACACTGAACGTTCCTGAAGAGATGGAGGACAACTTTGTTTGCTTAAGCGAAGGGAGAGGCAGCACTAAAGAACTCCTTAGGAAAACTGAGGAGATAGGGGAACTAAAGGAATCCCAGTTGTCCGATCTCGGCGAACTAATAACACAGTTTGATGACTGCTTCGTCGACAGGCCGGCCCGAACGGATCTGACTGAGCACGACATTGAGTTGACCTCCGAGGAACCCGTGAAGTCAAATTGTTATCGATTATCTCCACGATAGAGAGGTATTCCAGATAAAGAAGTCAAGCGCATGCTCGAATTAGGAGTAATTAAACACTCAGAGAGCGAATACGCTTCTCCTATGATCTTGGTGGAGGCTCCGGGCAAAGACTCGAGGCCCGTAGTAGACTATCGGAAGTTAACCGCTCTCACAAAGGATCAGGTGTATCCAATTCCTAACATCGAAGAGAGGGTGGAACAGATCGGTCGAGCAGCCTATGTGACTACGCTAGACCTTACTCGGGGATACTGGTAAGTGCCGCTCACGGAGCGAGCCAGCATATACGCGGCTTTCGTCACCCCAACGGGCAGCTATCAACCCACTATGATGAGTTTCAGGCTCAAAAATTCTCCATTTTGCTTTTCGCGTAGCTTTTTGCTTTTTGCTTTTTTACGGCTTACCGTAAAGGCTGAGAAGTGTTGCCTTGCGAGAGCGACCGCAGACTATTTAGGTCACAACGTAGGTCAGGGTTTCAGCAAACCTAGCGAGCTTAAGATGTCGGCAGTAGCCGGCTATCCGCGACCAAAGACAAAGACGGACGTTAGAGCATTTTTGGGGCTCACTGGATATTACAACCATTACATCCGAGATTATTCCACCTTGGCAAGCCCCTTGACCGATGCTCTCCGCGGGAAAGAACCGACGAATGTAGTCTGGGATAAAAAGAACGAAGGTGCCATCTTAAGCCTGAAGGCGGCACTGATTAGCCGTCCGGTTTTGCGAGCTCCTGATTACGACCGAGAGTTCACGGTCCAGTGTGATGCGAGTGATCGAGGCCTAGGAGCCGTTCTATGTCAGAAGGATGACGATGGTAATGAATATCCCGTGCTCTACTTGAGCCGAAAATTGAGCTCTCGTGAGAGGGCTTACTGCGCTTCTGAAAAGGAATGCGCTTGCATCGTGTGGGCCATTCATAAATTGCAGTGTTACCTTGGAGGCGCCAAGTTCACCGTAGAGACGGACCATTGTCCCCTTACCTGACTGCAAACAGCGACATCAAAGAACGGTCGCCTTCTGAGGTGGAGTTTGATTCTTCAGCAATATCATTTCGACATTAAATATAAGAAGGGCAAATTGAATGGAAACGCTGACGCGCTCAGCCGCTCTTTCTGAACGATTCTGGGGTGCTCTTCCCAATGTCTCGAAATTGATATTTGTGTTTTTTTCTTTTTCGTGCAACTATTTCTGTAATCAAGTAATGTAGCACGTTTGGTTTCTCAGCATAAGTGAGTCCTGAGAGTTTTGAGTGTCAGCTTTTCATTAAAGCTTGTTTGCCAACCCTCTTATGGCCTGGTTTACTCAGAGGTGGCCGAGTGCTTGCTCTGCATGTGGTTGAGTTTCAGAGAGGCCGAAGAATGGGGCTGCAACTGACTAGACAATGCTTCAAGCGAAGACGAGCTTTGGGCATTCAACGGTGGCGAATTCCGTCGACCCTTCGAGCAGCAGCGGTGACTGCTGCCCTCCGTTTCTCCACTGGCGAGGAAGGAGGCTGTTATGACTGACAATTGGTGGCGACGCGATGACCATGAGAATGGACAGGCAATGCGTTCTCACACTACTAGAACACCTGCATCTTTCCTAGAAACGGAATCCCCGGGACGGGAAGCGACCGACAATGGGCCACCTGGATTTGGATTGGTGTGCTGCCAAGACGACCTGACCTGTATGCTTTGTCAGGAGTCGCCGCAGACCCTTTTCTGCCTTCGGGGAAGAGTCCGAGGAACAAGCCCGAGGAACCTGTTGCCCTGCTTCCCCCACAAGCGTGCCATCGACCGCCGAACCCTTGCTGCTTCAAGAGTGCAACGACCCCTCAGCGACAGTGAAATATCCCAGGCAGCACGTCGCCATTGGACCGATCTCGGCCCAACGTCGGCAAATGACGGCAGCAATATCGGCCCCACGTCGGCAAATCACGCTCGCGCTACTTTCACCCGCATCGGCCCGACGTCGGCTAGCCGCCTTTGGGCCGATGCGGGCTTGCCGGCTTCGGGCCGACGTGGGCTGGCCAGCGTCGGTCCGAGACGGGCCTGCCGTTATTCAGCCTATGATGGCAAGCCGTCATTGGGCCTATGTATGCTAGCCGATGCTGGCGCGGTGTCGGCCCCGCCGATGTCGGGTAGCCGCCGGCGTGACCGTTTACACCCGTTATTATGTTTTAGCAGTGGTGGCTTACCGTGCGTTAAGTACGGTAGTACTGCACCGTCGTGGTCGGCACGTAGCTAGTTGATATGGAGACACCGGCGGTAGTTGCTCGATGCGTAAAGTAACCTCATCAGGCAGGCTGATACATGTGTTGTAAAGTAAAATGGCTGCGTGCCGACCACGGCAGTTCGGTATTACTGTGGTTACTGTACTGTAAGTCAGCAGCGCTAAAATAGACTATTCGCGGCCCAACGACATTCATCGACTGCCATTAGTGCCATATTCGAAAAATGCTTCCTAATTAGAACGACCGCTCCACTGAAGTCTTAGTGTACAATTCTATCGAACCGTGCAAGGCCGAGAACGAAAGTCAATATTGTCTCAAACAAAACTAAATTGATGAAAGGCCTGCTGCACCAACTACGCATGCGTCTGAGAAATTAAGGAGGAACACATTTGCAAGGTGATAAACACACATTTATTCACAGATATGAACACACGCCAGCAGTTCCGGAATAATTATGCCATCAAGGAATATCTAAACATCTATAAATACCGTAGCCAACATCTAAAACAACCCCACAGCCACCGTATTCCTCAAAAAAAGCAGGACAATCCTAATCGAGAATGGGATCAGGCGCAAAATCATAGGCGTGAGCAGGGTTCCCCTTCAGAGGGGGTGTGGGGGGGGGGCGAAGGCCCTCCCCCCTTCCCTATTAAGTCAATGTGTTTGGCAGACCTTGCGCCCACCTCTTCTTAAGTGACTACGGGGGCCGGCCGCCCCCCTGCCCCATTGTGCGCACGCCTATGCGAAGAGTTACAATCTCTTCAACGTTATGCGCGGCACATTCACTATAAATATTGAAAGAACTAGAACGGGCAAAAATAGGAATAAGGATTAACGAAGAATATTTCAGCTACTTGTGTTTTGCGGACGATATCGCGATATTCGGCACCATCAGTAACGATGGTGCCGAATCACGAAAAAAATTCTGGAGATGTAAACGAAGGCAGCATTAAAGTAGGATTAAAGACGGACCCGAAGAAAAGAAAGATAATGTTAGGCGGCTTGCCGAAAAAGCGAGATTAAGAATGGCAACTAGACTAGAAGATTGTGTACACGCGTGAGCTAATTACGAGCAGAGGAGCACTCCCCCCCCCCGTTTATTAAGTTCACCAAGGAACGGTAGGCATTCGCAACACATGACTGGCAATTAAATTAGTGTTATCCTTTAAGCGGGAATTGCAATTTTTTCAGTGATATCTTAAGGGCCAAAAAGATGGATAAACTGCTGCACGCGACGCGAGAAACATTGCGAGCGGTACCACAAGATCCCATGAACTCTACATCTAAACAAGATAGACACGCACGCATTCCTAATCTAAAGGTAAGATTGTAACAGAAAGGAATCGTGCATAAAAACCACTCACGTGTGCCCGTTGGATCGCTACAAACACGAGCGAATAAAAAATGCAAGCGCACCATATCAGAATACACAAAACACGATGGTCAATAGAGAATACGCGATAAGAAAACAAAAATCTGATGACACGTAACAGCAGTGAACACGCGGCCTTATATGAGGTGAGCGATTTCAACATGGAAGCAGGCGGCCACTGGTTTCTCGCTGCGGTGATCTCTGCCGAAAACAATGCCGGAATCCTGCCGCGTATCCGTCTCGTGCACGATTTTGACTTTCCACCACACATGTCCACACACCGCACTTTTGAAGAATTCTGCTGGTCGGAGTGAAAAAAACCTGCTCCCGCAGCTACGATTGTCCCTCCGTCTGGACGGCTACCTTACCCTGCCTGGTCAAGCGAGTTTCGCGACAATGACACTGAACGAGGGGAAGGGAGGGACGGGGGGGGGGGGGTATAGGTTGAAGAAGACGAAAAAAAAATGCGAATTCTCCCTTCTTGAAAGCACGCCTCAGCGTACCACAATGGTGTGCGATCCCCCCAGCATGTCTATGGGCATGCCGTTTGAGAAAGACGTTCGTCGAATTTTCAATGCATCACTTGTTGCCACATGTCGCTGCATGAAAACTTTGCGTACACCACGTTGGAGCCGCATTTTTCATTGTATTTCACGTGCCATAATAATAATTTTATGCGACTGTTTCTGAAAGCACGTGGGAAGCAATCGTTGAGCGAGATTGTTACTTGAAAAAGATATGTATGTCACAAAATGGATGGCAACGAAGTGCAAATGCGAACTGACAAACACGTGGCAAACACGTGTTTGTCAGTTCGTTAAAGTTGGTCAGTGGGCTAGTTGATTTGTAAACATTCAAACGACAAAACGTGTCTTCACTTCGCCCGGTCTTTTTTGCGTCATACCTATTTTTCTCAAGTAATGAACCAACTAGCTCAGCAACACGCCTTGCTGAGCTTTTACTATTTTCATAAAGTAAAATTATGTGACATCACTGAAGCAAATGCGCTTGTTACGCTTGACTCAAACACGCGCGTGAGTAAATATGTGTAAACACGGAGATTGGAAACTGTCCGTGTAGTATATGAGCGCTCGCGCCACATATTCAGCGGCTGAAAGGATATAGCGCTATAAATATGATGACAGGCTCGATTTATGCACGGAATTAGTATTCACATAAAACTTCTTCCGCTAAAAGCATTCGTGCGGGAATGTTTGGGTGAATTTTGATGCTGCATACATTAGCGAAGTCGGCCGACCAGTGGCAAAAACATTTACGAAACAGAAGTACTTCGAATTTGGCCCATGAAGTTAATGTTATGTGTTATAACGTTTCAACATTTTTGATAGCGTTGAACAACTGGTGAACGAAGTGGCCATCTAATTTCAGTCAGTTATTCTTCTAAAGACCACCTTTTTTTGGTAGAAAAGTGACTGTGCTAGTGATAGTTGTTAGTCATTGTCATAGCAGAAACGAATAAGAGAATGCAAGCTATTCAGTCGGCGATACTTCGCGCCCCGAGTCGTACGTGCGGCATTAGCACGGTACAATATTTGAACTTTGTTATTTGTGCTAGTACAGCAATCCATGTGGCGGTATTCCACAGCTTAAGCTACAAATATTCAAGCGCCTAATGCTCTATTGCATTACGATTGTATCCTAGGCGGGCGAGCTGCCGGGCTTCTTCGGCGGGCTAAAGGTAGAGCGCAACGTCCAGGTTATTCTCGTCACTGACGGCCGGCAACACGGCGTCCAGCGTCGTTGAGGGGCTTCCGTGAACTAGTTTGAACGGCGTCATAGTGCGCCGTTTCTTACACTGCCGTGTTAACTTCAGGTTATGTGCGGAAGATATTATGGCGTCCCATGTCATGTGTTCGACGTACAGTACATTGCCAGCATGTCGGCGAGGGTTTCATTTAGCCGCTCGGTGAGGCCATTCGCCTACGGGTGATGTCCGTCGGTGACTTGTGTGGCTCTATTTCACGATGGTTTGCGTTAGCTCTGCCGTAAAAGCCGTACCTCTGTAGGTGACGAGGACTTTTGGAGCGCCGCGACGCAGGAGGACGTTCTCAACAGGGCATGTATAACTGTCTGAAGGGAGACAAGAAAGTTCCAACATCGTCGATAAGCCATCGGCTCCGCCGATGTCAGCTGAAGCACGGCAGAATGACGGCATGCTCGGCCCAATGTTGCCGGTGAAAGCCATCGGCTAAGCCGATATCGGCGGAAGAAGAGCAAAACGCCGGCAAACTCGGCCCAACGTTGCCGGTGAAAGAAATCGGCTAAGCCGATATCGGCGGGAAGACGGCAGAAGGCCGGATAACTCGGCCCAATGTTGCCGGTGAAAGACCAACATCGGCTGAAAGGCGACAAAATCGGCCCAATTTTGCCGGCAAAAGTCTGCGGCTCCGCCGATATCGGCGCCAGGCTGGCAATGGTGGCCCGAGGTGGGGCCGCGCACAGCCGCCGTAAAACCAATATCGGCCCGACGTTGTGTGCTGCCTGGGATACTGTGCCATAGTGGGTGGGGTCGTGTACGTGAATGGTGGTCATCAATAAGGAGGAGCCAGCCTGAGGGGTTAAAACGACGGTGCTAAGTGAGAAATGGGGTTCTGAGCCCTCGGTAACAGGCTCATCCAGTTTGCTCGTCGCGGAACTCTTTCCTTGTAACTATGTAATTGTTGTACAAAAAGTGCCAGTAAATATGTTTGTTATCGTTTTCCCAACTTGCTAGCAGCATTTCCTCAACCCGGAGACTCGACTACGCTACCAAACGGAGTCCGGGTACGACGCTGCCCTATTGTAGCAACAACGTGGTTGCGGAGAAGTGACGGATCTAAATACCGGTCGCAACAACTGGTTGCAGCGGTGGTATGGATCCAAACACCCGGTCGTAACAACTGGTGATCAGCGCTGGGATCTGAAGCTACAAGCGACAACAGCAGTCGGCCTAAGGGAATGCAGCTGTCTCGAGACATCGATCACGTGTGGGTGAGTGCTTGGCTTTTCCTTTGATGTGGACCAGGTTCTAAACGAGGGTTTTAGATCTGGCAGATAACTTTGCCGAAAGACTCAAGGTTACGTACTTTCGGATAGTTGTTTTGGAAGTGGCAGGCACTGGGAACGATCATGGATTTACGGAAGCTGCAGAAGCCGGACTTGTTGCTGTTATGTAAGGAAGTGGGGATCGATACAAAGGGTCTGACACGAAAAGCCCTACTCGTACAGGCGATTATTGATTTGGGGGTCGATGATGAGGAGCTCTGTGAAGAATGGGAATACGCCAACCAAAATAAGGAAGAGTGGCTCAGACACTGGGAAACAGAGGAACGCCGCGCAGAACTCGAAAAAGAAAACGAAGAAATGAGGCGTGAGAGTGAAAGAGAGGAGAGGAGGCGTGAGCAAGAGTTTGAGCTCCGCAAACTAGAACTTGAGTTGAGGTCGAGCAGTAGTCCCCAACAAGCGGTACCTCTTCCACGCAGGGAGGCAGAGTTCAAAATGTCTAGGTACTTGCGGTCATACGTGGTATCAGGGGATATCGGTCTGTATCTGGTGAATTTTGAGCGTACGTGCGAGACTAGGTCGTTTGAGCGAGACACCTGGTCTCAGAGACTACTTACGGTTCTACCCTGCGAGGCGGCGGAGGTTATTCCGCGACTCAGCAAGGAGGACGCCGAGCGCAGAGGCGTTCAGGAAGAGATTTCGGGGCGCTAAGAAGGACCGAGAGCTATCCCGATTTCCTTTACAACCTGAAAGCGGATTTGATTGAATGGTTAAAGAGCACTGAGTCCTACAATGACAGGGACGTGGTAGTAGAGAGAATTCTGATGGAACAGTTTTGCAACTGTCTCCCAGCTAGAGCAGGGAAGAAATTGGTTACAGGATCGGGGTGAGTCGTCGAGGAGTACGTGTCGCGTAGACAGGGTAACAGCAACTTGGGAGCTGATGGGACCTACAATGCCAATTCAAGTGCAAATCATTACATAAAGCGCTTCTTGAGCTCTCAGAACGAGAAAAACGGAAAAAAAAAGTTCCTTCTGGCCTGTTTCCAAAGAAGGGTGACGGTGAACAAACGGAAAATGTGCCCAACGCGGAAAAAGCAAAGAATGCTTTTGAAGCTAGGAAGCCACTCACTTGCTACAGATTGAATGAGACGGGTCACATAGCGGTGAACTGCAGAAAAGAAAGAGTGGCGTTTTCGTATGTCAGTGACTGCGAGGAAAACATGAGGTTATTAGAGCCTTACATGCATGACCTGGTTGTGAGTGGGAGGCCATGCAAAGTGCTGCGCGACTCGGCGGCAACGATAGATGTGGTCCACCCGTCGTATGTGTCATCATCCTACTACACGGGACAATGCTCGTGGATCCGCCAGGTGGTGGAAGAGCACAGCGTATGCTTGCCCATTGCAACGGTGGTCATTGAGGGCCCTTTCGGTAAACTAACAACCGAGGCCGCGGTTTCAGGAAAGCTTCCTAAATCATATCCATACTTGTTCTCAACCAAGTCGGATATGTTAATGCGAGAAAGGGGCATCCTTTTTGGTGACTGGATAGTACAGGCCTTAAGCCCGCTCGAAGGCCCGAGAATGGGCAACTCAGCTAACTTATGAGAATAACGCTCAGGAGGAAACACACGACAGAACCGAAGCAGAAGCGAAGGAAAGTAGTTCGGACAACTGCGATAACGAGGCACCCGAGATCGGACAAACAGAGAATGAATCTCACGAACCGCAGAGTGAGGGTGAACTTGAGTGTGCGTTACTGCCGCCGGTATCAAACAGTTTCACTTCACTCCTGAGTGGGAACAGGGATAAGTTAGTTACTGAACAGTTAGAGGATCCCACCATTCAAGAGATCAGGAAGCGTCAGAGAACGAGTAAACCTGCCAGGAAAAACATTTCTTTCCAACTGAGAAATCGCGTGTTGTATCGCTTATACAAAGATAAGCGCGGAGTGGAGCGAGACCAGCTGGTCGTTCCCCATAAGTATCGCGCAGACTTACTGCGAGTTTCACATGGCAGTTCGTGGTCGTGTCACCTTGGACACTGGAAAACTAAGCTGAGGCTGTTACAAGAGTATTACTGACCTGGATGTTTCAAAGACGTGGAATTTTGTGCGGTCATGCGACACATGCCAGCGAGTCGGAAAGGCGCAAGTTAAGTGGAAAGCCCCTATGGTGTTAGTACCACTTATTACCGAGCCGTTTCAGAGGTCGGTGATAGATGTAGGCGGGCCACTTCCTGTGACCAGGACAGGATGTCGTTACATTCTAACTTTGTTATGCCCAGCCACTAAATTTCCAGAGGCGGTAGCGCTGCGTTAGGTAACGTCAAAAAGTGTTGTGGATACGCTGCTGTCGGTCTTTTCGCGAGTAGGATTTCCTTCCGAGATCCAAAGTGATCAAGGCAGCGTATTCACTAGCGTTCTCACCACCTCATTCCTGGAGCGATGCGGCATAAAAATAGTGCACAGCTCAGTCCATCATCCGCAGAGCAACAGCGTAGAAAGGTGGCAGTCCGTCCTTAAAGGCCAACTCCGGCGATTTTTCGAGGTCGATAGATCTCAATGAAATTCGCTGGGTACGTTCCTTTGCACGTTTCCGTCATTTATGCCAAATTACAGGCTTGAGACATGCGCAGATTGTTTGCAAATGAATTTTAAAGATTGTCTGCAAACGCCCTCCTGGCTTCCCACAATTATTGGCAACATTGCGTCTGTGACGTCAGTATTGGGAAGGCGGCGGAAGTGACGCAGCCGAGGGCACCGCTAACTTCGGCGCTTCGGCCGCTACAGCGAGCGTCTGCTGTGCACAAGGCGACAGACAGCGTCGGTTTGGCCGGCGCTTCGCTGGTCGTCCCGGCTGTCACAGTTTTCATACTCCGCGCCGGCGTAACCGGCATGCCTTGCACGACTTCCGGTTCGTTCGTAACAACGTCTGCGTCATACGTATACAGTGCACTCGGTTGGGTTTCGGTTTCGGTGTCGCGCATTTTTGCTTATTTAAAATTATTCTCCAATTTACCGAGTATTTCTGTTATCGGGCCCGTAACACGAGCCTCTGAGGAACATAAAAGCACCATTACTTTGACATGGCCAAAAAATCGCCGGAGTTGGCCTTTAAGCGCGTCCTTAGAGGACTGTGTTATGAGGACAAGCGAGACTGGGACGCGTGCCTACCAGCAGCACTTTTCGCTTTGAGGTCGGTACCGCATGAATCCACTGGTTTTAGCGCCGCTGAGTTGGTTTACGGAAGGTCACTGCGCTCACCTTTGCGAATGGTGCGTGAAGCGTGGGAAGGGCATGGAGAAGACCCTACAGTGGTAGAGTTCGTTCTCAATTTGCTGGAGCGATTATATAACGCTAAAGAACTTGTGGAGGCCAGCATGAAGTCAGCCCAGGCTCGATCCAAAGTCTACTATGATAGGACAGCCCGTCAACGACCTTTCTGTGTCGGCGACAAGGTTATGTGGCTAAAGACGTCAAAGCAGAACAGGCTCGAAGTGCAGTAGGAAGGACCCGCTGATGTAGTTGCAAAACTGTCCGACACCAATTACGTGGTGAAAACCCCAGGGAGACGTAAAGAGGTGCGCATTTATCATTCCAACTTAATGAAGCCTTACGTGCAAAGCGAGGCAGTAGTGAACATGACACTGAACGTTCCTGAAGAGATGGAGGACAACTTTGTTTGCTTAAGCGAAGGGAGAGGCAGCACTAAAGAACTCCTTAGAAAAACTGAGGAGATAGGGGAACTAAAGGAATCCCAGTTGTCCGATCTCGGCGAACTAATAACACAGTTTGATGACTGCTTCGTCGACAGGCCGGCCCGAACGGATCTGACTGAGCACGACATTGAGTTGACCTCCGAGGAACCCGTGAAGTCAAATTGTTATCGATTATCTCCACGATAGAGAGGTATTCCAGATAAAGAAGTCAAGCGCATGCTCGAATTAGGAGTAATTAAACACTCAGAGAGCGAATACGCTTCTCCTATGATCTTGGTGGAGGCTCCGGGCAAAGACTCGAGGCCCGTAGTAGACTATCGGAAGTTAACCGCTCTCACAAAGGATCAGGTGTATCCAATTCCTAACATCGAAGAGAGGGTGGAACAGATCGGTCGAGCAGCCTATGTAACTACGCTAGACCTTACTCGGGGATACTGGTAAGTGCCGCTCACGGAGCGAGCCAGCAGATACGCGGCTTTCGTCACCCCAACGGGCAGCTATCAACCCACTATGATGAGTTTCAGGCTCAAAAATTCTCCATTTTGCTTTTCGCGTAGCTTTTTGCTTTTTGCTTTTTTACGGCTTACCGTAAAGGCTGAGAAGTGTTGCCTTGCGAGAGCGACCGTAGACTATTTAGGTCACAACGTAGGTCAGGGTTTCAGGAAACCTAGCGAGATTAAGATGTCGGCAGTAGCCGGCTATCCGCGACCAAAGACAAAGACGGACGTTAGAGCATTTTTGGGGCTCGCTGGATATTACAACCATTACATCCGAGATTATTCCACCTTGGCAAGCCCCTTGACCGATGCTCTCCGCGGGAAAGAACCGACGAATGTAGTCTGGGATAAAAAGAACGAAGGTGCCCTCTTAAGCCTGAAGGCGGCACTGATTAGCCGTCCGGTTTTGCGAGCTCTTGATTACGACCGAGAGTTCACGGTCCAGTGTGATGCAAGTGATCGATGCCTAGGAGCCGTTCTATGTCAGAAGGATGACGATGGTAATGAATATCCCGTGCTCTACTTGAGCCGAAAATTGAGCTCTCGTGAGAGGGCTTACTGCGCTTCTGAAAAGGAATGCGCTTGCATTGTGTGGGCCATTCATAAATTGCAGTGTTACCTTGGAGGCGCCAAGTTCACCGTAGAGACGGACCATTGTCCCCTTACCTGGCTGCAAACAGCGACATCAAAGAACGGTCGCCTTCTGAGGTGGAGTTTGATTCTTCAGCAATATCATTTCGACATTAAATATAAGAAGGGCAAATTGAATGGAAACGCTGACGCGCTCAGCCGCTCTTTCTGAACGATTCTGGGGTGCTCTTCCCAATGTCTCGAAATTGATATTTGTGTTTTTTTTTCTTTTTCGTGGAACTATTTCTGTAATCAAGTAATGTAGCACGTTTGGTTTCTCAGCATAAGTGAGTCCTGAGAGTTTTGAGTGTCAGCTTTTCATTAAAGCTTGTTTGCCAACCCTCTTATGGCCTGGTTTATTCAGAGGTGGCCGAGTGCTTGCTCTGCATGTGGTTGAGTTTCAGAGAGGCCGAAGAATGGGGCTGCAACTGACTAGACAATGCTTCAAGCGAAGACGAGCTTTGGGCATTCAACGGTGGCGAATTCCGTCGACCCTTCGAGCAGCAGCGGTGACTGCTGCCCTCCGTTTCTCCACTGGCGAGGAAGGAGGCTGTTATGACTGACAATTGGTGGCGACGCGCTGACCATGAGAATGGACAGGCAATGCGTTCTCACACTACTAGAACACCTGCATCTTTCCTAGAAACGGAATCCCCGGGACGGGAAGCGACCGACAATGGGCCACCTGGATTTGGATTGGTGTGCTGCCAAGACGACCTGACCTGTATGCTTTGTCAGGAGTCGCCGCAGACCCTTTTTCTGCCTTCGGGGAAGAGTCCGAGGAACAAGCCCGAGGAACCTGTTGCCCTGCTTCCCCCACAAGCGTGCCATCGACCGCCGAACCCTTGCTGTTTCAAGAGTGCAACGACCCCTCAGCGACAGTGAAATAGACTGTGCCATAGTGGGTGGGGTCGTGTATGTGATTGGTGGTCATCAAGAAGGAGGAGCCAGCCTGAGGGGTTAAAACGACGGTGCTAAGTGAGAAATGGGGTTCTGAGCCCTCGGTAACAGGCTCATCCAGTTCGCTCGTCGCGGAACTCTTTCCTTGTAACTATGTAATTGTTGTACAAAAAGTGCCAGTAAATATGTTTGTTATATAAAGAGGTTTATTAGCGGCGACGATACTCAACAGCGACAGTCAAGGCGGGGCCGAATCTCAGCGCGAGTTACGTTCTCTTCGAAAAGAGCCGAAGAGGGCGACCCACTAGGAGGTGTTCGAGAGGACGACCCATTACTAAGTTCGATCGCTTCGCTACAATTACCCCGGGTACGAAAAGGGAGCCGCCTGGCGACCTAGCAACTTGTCACTATGAGGGGGTCGTGGTAGGGCTTCAGGCGCTCCCCGTTGACAATGTCGCGCCCTCGACGGCGCATGTCCGAAGATGGTTCTATGGGTTCGATCAGGTAGTTGACCGGGGATGTGCGTTCGACGATACGGTAGGGGCCTTCGTATTTCGGCAGTAGTTTTGAAGAGAGGCCGGTTGCAGTGGTAGGGACCGAAAGCCATACGAGCGCTCCGGGGAGGAACGTGGACTCAGAAGTGGTGGTGCCACCGCGAAGGCTCTTCTGCCGCTCTTGTTCGTGCGTTGTAAAGGCCTTTGCAAGCTCGCGACACTCTTCAGCAAGCCTGGCTGTGTCAGAAATAGGCGCACAATCAGATGGAACCGGCTTGTAGGGCAGGATTGTGTCGATTGTGTGCGACGGGTGCCTGCCATACAATAAGAAAAAGGGTGAGAAACCAGTAGTGCTCTGAGGGGCGGTATTGTAGGCGTACGTAACGAGAACGGATAACTGGGCTAGTTGGTGGGAACTCATGTTAAGGCAGGTAGCGCAAAGAGACACGGACACAAGCGAAGAATAAGTGCACAGGACAAGCGCCAACTTCAAACTCTGAGTTTGAAGTTGGCGCTTGTCCTGTGCACTTATTCTTCGCTTGTGTCCGTGTCTCTTTGCGCTACCTGCCTTAACATGCGTACGTAACGAAGGGCAAAATGGCATCCCAATTTGTGTGGTCGGCGGCGACGTACATCGAGAGCATGTCGCCGAGCGTGCGGTTAAAGCGTTCGGTGAGGCCATTCGTCTGCGGATGGTAAGCAGTAGTTTTGCGGTGAACAACGTTGCACTCTTTGAGAATGGCTTCGACGACTTCCGACAAGAAGACACGGCCTCGATCACTGAGCAGCTCCTGGGGTGGACCGTGACGCAGCATGAATCGGTGGAGCAGGAAGGAGGCCACATCGCGCGCTGTAGCCGCAGGGAGGGCGGCAGTTTCAGCGTATCGCGTGAGGTAGTCTACAGTGACGATGGCCCAGCGGTTACCAGCGGACGTCAGAGGAAGTGGCCCGTACAAATCGATGCCAACGCGCCCAAACGGCCGGTCAGGGCAAGGTAGAGGTTGCAGACCTGCCGGCGACAGGTGCGTTGAAGTTTTGCGGCGCTGACAATCGATGCAGGAGCGAACAAACTTCTGCACGTAGCGGTACATTCCTCGCCAAAAGTACCGTTGGCGAATGCGGTGGTACGTTTTCGATACCCCAGAGTGTGCACACTGCGGATCAGAGTGGAACGACTCGCGTATGTGAGAACGCAGACTGCGGGGTATTACTAGTAGCCACTGGCGACCGTCGCCGTCGTAATTGCGTCGGTGGAGGAGGTCGTCGCGAACGGTGAAATGGTGGGCTTGACGACGCATTGCGCGAGAGGATGGTGTGGCCGATGGATCGGTCAGCAAGTCTATCAGTGAGGCAATCCATTGATCCTTGCGCTGTTCGGTAGCGATGGTGTGAACGTCGATTGAAGCTACAGCTATGTGAGACACTGAGCGGTGGGCATTGTCGTCAGGCAAGGGAGAGCGGGACAGGGCGTCGGCGTCAGCATGCTGGCGTCCGTTGCGGTACAGCACACGGATGTCGTAGTCTTGCAGGCGAAGTGCGCACCGGGCGAGACGGCCTGAGGGATCCTTCAAGGACGACAACCAGCATAGTGCATGATGGTCGGTGACGACATCGAATGGGCGACCATACAAATAAGGTCGGAACTTCGTAAGGGCCCAAATGATTGCCAGGCATTCTTTCTCCGTAACGGTATAGTTGGTCTCAGCTTTAGTAAGCGTACGACTTGCATATGCCACGACGTATTCCGGGAACCCAGGTTTGC
Organism: Rhipicephalus sanguineus; assembly: GCF_013339695.2. Classification (NCBI taxonomy): domain Eukaryota; kingdom Metazoa; phylum Arthropoda; class Arachnida; order Ixodida; family Ixodidae; genus Rhipicephalus; species Rhipicephalus sanguineus. The sequence continues at coordinate 204,476,538 of NC_051177.1, forward strand.
GCTGCGCAAGGACAGCGCCGAGGCCAACACCGCTGGCGTCCGTGTGTACTTCTGTAGGGGCCGTAGGGTCGTAGTGGCGTAGTATCGGAGGAGACGTCAACAAACTACGGAGCTTTGCGAAAGCGTCATCGCACTCTGACGACCACGAATTGAGGGGCCCGTTGCTGCCAAGGAGCTTCGTCAGCGGCGATATAATAGTCGCGAAGTTGCGGATGAAGCGCCGAAAGTAGGAGCATAGTCCTACGAAACTGCGCAGTTCTTTGACCGACGTAGGTTTGGGGAACTCTGACACGGCCCGAAGCTTGGCTGGATCGGGGAGAATTCCGTCCTTGGACACGACGTAGCCCAGTATTGTCAGCTGCCGTGCTGCAAATCGGCACTTCTTTAGATTCAGTTGTAGCCCGGCGTCGCTCAAACGCGTCAACACATCCCGTAGGCGTTGAAGATGCGTGGAGAAGTCCGGGGCGAAAACTACCACGTCGTCGAGGTAACACAGGCACGTGTGCCATTTCAGGTTGCGCAGAACGGTATCCATCATGCGCTCAAAGGTCGCGGGCGCATTACACAGCCCAAACGGCATGACGTTGAATTCGTACAAGCCATCCGGCGTGACAAAGGCTGTCTTCGGTCGAGCGTCATCAGCCATGGGGACTTGCCAGTACCCTGAGCGCAAATCAAGCGATGAAAAGAATTCTGCTCCTTGCAGGCTGTCGATGGCGTCGTCTATTCGAGGTAGGGGATAAACGTCCTTACGGGTGATCTTATTTAGTCGTCGGTAGTCCACACAGAACCGCACAGAGCCGTCCTTCTTCGCAACAAGAACGACAGGAGACGCCCACGGACTGTTTGAGGGTCGAATAACGTCGTGGCGCAGCATGTCGTCGACTTGCTCCTTAATTACACGACGCTCTGCTGGAGATACGCGATATGGACGTTGCCGCAGTGGTGGTTGAGCGCCAGTGTCGATGCAATGGGTGACAGCAGACGTGCGGCCGAGAGGAGTTTGCGCGACATCGAACGAAGAACGAAATTCTTCCAACAGGCATAGGAGCTGGGAACGCTCGACCGAGGTAAGGTCGTCAGCAATCGAGGAATGAAATACATCAGCGGATGAAGAATCAGATGTGGAAACAGCACTGAGCGTACGGGAGCTGGCGCAGTGCGTGTCACCCGGTGCGTCCATAAGTTGTGCGTCTTCGAGGGGTTCCGCTCTACCGAGACATTCCCCTCGCACCAACGTAACCATGAACGGGGATGGGTTGGTCACGAAAATATCCGTGTCGCCCTGAGTGATTTCCACGGTCGCAAATGGCACCAGCAAGCCTTTCCTAGTGAAAACGCGGTCACATGGAGAAAGCAGTGCAACGGCGTCGCAGAGACCGGTGCAATAGACTGACACAGCCGTTGACGAATTCGCAGGAACTGTGATGTCGTCTTTGACGAATACCTTGGTCGCAGCCGATGAACTGTCTGCCAGCGTCAAATGTGAGAATGGTGAGAGCTCTAATTCGGCTGGTGCGCAATGAATGACGGCGTCGTGGCGGGCGAGAAAATCCCATCCCAGGATGACGTCGTGAGAGCATGAAGAAATTATGATGAATTCGACGGCGTACAGAGCGTCCTGAATGATGACATACTTTGGGTGCTGGCTGTACGGAGGGAGAGCCCGGAAAGCGGCGTCGTCACTTTTCGTAGCAGGCGGCTTAGTTTAGCATCCACAACAGATACGGCGGCTCCAGTATCGATAAGGGCAGATGCGCGAACACCGTCCACAAAAACATCTATCACGTTCGATGGTCTTCGCTGAGGGCTTTCGCAGTTCGATAGCGTCGCAGCCCTTGCCTCGTGGACTGCGACAACTAGTTTTCCTGGTCGCGTGGGACCGAACGTGGCCGCATCGGTGACAGCGAGCGGCGTCGTGGTGACGGTGAACGGCGGGTAGATGCAGCTGGGCGAGAGGGCGGCGACGGAGGCAGGTGGGTCGTAATACGGCCGGTTCGACTGGCTGGTGGCAGGCGACGCGACTCTAGGCGGCTGCACGCGATTGCAATAGCGCGCCACGTGGCCGGCGTAACCGCATGCAAAGCATATGGGGCGGTTGTCAGGTGTGCGCCATCGGTTCGCTGGGGCAGGGCCCGCCCATGGTGCAGGACGGGATTGACGGGGCGGCAACTGATAGGACTGCATGGTGGGCTGCAGTCGTGGCCTGTGCGTGACGTCGGCGTAGGCTACCGGTACATCAGCTTCGAAAGAGTGAGGTCGAGTGGAGGCTTCGTCGTAAATGTGTGGGGCTTCACACATTTCACAACAACTTCGGCCCTCGTTCGATGCCCCTGGCTCTTCGATCCCGTACCCTGCCGCCTACCATGTCTCAAGACGCCTCCCAGCAAACGACCCCGCCCGCACCGACATGTCCCGGTGTCCCTCGTATTCGCGACCCTCCAGTCTTCACTGGCGCCGATGGCACCGACGTGGAGGACTGGCTCGCCATTTACGAGCGCGTGAGTGTCCCCAATAAATGGGACGAGGCCGGAAAATTGACTAACCTGGTTTTCTACGTCGCGGGTGTGGCGGGCCTGTGGTACAACAACCACGCATCCGATTTTACGACGTGGTCCGACTTCAAGACCACCATTATCAACGTGTTCGGCCGACCTGCCGTTCGTAAGCTCCAGGCCGAACAGCGCTTACGTGAACGCGCTCAGCAGACCGGTGAATCATTCACCAGTTACATTGAAGACGTCCTCGACTTCTGTAAGAAAGCCGACGCCACCATGTCTGATTCTGACAAGATCAGGCACATCATGAAAGGCATCGACGACGACGCCTTCACCATGCTGCTCGCCAAGAACCCCAGCACAGTGGCAGAGGTCATAACACTCTGCCAAAGCTATGAGGAGCTGCGCCGGCAGCGATCGATGACCCGTCGCTCTCCATCACGCGACGCCGAGCTTGCTGGCTTGTCGACCATACCCGACCACTCCGCGTTGCTCGCAGAGATCAAGACCTTCGTGCGCGAGGAAATCGCGCGCCAGTTCTCTCTGCTGGACTTTGCTCGCCCTCGGTACGCTCAACAGCCGTCGACCACCCTTCTGCCTCCCCTCCGTCGAGCAATTGAGCAGGAAATCGCGGAGGTCATGCCCGAGTACCACCAGCACCATCCGGCTCCTGCACCTTTGAGTTACGCCCAAGTTGTCGCAAGACCGCCCCCATCAATCGCTACGGTTGCCCCGCACCTCCACCAAATTATAAAGAGGTTTATTAGCGGCGACGATACTCAACAGCGACAGTCAAGGCGGGGCCGAATCTCAGCGCGAGTTACGTTCTCTTCGAAAAGAGCCGAAGAGGGCGACCCACTAGGAGGTGTTCGAGAGGACGACCCATTACTAAGTCGATCGCTTCGCTACAGTTATCGTTTTCCCAACTTGCTAGCAGCATTTCCTCAACCCGGAGACTCGACTACGCTACCAAACGGAGTCCGGGTACGACGCTGCCCTATCGTAGCAACAACGTCGTTGCCGAGAAGGGACGGATCTAAATACCGGTCGCAACAACTGGTTGCAGCGGTGGGATGGATCCAAACACCCGGTCGCAACAATGGTGTATAAGGTTCCTTTCAGCTGCGGCCGCTTCTACGTAGGACAGGCGGGCCGCTGCATTAACCAGAGATTATTAGATCACTAACCGGAGGCTCACCTTTTAATCTATCGTTACATTGTCGAGAATGTAAGTGCACGCTAAAATTCAATGAATGCGCAGTTTTGTACCGGCATAGGAATGAAGAAACGCGTCTGATGATTGAGGCATGGCATGTCGAGAATAGTGGTAGCGCATGCGTGAGCCAACCGTCGATTAACTTGCGTAAAGATGAAATCAAATGCCTTAACAGTTATCTTCCATGTAGACCACTACGCGTGCCGGATTGATAGGTTTGCCTATTGCATGGGCATGCGCAGATAAGTTTTCGTGCGTTCTTTCTTTTCCGCTGTTGTGCGTCTCTTCAGTTGTTAGTCGGAGTTTGTGGTGTCCTGACTTCTTTCTTGTGTCCGTGTTTGCACGCCCTGTCTTTTTAGAATGAGTACTCTGACTGTACAGCTCAATCCTACAATGAGTATACAGGTGCTGTCTGCTACATAAGAAAACACACAGGGTCCCTTAAGCATTCGCCTATGCGACTCGAAGGCGAAATCCATCGTTGTTTTTTTTCTTCTCTGTCGATGTATTGATCCTTCCCCTATTTTAATTTAAGAGGGCTTGTATTGCCCCTGAAATATGTCTTCCCAGCAAGGCACTTGTGTTTGGAAATGAAAACGACTTTAAGAGGATGGGCGCAAACTTGGTATTTGTAAGCTGCCTTCCCACATATTGTGTTGCAGCGAAGCCCATTTGTAACCTCGATGGCGGTGTCGTCGTTGATGCGTCGCAGCAGACACTTGGTTGAACATTTATGGGCGCTTTCACAACGTGGCCTTTCATACCAAACTGCGTGTCACCTTCATGTCGTGTGCTTAACAGCTTCGCTTGTAATCCACCTGTGACGAGCGTGCTAAACAGCACGCTGGTCACACAGTGGGGCTCCCCAATTTTTTTAGCCAAAAAGCGTGGAACCACACGTCCTTGTGTGGATCATCGCTGAAAAGCATCACGAAGTTTGACCTGCATCTGTTGCTTTTACTCAGATGATGCTCTCACCCAGCTTCCAGCATACATAGTGGCAACGGTCATGTTCCGAATCCTACCATTAGGGAAGCTTCTGTAACAGAACGCATAGCAATTCATCAGCCATGGATATGCTCACAAGCCATGTCCAGATAGAATTCCATAACCTAATTAAGGCGAACGACTGTCTGGCAAAGGAAACGGGACTATACTAGCGACATTTCATCTAAGCTCGGCAGATCCCGACAAAACACTGCTTGGTTTAGTTAGCCAAACCAGTGCAGGATATATAACCCTCACATGGTTTAAGGTGATTTGTACACAGAAGGACGATTCTGCAGTCAGTGCGACATCACAGCGCCGACCAGGTGCCTCCAAGTAATAACTAACCAACCGATCTTCACTAGTAGCGCCCTGTTATCCAACTGCGAAGCATTTCCCCCGGTGATATTTATTTTGTTGCTGTAACTCATGGCGGGCAAATGTGCCCACGGTGGACTTAGACACCTTAGGAAACGCAAACGAGCGCTAGCACAACTGTTCCTTTGCGCTTATTAAGATGGTCAGTTATCACCAACGAGCCCAATTTTCTGCGCCGAATAACGCATGGTGGACAAACGCAATAAGGGGCCCGCTCGAGGTGTCCAACACACCTCGTGATTGCTCACACCTCGTGATTGCTCACCGGCGCTGAAGCTCACCAAGTGTGCCCGTGAACAGCCCTCTGGAGTCCATCAGGCCCACACTGTTACGACGACTGGTAACCACACGACTCATGCGCACTTCGAAGAAGCGCATCGCTTCAAGCAGCGCCTGTGTCGTAGGCATGCCGCAGTGCCGCTCGGAGCCAGCAAGCGAGCAGTCGTACCTGCAGTGAACACAGCGCAAGAGCGTTCTCTTTGCTTTGACCACGACCTCTGTGAAGTTAGACCTACTGATGTGGTTCCCTTGTTTGTCACTTTAACAATGGCAACGAGTGATGGTGAGAGAAAAAGTAGTAGAGACAGGGGTGGAAGATAGCCGGAGACATCAGGAGCGCGCATTAAGCGGGTGGGTAGTGTACATGTTAGCACTGACCCGCTTTGTGTAATTTGGGCGCGCAGACCTGAATTGGGTGAAATTTATAATCGCGGCCCGAGCGTTCTAGCTACCACTGCAGGTTCTGCAGCTTCTAGCTACCACTGCGAGCCCAAAGTTAAACAAAATTACTGCGCGAGAACTTGTACTTGAAACTTACGTGCTATGAGGTGTCTGAAGCTCATTAATTTGAAGCTAATTAAAGTCTCAGTCTTCCGTTGCTCAGGGAAGGGGGAGGGGGGTTCTGATCCCACGTGATCTTCTTGTGTGACTGCGTGTTTTTGAGGCGGTGGTGTGAATGTGTCGCCTGTAATGCCGTTCACCAGGAAAGGGGAGCCCTCTTTCCAATTACAAACTAACCTCGTCCGGTGGCATGCAGGACAGTGCTTATAAAGAAATAAATTTGATAATAAACACAAGCAGAAACAAAAAGCGAAGTTTAAGCCAAGCACAATTAAATCCTACGCTTAATACAAGTAAAGAAGCGCACAATAAAAAAAGGAAAATACTAGACTATGAGAGCCTCAACCTAAAGTCTTTCTTTACACGCACTAACATTTTAAAATACAGTTATTTCCCAATGTTTTTGAAAGCTGGCAAGATTTACCCGGTCCTGCTCGTGAATTGGCGCTGTCCCATTTCATGGAAGCACTGCTATGACGACATTGCTGTTTTTTTTCTCGCATTTATGTCATTTTTGTGAACTCTATTTGTTGCTACTTGTAAAAGTGTACACCACTCCTGCAACAGCCCTGCATAGGGCTGCAGTTCTGTAAAATAAATAAATAATAATAATAAACGAGAAGGACGTTTTTTTTTTTTTAGGCAGTTAGAGGGAGGAAGAACCAGCAGGTAGTGCCCCCTTGGAGCCAAAACTTACTGAGTGCAATGCTTCAAAGTACACGGTTCAATTTTCTATTTAAATTTTATGTAGTGGTGTATATACCTTTGTTTGTAACTGCTAAGTCTAAACAAGAGAGGCGCCTATGGTGTGAACACATATTACATTTACTGATAAGTTCAGAGATGTTACGTTATCTCTGAACTATGAACTGGCAGCTTGTTATTTGCTTTAATGTGCTGCAAAAGAGAAAGCATAATACTGTGTAGATATGATATAGTGCTTCCCGAATGCACTTTCCCAAAGTAAACGTACAAACATGTGAAAAGAACAGTGCAGAATTTAGGCTTATTTGTACGCCGTATTTATAGACTAGTTGATTTATATTGATTTTTAGAGTAAGAAATTCGTGAAAATGTCACTAAAGGGATAACAAGTCTGCGTGGAGCGAGGCTAACAAGATTGTTTCTACGTGGTAGGCGACAATGTAACATAACTGTGAGCATTGTAGGCCCCTTTTTGTGCCCAAGAGCGCTGGCCGAAATCAACCAGCATAAAAGTCAAAGAAAATGAAGTCGTTGATACGTACGCCTTTGTAACAAGTATTGAACGAATGGGGTTTCACCACTGTACAGGGAGATATATATATGGCGCCATCGGAAAGGCGCCATCTTGTTCTGGTGTTGTTTGACCCTGTAACACTGTGTGTCAATACATTTGTTTTCACTTAATGCTTTCACTCCCCCCCCCCCTCCATGTGTAGGGTTGTAAACTGGACACAATGTAGTTAACCATCCTCCCTTTCCTTTCTTCCCCCTCTCTATATTTACTGTCGATTAAGTGAATATGCGACACATCTGGCAAACGCATGCAAGGATAATAATGCACAGGCTAGTTTGCAGTCATTCTGTTGTGTGAAAGAACAAGACCGTTCTTTTTTTCTACCCGATTTATAGGTATCGGCAGCCATGCACCAGATCATGTGTCTTCGTTACGACGATATTACCGTTCTTTTCCCGGCAGTGCGTACAGTGGGTTTGCCGCCGAGTCAACCGGACAGTTATCTACCTGACCGTGGCGTTCCACAGCGGTCTCTGCTCGTAAAGACGCCGCCATTTGGGCGACGTGTGCTCGGTCGCGGTCAGCGTGATACGCCGCTCGCAGGACGCAGCGTAAGGCTCCGCAGCCACGTCGAACTCTGCCAGCGAAGACCACTCGGCAAACCTAGAGTCACACGACAGTCGAGGAAAGTTCTCCGCCCAGATCCGTGACTGCTTCGCATTCAGGGCCAACAACGTCAGGAATGTCCACTGCACGTGCCTGCATGTCATGAGCCAAACGCCGCGGACATTAATAGAGATAATACTTGAAGTGGCACAGAAGTACTGTTTTGTTGTACAGTCATACAATACTCTCGCAGTCGCACTATTAACCTCTAATCCAGGGGTCCCAAACACGCGGCCCGCGGACCTCTCGCTAACGGCCCAGCCCGTACATGACTGGCTTTGCCCCGTGTATTTTTTTGTTAAAGGGGCAGTGACACAAAATTTCAAGTCCGAAATGTGGCCTTCACTTGATAGCTCGGTATGCATAAGGTATGAATTGCGTCGGTTACGTGGAAGTTATTTTATTTCGAGGGCAAACAGCGCACAAAGGCGCACCAGGCGCACGAAGGCGTCTACAGTACCCTGCGACATCCACAGTACAGTGATGCGTACAGCGGGCCTCCAAGCGCTGAGTGACGATTCGCTAGTAAAGACAACGTCTACGATCTCAGTGTTGACATCATGATGCCCAAAGCTTAAAGTAAGACCCCCCCCCCCCCTATTCATTTTTAACACGAAAGTGTTTTATTCCGGGGCCCGCCAAGGCATTCCTGACGTACTTCCGTCACGGAAATACGTCAGCAAAATGAACGCATCAAATAGCAAAGAAAAAAAACTATAAGAAAAGTTCCGTTCACAGAAGTCGAACCCATGACTTCTCGGTCCTTGACGATGGCTGTCGGGCGTTTAGCCCACTAAGCCACCGCCAAACACATTACAGAGGCTGCATGAACCCACCTTTTATCTTTCTCAATTTCCTCTCACAGTGCTCTTGGGTGGATGGGTGGATGGATGCTATGAGCGTCCCCTTTATAACGGGGCGGTGACATGTGTGCCACCAGGCCCGGAAAAAAAATACGAGCCGTCGCTACGACCATCCCATTCAGCGCGTTACCAATAAAACTTATGCAAAATTGCTGCCATCTGTCAAAGGTTTCACGAAGCTACCGATTCGGCGTCATGTTGGAGGATTGTGTCCGAATCGCATTGCTGTCGCTGCTGTAACTTCTTGCTTGTATCTGTTTGATAGTGGGCAACCGGGCATAAAAACGCCAGGCGAGTGTGTAACGGCATGCACACGTTACCGGCATGTCCCAGTTATTACCTGTAAAGAACTGCCTCACATCGAGAAGAAGGTACAAGTTTGTCACCGAGTCACATGTAGGCCTCCCATCGTTGAGAACGAAGCTTTGCTCTAGGTTATAAATTTTTTCGGTCTGTTTTCAGTTTAACGAATAAAGCGTTGTTAGCTATCTGAATACCATGCGTGCAGTGTAGGATGGTTGGAAGGAGGCTTTGGCGCACGACACGGCTAGGCACAGCGATGACGGTAAGAAAGTGCTGTTGACCCATTTAAAAGCGAAGATGTGCTCGTAAATAACACGATAAGCCAAGAGTATTCGCGTTCACATTGTCCCTTTCGGGGCCTCCTGGCGCATTACAATTTCAGCCCGTTTCCGCAAGGCAGTTTTGCGTCGCCGACTGAACGCTGAACGAATAAATAATGGAGAAAAATAAGGTGATTCTGCCTTAAGAGCCAGAGAGATGGACCGTGAATTTATATTTTTCTTTGGTATAATAACATAGATTTAATCAATGCAGATAAGGTATTAGGCCAACATGAAACAAGGAAGTTTTTTTTTTTTCTTCGAGCCTGGTGGCAGACATGTCACCGCCCCGTTATAAAGGGGACGCTTATAGCATCCATCCATCCATCCATCGCTCATAGCATCCATACATATCGAAAAATAGCTCTGCGATGCTCGCCTGGCTGTCGCACCGCGTTCCCCGCTCGACCTTTGGGAATTAACGGCCAGGCTAGAACGAAGACACGACGCGCGTAGCGTTCCTCTTCGCATTTCACGACGCTTTGAAGGAGTGCATATTGAGTATCAGTGTTTATTATGTACTTGTTGATGCCACCTTTTCGCAGGATTCACCATATGCGTTGTCGACGTATATGTTAGGACCTTCAGCTACCGCAAGGGTTAAATCATGATCATGGGCGTTAGTCCTCGGTACGGAGGTGTGCCGCTAGGCGTCAATGTGAGTGCGTCCACATCAAGCGGTGCTATATCTAATAAACAGTAGACATTGTACAAGCTCTCACATACCAATGCACTATAAACAATCAACTACTTCTGTGACGACACGTTTCAATTTCGTGTTATGCCGATTCCTATGACGGAGGGATCAGCCATCCTTTTCAAGGAGGAGCTCGCCCCCCCCCCCCCCCTCGGCAGGTCAACTGTATCTTTGCGGCACCCTATTTAAGAAGCGCTAGAGTAAATTTTCTTGCCAGTAGTGCTTTCTGCGGGGAAATTATCTCCAATTTTCCGAATAAACCTTCAATCACGGTTATTCGGTTGATGTCAGGGTCGTAGTCAAGGGGGGGGGGGGGGTTGAGGGGTTCAACCCCCCCCCCCCCGAAAATTTTCAGTTTTGCTTGCGTATATATACACGCACACATACAAACACACGCACGAAGATACATTAAGTATGGCCGAACACCCCCCCCCCCCCGAAAAAAATTTCTGGCTGCACCCCTGGTCGATGTGTTGCGAGAAAAACAAAAAAACAGGTATCGTCCTACTGCTGCATGCATTTCCCTGAGACGCGCCACACGACAGGTCACCACCGTGTTCGACTAAGGTTAAATTTTTAGATGCAAAGCATCTTATAGCGGAGTTCAAACCAGTGGTGGTGGTGGTGGTGTGCGGCGTGACCACCCTTACTGCGCATGCGCGAACCCTCTCCACACACCTCCTCTCCCGTCCCCCTCTCCTTCTCTACTTTTCTTCTCTCCACTCACCCTCTCCACTACTCTAAAACACGGGCTCGACATGCCGAAATTTTCTCCTGCGCAACGCCGCGAGGAGCACCAGCGCATGCGCCTCCCCTCTCCCTCTCTCTCCTCTGCTACGCTGCCCCCCTCTCGCGTGCCTGTCGACCGCATTGCCCGCTAGCACACCCAATTTTCATTTTCATTTCCTTCTTCCTTTTAAGACCCCCCCCCCCCCCTGTGAGAATATACTACGCCAGGCGCAAATCGGTCTCCGCTACAGTCGAGCCGGCTCCAACGCGCCGGTGCGATCGCATCTAGAGGAGCGCATGCGCAGTAAAGCGAAGAACGCCCGCGCCACCTGTCGGGAACCGACGAAACAGCCCGCGAAGCAGGTTCCTGTACATGCGAGTCAGGCGCGGCCGGCGCGAAATGCAGCAGGATCTATTCGGCGCCGAGCGACGCCCGAGCGCGCCAGCAGCCGTCGACCGCTTCGGCGGTCAGCCGACGCCGGACTATAGAGGGCTGTTTTTTGCTGACGTAATGTCGCCGTGACGCGCGCGCTCGCTCGTCGACGTTATGCTGGAGTATATCAGAGCGTTTAACGGCCAGGCTAGAGAAAAGACACGACGTGCGTAGCGTTCCTCTTCGCGTTCCACGACGCGAGGTCGGTAGCATGCCCAACGAGCGCCAACGGAACCCGATCGTGCAAGTGCTCCGGCTTCGCATCGCCTCATGGTCCCCTTTAGCGGGAAATGGTGTAATCTTTTTTTGGCGCAGCATACTGTTTCACGAGGCACCTGAGCATGAAGCTACCTGCTTGGGAACCAGCGAAGGTTCACCTTGGTGTCTATAGGCTACTACTCAGTGTTCATTCGTTGAATGGTTCATTATGAGTCTGGTGTAATACCAAGTATACGCACGCATTTTGTCCACTTTGTCAGGCAACTAGGTGGGAAAATAAAATAGAGCGTTATCGTGCCTGAGATTCTCAATGCAGTGAGTCAACTAATGAATGTTCTGCGTTGGCGCTAGACTTAGTTGCTTTGAGCTCACATATATTTGACACTACGGTAATGACCTGGTTATTTTTTTTTTTGTCGCGTGCTGTCGTCACAAAGACTTGTTCTTCTTTTTCATTCCTTTACATCCCCTTTCCCCTACCCACGTCCAGGGTAGAAAACTGGAGGCTTCCTCTGGTTAACCTCCCTGTCTTTCCTTTCGCTGTCTCTCCCTCCCGCCTTTGCATCCCGAGTTATTTGTGAAAAATCGATGGGCGGCGACCAGCGTATGTGTGCCTGTGTGTATATATATATATATATATATATATATATATATATATATATATATATATATATATATATATATATATATATATATCGATTTCACCCGGAAACACTGTTCGCAACGCTCGGCGCAGACCGCAACGCAATGCTTCAGAAGCTTTACGATTGTTTAAGATCATTCCGTTAGGATTGCGCGCAGGATGCGAGTAGTCTAGCGTATTCGAGAGCTTACGCGGCCACTAGCGATAACGCTGGAATCTTCGACAGCGCATGTATAAAAGCCGACGCGCTTTGCCAGTTGTCAGATTACCGACGGCCGACGCTGTCTTCGCGGCTACCAGTGTACAGAGTGACTTGCTTGTACCTTGTCTTTTCATTTTCAGGGCACAGGTTCGCACACAATAAAAAATTCAGTCTTGAACACGCCGACCGCTGCCTTCGTCAACGTCACGACGACGTGACATCTAGTGGAGACGCTGAGTACTTCAGGTTCCGGACGCCCACAAAAAGCCGGGAACCAAGCCCTGTTATGACTGACCGTCCCTGGCGACGCGTTGTCTATGAGAGTGGACGGGCGATGCGTTCTCACACTACTGGGGACCAGGCCCGTAGCCAGGAATTTTTTTCGGGGGGGGGGGGGGGGGCAGTTGCTGAAGACCTTGAATATTTGAGAAAAAAACCTATTTTCGTTATTTATTTTTGGTAAAACACCCTTTTTGGTAACACTATTTTTGGTTAAAAAAAGGGGGGGCCTAGCCCCCCCTCCCCTGGCTACGGGAATGCTGGGGACGCCTGGACCCTTCCCAGAAACGGGCTCTTCGCGGCGGGAAGTGCCCCACAAAGGTTCGAGAATCTTGCGCGCTCCGAAGGACAGCGTAGCGGCGTCAAAGCGGGCGCCGCCTTTACAATGGGCCATTATGGCTCATTTCAGGTGCTACGGTGCCAACCTGTCTCGGATGCTTTGACAAGAGCAATTATAAATCGCCGTAAACCCTTTCCTGTCCTTCTGGGGAGAGGCGGAAGAACTCGCCCGATATCCGCTACTATCGGCCCGACCGCAGGAACTTTGCTGCATCAACGAATGCAACGACCTCCCGGCGACAGTGGGTGGTGGGTGGTGTCGTGTGTGTGAGTGGCTACATTCAAGAAGGAGGAGCCAGCCTGAGGGGTTATAACGACGGTGCTAGATGCTCTGAGCCCTGGGTTAAAGGCTCATCCAGTTCGCTCGTCGCTGAACGTGTACAAAAAGTGTCAGTAAACTTGTTTGTTTTCGTTTTCAGAACTTGCGAGCATCAGTTCCTAAACGCGGAGACTCAGTCACGCTACCACACGGAGTCTGGGTCAGACGCAACCCTAACGTCGCAACAACTGGTTGCAGCGGTGGGACGGAGCTAAACCCGAGTCAGAAAAACTGGTGGCAGCGGTGGGATTGAGCTAACTCCGGCCACAACAACTGGTGATCAGCGCGGGAACCTGAAGCTGCAAGCAACAACAGTCGGCCTGCGGAAGAGCAGCTGTCTCGAGACATCGACAACGTGTGGGTGAGCGCTTGGCTTTTCTTTTGACGTAGACTAGGTTCTAAAAGCGGATTACATTTTAGAACTGGTAGATAACTTTGCCGAAAGACTCGAGGTTATGTACTTTCGGACAGTTGTTTTGGAAGTAGCGAGCGCTATAACGATCATTGATCGAAGGCAGGCCATTGCGGGAAGCACGTCATAGCTTCATTTTCATTTTTGCATCCACTGCGAAGCTTGTCTTTTTCGAACTCGGCCAACGGAGAGCGGAGGGGGGGGGGGGGGCTGCAGACAGATTGCCACAGTTTGTGACGTTATGATGACATTACTACGAAGTCACATGACGTGGTGTCACATGACATGGTCGCTTCGCAGAGGTGGACCGATTACGGAGGCTGTGCAAAACCAAATGAGGTGCAGAAAGCTTGCAATGCCTCCAATCCCGGAGGCAGTGCGAAACCACGTTCGGTGGAGAAACTTTCAGCAGTGAGTGTTCGGCCGGGGCAACACGTTGACAGAGAAGAAAAAGAAGATGGCTTTCATCTTCGAGTCCTCTTAGGCAAATAACTAAGGGATCCTGTGAGTTTTTCTTAATAAGTATGTTCATTATCTACGCAGACGTGACTCGTGAGACACCCGAGACACCGATCGCGGGGGGAGTTCGGGGGGGGGGGGGGATCAAACCCCCCGAAAATTTTCAATTTTGCTTGCAATGTATACACGCACACACACAAACGCACGAACATACATAAAGTATGGTTGAACCCCACCCCCCTCCCCGAAAAACATTTCTGCCTACGCCCCGAATAAAACAGAACCGTGGAAGAAAAACTCTACATTTCAGAATCGGCTTCCCGATTTCAGTCATTCTGCAGATCAGTATCGGTATGTTTCTCGAAACCTGACGTAAAATCCCCTTCAGAAATGGCCCACATATGAGATATGGGGCAGGCCTTCTTTGAAATGGGAACGTTACCTGAAATTTTCTTCTATCCCCCGGGGCCAACGTGCTTCACAGCCCCGGCCCCACGGGAAAATAAATTTCGTGACTGCGGCCCGTTAGCTGAAGTTAGTTTGAGACCCCTACTCTAATCTATGTTAAGGTTTAACTAGCGAGCGAAGCTAAGCAGTCTAGTATGCGCTGCTTTGTCCCATATTGTGGCAGACTCTACGTTTTTGTTGCAATGTATCATTTCCCTAGGGATAATAATTAGCAGCTTTTCTGTGCGAATTTTCGAAAACAAAGCTTTAAATACCGTTTTGCGAATGTTTTAAGCAACGTTTCTGTACTTCAGCAGGTAGTTACGTGCTTTATACTGAAATTTTGTGGGAGGTTATGGATTTAATGTAAGCAACAGTGGAAACTAACTACCTCAAGCCTGCTTGATTTTCCTTGTAGGTCAACGTGTCGGAAACTTAACACCCTCCCGTTAATGACAAATATTCCATCAGAAGCTATCTATAATTGCACATAAACTCATCCCACGTGACTTCCACATTGAATGTGTTGTTCCTGAGCACATGGCTAACAACAGCAGCACCCGGTTTTCCCGGTGCAATACTCTTCTTTTGCCTGCTGCAATAACGAATTAGTACAAATTCACAACCATCTCCTCTGGCATAACCGTATGGGATTCATCAACTTTCGAAATAAAGTCGTAACACAATGTTAATCCATTCTCCACGCGCTGCAAGACATATTTCGTTCAAGAATTAACCGAGTCACCTGTGTTCCCTGATGAATTCTTAATGCTTCTTTCATTTGGCTTTGGTTTTTGTATAGTTTATATTGATATGAAAGAAGTTGCATCTGTCAGTCTTGGTACTATGCGTGATTATTCTGCTTGCACACGTGTTTTTGACTATTTCTGCCAGTTATCATTATCAATAATCTGCATAATAATGTTGTTTATAGATTACCAACTTACCTAATTGCTATTTTACTGCTCACGTGTCTGTGTCTTGTTTTTGTTCTTGGTTTTGTTGTTGTTTTTTTGTATGAGGACCCTATTTGTGTAACTATAGGAAATTCTCTGACAGTTTTATTCAAAACTTTGGGACCTCTTGCTCTAGTATTTTTAGCAAGTAACTCCAGCACGAATAGGGCAGCGAGTTGGGCGAGTTGGAAAATACTCATGGAGGCCAGGGCAAACGGAACACGGACGACAAAAAGAAACGACGACACAGGCGTTTCTTTTTTTTTTTTTTTTTTGTCCGTGTTCCGTTTGCGCTAGCCGTCATCCAGCATGAATGTTTCAATACACTTGCCTTGCCTTGCTTTCGAGGCAAGTCACAGTTTGGAGTCAGCACTTCCTCAAAGGAAATCATTTTCTACAGGCATCCTAAGCTTCACGAAGTTTTAACACCCATCCCACAAAGTGCTTTGACCACTGTCTTGGTGACAAGGATATTTCTACCATTTAGTATTTCCAGAGAAGTCACATCTCTAAAAGCATCAGTCCGGGGCTGGGCCACGCCCGACAGCGTCCAGCCGCGGCTCAAGTTTTTTTTTTTTCTTACTGGTTTTTCCACGGAGTTCCCCAATCGTATGAGTTGCGAAACTGTCCATAAGCTCCATTCGTGAGAATCTGAACACGGCATTCGTCGAAATGGCGGAAGTCAGCCAATTGTGGCGCTGCCTTTCGGCGACGGGCAAGCGAGATAACAGCATTCCTCGTGTTTCGCGCCCCGCGGACGCGAAACAGGAGAAATGTTAATGATGAGAAGTGCTAATGGTTTGCTTTGTTTCCCTTTTCTGTGAGCTTGTGTGCCTTACGGCTCCATTTGAGCTTGTAAATTTGCAACCGTATAGTTTCCCACCTGCATGGTCCCTCGTGACCGCAGTATACTGTAAGCAGAAGCATGCATGTTCACTGTTTACGTGTGTCATTTACCATTTCGCTGACTATGTTGCTGTCACAGAGCTGTCATTATTTAAAAAGTGCGCTTTTCCCGACATCTCAAATCACTTAGGCAGCGCTACTTCCCGCGTACATAGTGAGTCAGGTGGCATGAAGAAATGAGAACCAAGAAAGGAAAACGCACTGAAGTAAGCGCTCAGAGACAACACATGCACACACGATGTAGATGTGTGTTGTACACTCTGTACTGTGTACGACTGTATGAGTGTACACTGCGAGACGCCCCGCCACCGTGGTCTAGTGGTTATGGCGCTCGACTGCTGACCCGAAGGTCGCGGGATCGAATCCCGGCCGCGGCGGCTGCATTTTCGAAGGAGGCGAAAATGTTTGAGGCCCGTGTACTTAGATTTAGGTGCACGTTAAAGAACCCCAGGTAGTCAAAATTTCGGGAGCCCTCCACTACGGCGTCCCTCATAATCATACCGTGGTTCTGGGACGTTAAACCCCAGATAAAAAAAATACTCTGCGAGATTTTGTGATCAAACAAGCGCTACTCAAATTACCTCACTGCAACAATATAAATCGTGAAACACATCATTCCGTGAACAAATCAGTCGACATTTCAAAAGCAGATTGGATCTTTTTTCCACACGATATTTGCTCGTTTTTTTTTTTCAACTACGCTTGTTCAATCAATCATACGCTTATCGCCTGATCAATCTGACTCAACGGGCTCATGTAACACAAACAGCAACGAGATGAACCTTCCCTGACAATTTTATCCTGCAGCACTTCGATACCAGCACATACGCCTGCATCATTTCGTTTTCACAGCAACGCTTCCTCTCACAACATATCACTGAGGCGCTGACCGTACGAAATATATAGTTCTCACGATACAAGGGCACTCCGAGTCGGACATCCCTAGCTTGCCCCAATAGGCGTATACCGGAGGGCGTCGGCGACGTCTTCGATCCTGGAGAACAGCGAGACTGCTTGAACGGGCGCCAGCGAATCCACGAGCACCAGGACGCGGGTGTGAAGTTTGGCTCGACTCCAGATCATCGAGTCGACCAGGTTCACCTCCCCGTCATGCCGCGGACCTGAGGGCAGCGTCCACAGTCGCACAGTCCCGGTTCCTTGCCTGAGGCAGACGAGAAAGTCTTCATACAAGAACATGCCACGGCCTACGACCACGTCCGTGACGTTTTCGAGCAAAAGAAGCGCGCCTGGTGAAGAACACGCATCGCTCATTGAACAGACCGCAAGGAGTGCTGGAACGCTGGCGGCAAACATCCTCCAGCATAGGCTCACAGTGAGACTGAGGCTGGTTCCTTGGACTTCATGCGTCACTCACAGCCGTCTCCAGCGTGACTCCGCAACACGTGGGTATTGCGGATACACAGGGTTTTCGTGACTCCTCGTCTTGGTCGTTACAAAACACTACTGCACGTTCGCCGGAACCCATAGCCGAACGTGGCGTAGTGATGTTGCGAGCCGCTCCAGCACCATGACACGTCACTGTGGCCAAACAACGGTGCAAATTAATTTTGTAGTGCTTGGTGGATAAAACTTTCCTGAATCGATCGGTGCAGGGCACTGCCAGACACACACACGTGTCCACTTAAACCCTGCTATTTGCTTCGATTCGCGCCTCCAGGTGCACGCAGTTGAAAGCACAAAGAAGCAGAAACGGAAAGCGGAAAGGCATGCTCGAGCGTGTCTTTCTGTTTTGTTCTCACTTGACATTTTTTAAAGCACTAGAGCTTTTAAAGCACGAATGACTGAACGAGAAACACCTAGAAAACAGAATAAGCTGAAGGCTGGGTTAATTCGATTTTGAGTAAGCTAGCTTGGTTCTTGAGTTTCACGTGGTCACTAGTGGAGTAGAGTTGTGTTCTTTTCGTCTTTCGCTATATGCGCGCTTATTTTTCAAGCTTTTTTTTAAACGCTGCAGAACGGCAATGATAGGAACATTTCTTTTTTTGTATTTCCAGCCCAGACAGACTCAAGTGCTGCTGCGGCTACTTTCCTCACGGGACCTTTAATTGCGGCGCCACTGCCCAACCTTTCTCATCAATCGTTCATGTTCGCATCGAGGCAAACGCCCTGGACGTTCTACGTGATCTGTGCTCCCACCCCTATAACTGTCTCACCCATCGAAATGTGGCTGCAGTTTCGAGGTAGTCTAAATTTTTGATATCCTGCGTTTGTTGCCTTCGTACATAAGTGGTATAAGAATGACTTCGTACAACTGGTAATTTACGGTGGCGTTGGTCATTGCGCCGCAAGAAGATTAATAAGTGGTGATGGTGGCCGAGCTGTGGTGTTTTCTTTTATTTGAGTTTATCCCCATGACATTTGTTCGGTGTACGCGACTTCTCGGGGGCTTTAATGAGAAAGCAATGCTTCAGAACGCTTCTCGGAGGTCACTGGGTTCAAATTTAGCATACAGACACTATATACTCAACTTTTTGTTACGTTCTTTTGATAGGTATGAAAAAAAAATATTCGTTGGAAGCAAGTGCTAAGCGTTGGAAATGATTTTAAAGCGAACCATTATTTGTGTCTTCTATCCACATTCTGACTCTTCCCTGCTTCTGTGTGGCCGAATTTACAACTTGTGCCATTTCATATCTGCAGCTGGCTATCCAATGCTACTTACTTACCTTTAGAACTAAAGGTAAGCTATATAAATTCCAGTTGATGGCAGCAAGATATGTGCTAAACAGGCGGAAATATGGCGTCAAGCTCAGTGCAACAGAGCCCTGGCCGATGTATAATTGGGCAATTTTTAGCTGCGAAGAACGGCGATGCTTAGTTATTTCATTTATTTTTGCATACTGCTGCCCAGCTTCAGTTCTATCGCAGGAGTGGGTACGCATACAGGAACAGCATAAAGCCAGTAAACATGAGAGGGAAAAATCAACGCAATCCAAGTAGCTGGTAAGAATGGAAAGATCATATAACAAAAATGATATTGTAAGCACATTTAACGTACTTCATCGTTCTCATTTGTACATAGCCATCATCATCCCCGTTCTTGTTCCTCGTGTTTTGTGCCGAGGCAGACACTGCGGAATAAACGGTTCTGCTGGCGTTCTCTGGTCCCGTCGTCCTGCGTCTTTCACAGGGGTGGAGGTGCTGGGTATCGATCCTAGCACCTCTCGCACAATAACAATAAGAACAATAACAACAACAATAAGGACGACATACCACACAGCTTAATGATAAAGGGTAATAGTTTACAGCCCATAAGAATATTCAAAAACTCGTGTCTGAGTAATGAACGAATGTAACCTGGTGCATTTTTCCACACTTCAATGTTCTGAGCGAAGAGGCTGCATTTGAAAAAGTGAGTTCAAGAATAAGAAAACAGATGCGTTATGTATACGAATGTTTTTGGTGGCTGCTAATTTCCCGGCTCTTAGATAGTTGTTATGTTAGGATTCGTTCTCTTTTACCCGTCCTGTCACCATTCATGGAGTGGCTCAGGCGGATTCCGGATGGATGGATGGATGGATGGATGGATGGATGGATGGATGGATGGATGGATGGATGGATGGATGGATGGATGGATGGATGGATGGATGGATGGATGCTATGAGCGTCCCTTTTATAACGGGGCTGTGACGTGCGCCACCAGACTCGACAAAAAGAAAAAGAAGAAAAAGAACTTTTTTTTTTTAAGTCGGTCTAATGCCTTGTCTACTTCGATTAATTCGAGCTTACCATTTAGAAAAAATCACAGCCCGGCTTTCTGCCCCTTACGGCAGAATGACCTTATTTTTCCCACTATTTATTTTTGTCCTTTCTCTCTACTTTTGTGCCACCAATACTCTAACCGTCTCTTACTTATTTCTACCGCGGGCGTGCTCAGCTTTCCATTGTTGTCCCTAAAACCCAATGCTTCATGTAGGCTCGAGCCCAAACACACACCTGGTAGGATACCTCCACATTCAATCAGAACATGTTCCGTCGTTTCCTTAACTTCCCCGCAGCATTTACAGTATGGTCCACTGTTAAAGGGAACACTAGAATGAACACCTTTCATTTTTTGGCCCCCTAACGGCTAGTGCATGTGGAAAGATTGTTCGTGCACGTTAATAGTCTGTCATAAGAGTTCAGAACTGTCAACCACTATAGTAGTGTTATGCAAATCTAAGCCACACTGCAGTTGTAGGAGAGCGAAAGCCGGACATACCCGGAACGCAGGTGTTCCCTTTGACAGAGGACCCGTCTGTACATTCTTCTTCTTTACTGATTCCAGCTTTATACCTACGCGTTCTAACCCGACCTCGCCTGAAACGGTAAAGCGCTCGTCGTAGGAGTACCGCTGGAGCTTGGGCTCGCGCTGCAGCATGAGGTGCGGAGGTGAGGGCTTCTCTTTGCGAAGGCACCGCAGCGTCGTCGCTGACCATGTGTGCCGGCTTGACACGGTCAAGCGGCATGACTTTTTGCCGGCCACATCTATCGATGGTGGCTTGCTTGTCCGCACGACGGAGGACTTTAAGCGGCCCATAATATGGCGGCTGGAGGAGCCTCCGAACGGCGTCGCGTCGCACAAACACGTATAGACACGGTGTTAGCCGCGGGTCGACGTGTGCGGACCGCGTTCCTGGCTGCAGCGGGGGCGTAGCACGAGGTTTGATCATTGTATCTCGTAGACGATGTACGTAATCACTACTGTTCCTTATGTTGAGCACACCAGCACATATGATCTCACCCCATTGCTTGCATAGTCCTTTAGCTGCGAGGCATGCTCGTAGCACGCAGGAATCTCTCATTACAAAGGTAACACGCAGGTGTGAGGATAAATGTTCTTTACTGCTCTTATGCAGAGGGTTGGACATGGTTACGTGACATAATGGACGCTCCAAAAGTTCAACATCGTGGTGTCGTGAGGGTTGCGCCGGAAAGGTGGTGCTGGCATTTTTTTTTCGATTGTATGGGGCCATTATAGTGATCGAATTTGCTAAAACTGGAGAGACTGTCAATCGTTTCCGATATTGTGAAACGCTGGATCGGCTGCGAGTCGCAATCAAGAACAAACGACGGGGGAAATTGAAGGATGGGGTCACCTTGTTCCACGACAATGCCCGGCCCCACGTCGCTGATGTATTTAACGCAGGACTGCAGTCAGGAATTGCTATGTAATCTTTATAGGATACCCGCACGCTCAATTTGGAGGGGATGGGTAGAAAATGGACCCACCCCACGTGCACTAGTGGTTCGGCTGTGACCGTCGTTAGGTCCACACCTGATTGAACGCGTGCTAAGGCAAGATCCGGGAGACAGAGTACATACGAAATCGATGTCCAATTTAATACAACGCCCTAAAAGCATGCGAGACAAACAAGAACACGCAGACAACGTGCGACAAGCCTCGCTGCCCTTACGCGATGCACAATGCGCACCACGTGGTGACTAACCCCCAAAATTTTCACAACTCACCAACCCGTTCAAAAAAATACACGCGACATTAGACATACGAACACACTGCCAACATATAAACAACAAAAAGAACACGCGATGAATAAACAAACATTGGATGTAACACGATTAAGAAAGTCCCAACGAGCGAGGAGAGGCGGGCCGTTGAACGCGGCGCTTATCTGGTGCAGGTGCCTCGTCGAAGGTCCGAGCTGGTGGGTTCCGGGCCGCTGCTTCTCTGACTTACGCCGCTGGTCGAGGTTGAGCAGGTACTCAAGTTACACGCCACTGCCGAAGATTGTGCGAACTCGCGCTGCGTGTTCGACTGCGAAGTCAGGCTGCCGGCTACCGTTGGCCTGACCTCCAACACTACGTCCACACGCTTCCACGGTTCAACGATGGATTTATAGATGCTATGAGCGTCCCCTTTATGACGGGGCGGTGACAACTGTTCCACCAGGCTCGCCAAAAATAAATCTTCTTCGTCTTTCCCTTCTTTTTTTAATGTTGGCCTAATATTTCTACTTCAAGTAAATCTATCTTACTAAGCTCAATAGAGCTCAAGCGGTGACTCTGAGATTGTTACAGACAGGTACTTACCCGAATCCAAACTTTATTAGCAAGATATATCCAGAAAGAGAGTTACAAATCAATTGCGAGAAGTGCAATGGCATCATTACTCTGGATCATATGCTTTGGCAGTGTCCTGTGGCTTTCACAGACTGTGACAAGGAAAGAGATAGGTGGCAAAGAGTCCTTTGCCACCTATCTTTCAGATCAAATACAGGCCGTCCAGAGGGCCATGATATGGCGGTAAGGTTAAACCTTACTTCCCCGACGTGGGAGGCGCCTGCGTCAGCCTAGGGTTGATCTACAGGACCCGAATAAAGTTCATGATACCATACAATACAGGGAAAAAAAACGTTAAATTCTCAGCCCAGTTCTCTGCCCTTTACGGCAGACTGTCCTTATTTTTTTTAATATTTATTTTTGTCCTTTCTCTGTAATATTCTGGCACCAATACTCTAACCGCCTCTTACTTATTTCAATCGCGGGTGTGTTCAGCTTTCCATTGTTGTCCCTAAAACCCAAGGCTTCATGTAGGCCCGTGCCCAAACGTACACCTGGGTGGATATCACCACATTCAATCAAAACGTGCTCCGCCTTTCCCTTATCTTCCCCACAGCATGTGCATTGTCCTTCTTTACTGAATTTCGCTTTATAACTACGCGTTCTGAGGCAACCCGATCTCGCTTCAAACAGTAAAGCGCTACCCCTTGAATTATCGTAAAATGTCTCCCTGCTTATTTCATTTTTGCCCTTTCGGTAGTTACTCAGAGCCGTTTTCTCCATAGCTGCCGTCCAGTAAATCCTCTCCGCCTCTCTGACTTTTCGCTTAACGCTCTTTGTTGACATATTGCTTACACTACCAGCCGTATATTTACTAGTGAGCCTCCTAGTTCTTTTTCTCCACAGTGTGTCCACGCTCTTCCTATACAAATAACGGAACACCTTCTCTGCCCATCTACTCTCCTTCATATTCCTTAGCCTTTCTTCGAACGTTATTTTGCTCTGAGCTTCCCTCGCCTAAAAACCTGCCCATCCCATATCGCCCTTTACAGCCTCATTTGTCGTCTTCCCGCGAGCACCCAACGCGAGGCGTCCCACAGTCCTTTGGTTTACGTCCATTCCCGATGTCTGAGAACTCTAGAGTTACTGTATATGCTACCTAAGGTAGCATATACAGTAACTCTAGAGAACTCTGTCTGCTACCGCCGCACCGCGGCAGCATCACGCATCACCACTCCCCGTCTCCCTCGTACCCTGCCTGTCGTCAGTCACGGAACCGGTCTTCGGGTACACGGAAAAGCAGTAGTTTATTCCTCCACCGCTGGGCGCGCTGTGACGTGGTCCAGTTTAGCGTGCCTCAATGTGTGCGCCCCCTTAGGGTGTTGTCATTCTTTGAAGGGGCTGATGCCGCCACGACGCCATTTTTTGCCCCGCGTCTCGTGCCTCTCAGCGCAGCTGGCGTAGAGAGGTGAGACGCCGGTAAGACGCCGTGGGCTCAAATAGGGCAGCCGCGCCGCAGTAGACGCCGCAGATGTCCTCACCCTAAAGCGGACAAAACGCGCATCAAGGCACCCTAGTCCAGTTTAGGGTCACTGGAAAATTTCAGAGTACCGCAAAGGTAGGCTGCACGCGGGCAACATTGGGCTGCGGCGGCCATTTCCCTTCCGGACCGTCCGGCGCGTTGGTAGCGTGTGTTGAGAAGTGACCGATCTTTTCGCCTCGATGCCGTGTTACGCTCGGCGTAGCTGCAATATGTGTGTGTGTGTTTCTTGAAAAGGATATCAGAAGTGGTTTCGACTCATCGACAGTCATGAATCGACTGCGCGGTAAGCGGTGTAGCTAATGAAACTTGCGGCGAATGTTGCCATGTGCTCGCGAACTCTTTTCGTGGCTTCATTGGTCTCTTTTTGTTTCGCGGCCGGGTGTGTTCGCAAGGTCCGGAGCTGTAGACATAGTTTCATTAGCGCAATGACTGTGCGAGATTCCATTTACTTCGACACTTGGTGAATGTTGACTGTATGCGCCAGCTTTGCAGTCGGTGTTCAGGTTCACTTCATAGAGCATTCGAGAACATTATCGAACATTCAGCATTGCGTCCTTCGACTGATCGCTGACGCATAACTTACTTGCGCGCCATGCTTGCTGTTCAGCTGGGTATTATCTGTGATAGAAGTGGTGTGTGTACGGTAAGTGGAAGTTGTGCGTGAAGTATTTGTCTCGGTTCGGAACGCCAGCAACCGAACGCACGGGCGAATTGGCGTGCGGTAGGTAAGGTGCATCGTATTTTGCGAATACGATGTCATTTCCTAACAGATACAAGGGCGGTCCGATAAGTACTTCAAAAGAAAAACGATAATTTTGGAGTGGTGTCGATTTATTTCTCAACATAGTCCCCTTTCAACTCTATACACTTGACCCAGCGATCCTCCAACTTTTTGATCCCGTCAAAAGATACGTTTTCTCCTGAGCTGCAAAGTAGCTTCTATGGCGACGATAACTTCTTCATTCGACTCAAATTTTTGCCCTGCGAGTGACTTTTTCAAGTTGGGAAACAAGAGCATATCACTCGGGGCCACATCTGGTGAATACGCTGGATGGGGCGCCACTTCGTAGCCCAGTTCGGCCAACTTGGCCGTGGCGACGGCGCAGGTGTGAGCTGGCGCGTTCTCATGGTGGAAGAGCACCTTTTTCTTCACCAACTGTGGCCGTTTTTTTCGCAATTCGGCGTCGAATCGGCCCAGTAATTCGGCGTAGTAGGGTCCTGTCACCGTTTTGCCCTTCTCAAGGTAGTCGACGAAGATGACACCTTGACAATGTCAGAAAATGGTGGCCATCACTTTTCCGGCCGATGCTACAGTCCTTCTTCTTCTTCTTCGGAGCAGGTTCTCCGGCTGCAATCCACTGCTTCGGCTGTTCCTTGGTCTCTGGTGTGTACCAGTGGATCCATGTTTCGTCGACGGTCACAAAACGGCGCAGGAACGCCTTCGGATTACGTTTAAGCAGCTTCAAACACTGCTCTGAAGTGGTCTCACGGACACGCTTGTTGTCCGGAGTGAGCAAACGCGGCACCCATCGCGCCGACAGGTTTCTCGTGCCCAAAATTTTATGCAGGATATGACCCACGCGGTCTTTTGATATGCCTACTGTCTCAGCTATCTCGCGCACCTTCACTCGGCGGTATGCCAATACGAGGTCGTAGATTTTTGCCACGTTATCGGCCGTGGTCGCCGTTTGCGGGGCCCCTGGGCGAGGCTCATCAAAAACCGACGTCCGACCACGTTTAGACTCGTTGAACCAATTTTCGACGGTTGCCATCGAAGGAGAAGACTCACCGTAGACGGCATCCAGTCGCTCTTTCATTTCGCTTCGCGATTTCCCTTCCAAACACAAGAATCGAATCACCGACCGATATTGCTATGTTTCCATTTTTAACGGACACACGAAAATCACCTGCTTCCTCAAGCGGCCAAAACAAAACCGCGAGCCCGATTCGACTGGATCTTTGCATGTGTCTTTCTAAGAGAGCGTACTCAACGTCAGTGTATGTCTCATGCGATAGCGTAGCACTCTCGCGATGAGGCTAAGTACTTATCGGACCGCCCTCGTACGTAGAAAATAGGCCATCAAAAATGATTGACGTCACTACTCAGTTGTTTCATTTCCTATTTTTTTTTTGTCTCCTTAATATTCCCAACGTTGCAGTGCATTTGCAAATATTTTGCTGTGTTCCGACAAAGTTTTTTTTTTTGCGTTTCCAGCGCGTAAACAGCTGGGGTTCGGTTTCTGCACTGCTTTTAATTTCAACCTTTTTTTGTTAATGCACTCTTGTTAAAATTTCTTCGGCGCAGTGCTTTATGTTATTTTGATCAGAGATAGCACATCCCGAAAAGTTTTAACGCGCATGCTACTGTAACACAGTATGTATATAGATCTAGGGCTCGTATGAAATCGATTCCCTCAATGCGTGGGAGGATAAGCCGAATTGTTTTTTTTTTGCTGTGATCATTTCTCACCCACTAAACAGTATGTAAGTGTACGCTCGGCGCAATGCAGCATTAGCAACATTTTTTTTTGAAAAAATAAAACACGCTTAATAACATTGCCTTATGCCAAGTTTATCAACAGAGTTCCACGCTTCAGTTTTGCGCAGTGGCAAATGATCATGCGACAATTGCCTTCAATGTATACCGTAAACAGTTATTATTTTAATAAGTCTTCGATTTCGCTCTCGTGTGTGACACGCTTATAACTCGAAATGCATGCACAATCTGTTCAACAGATCGAGATATAAACTGCCGATCAAATAGAAAGGTATGTAGTATGTAGTTTTCAATATCGCTGAACATAGCGGACCGAAAAGGTGAAGAATCCTGCTGCATGAGAGCTTTTCCAGCAAAGTTTGTGTAGTTCACTGCAGAAAGGAGTGTTCTTCGAGGGGGCGAATTCATTCCGCGGCCAACTATGCAGCCACGTACAACGACGCTTTTTGACGTTAATGTTTACCACACAGAATGCAAAAATATACGAAATTCCCGGAGTAGCTCACCAGCAACGTTCGGTTACTGGTAAGCTATTCTCTGGCATCTGCATGACGCGTTTAAAAAAGCGACGATGTACTTCTAGGAACCGTGGTACTGCTAAATGTCCGGCCGCGCTCTGCATTCAATGCGCCTGCACCCAAAGCGCTTGGAAGGAATATGGCGGCGAGAGGTCACGTGATGCGAGTAAGCCAATCGCGTCGGCGGCGGCACGCGGAAAACAGATGCGATACTCTCAAATTTTTCTAGGGACTCTAGTCCAGTTCCCTCTACCACCGTTGAGCCCAGTGAGCGCATTTTCTGACAACTGCCAAATTCAAGTGAGAAACGCTGCAACATCATAATAATCGTGATAAGCGTAATTTCTTTCTTTCGCATTCATTACTACTGGCCCGACGCACACATGACAACGTCTGTGCGCATGACACTAGCTGCTGTAAACTCTACTAGGGCGCCTATTGCAAGTACAGTTGCGAAGTGTCCACTACGCCATAATTCACCATTTTGCGAAGTACCCACTGCGCGTCTGTAAAGCAACGTGCACCTCTGTGTCTGCGCACTTTGTTCATGCTATGACTGATGATGATCATGAGTTATGGCAGAGCCGCGTTGCAATTTAAACCATTTCGTTGCGCAATTCACATGGTGCACCGCTAATGCGATTCTGTGCTTTTACCAGGCAATGTCTTTTAACGTGACTCCTCGTCCGACACGACGCGTCTATAAGTTTTTTTTTTTCGTTCTTTTTTCGCCCGAGGCAGTTTCAAGCAGTGGCTCTGCGCACAAAAAACACTTGACTGCCGCGTGCGGTTCGGGGGGGGGGGGGGGGAGAGAAGGGCCCCCGAAATTTTAATGACACATGGTGTTTTATCGAAAATAAATAAATCATGAAAATAGGCGTTTTTCTCAAATAGACAAGGATTTCAGCACGTGCCCCGCCCCCCCCCCCCGAAAAAAATTCCTGGCTACGGGTCTGGTGCAGTGCCTGGGTGGGATTCCCAGGCCAGGCGAAGATTTGTCAGAACTTCTTTCTGAGCTACCCATGCGCACTTTCACTGACGTCACGTCTGACGGAAATGGCGAGCTATCCTTGGTGGACCCCGGCATAAAACAATTTCGCGTAAAAAAGATTAAGGCAGCTTCGCACAAGGGGGGCCAAGCCTGAAGGAAGTGCGGACCTGGGTAGCCTTCTTTGTTTGTCTCCCGTTTTATCTTTCTTTTCTCCTCTCTTTCTTTCTTTTTCTGTGTTTCTATTTTTTCTGTCTTTCTTTCGATTTATTTCTTCCTCTCTCTTTCCCTTCCTTGCTCTTTCTATTTTTCTTCCTATTTCTTCCCTTTCTTTCTCTCTCTCTCTATTTATTTCTCTCTTGCTTCCTCTCTTTTTCTATTTTCATACGTGGTTTTGCATGCGTTACGCCAAGCGACGACGGCATACGACAGCCCGGGTCCCTAAAGTGCTCCGCACTTATCAACATCAAGGCGCTCGAAGAACAAGAAGAAGAAGACTTCTCCTTGGCGCGAGCGAGCGCTCAGCATACTACAGATGGCTATGCTATTCGTGGTTTTGCCTGTGTTACGCCAAGCTAGAACAGCATACGATGGCAGCATACGACAGTATACGGCAGGCCGGGCCCGTAAAGTGCCCCGCACTTAAACGTGCCAGGCCTGCGCGAATCGCGCAGCACATTCCCAGCGAAAGCTGGAGGAGCGGCCTCTCTAGAGCCCGTTATAAACTCTCTTGGGGGACTATTACACGTACAGTTACAAAGTACCCATTACGCCATAAATCGCCATTCTTTTGTGACTATGGAAGTACCCACTATCCATAATTCATCAATTTGCAGAGTAGCGAGGTACCCACTACAGGCGTCTGTAAAGCACGAGGAAGAATTCCTGCTTGGTAAGGCATCACGCGCACATACGTGGCTGCACACTGTTGATGCTGTGGCTTGTGATGAAGAAGAATCAAGACTCAGCCCTTTGTAATAGACGGTGCGCTTCACACCACCCACTTTCTGCGCAATTCAAGTGTGATGCATGGTGTTATTTTACGCTTCTACCACGCAGGGCTGGGCAAAGATACTTTGAAATTGTTTCGCGATACGATACAAGATACTCAGGCAAGAAGTATCGGAGATACAGATACAAGATACTGCCGCAAAAATTCTATCCGATACGATACTCGGCAATAGTATCTTAAGATACTTCGATACATTCTCAAATTTGTTATTATAGATTCATATAATGTAGCAGCAAATGCCTATGCACGAAAATGTCTGCTTGAAAATTTCTTAACTGTGAACTATTTTGTTTCACTTGAATGAAATGTCTGTTAGTATCTCAAAAATTTTGCCCTTCTTGCTCAAAGTACATTAGTTTCCTTCCAAAACAACTTCTTGAGGTTTGTTTTAGCCTCTTCACAGGACAACTCTTTGGGTACTTGCTTTGCACAGCTTGCCGACCATCTAGCAGGTTGCCATATAATCACAATAACTTCAATAAGAAGCCTTCGCACGACGGCGCAAATACCGGTGTGGACTTGTACCTTGTCCGTAAAAGACAGCTTGCAGAATACCGTATATCCGGACAGGCGTACAGCAGCAACAGCGCTGGTGGCGACATTTTTCTTTCTTTCTTTTGGGGGGGGGGGGCGGACGCATGGTGTATACTAAGTGTTTGAGACCTTTCGCTAGCGGCCCGGCCCGCACACATGACTGTCTTCGTCTCATTTGTTTTTATTTTCTAAATAAGTATGTTCGTGAGCTGCACAGGCATGACTGGTCTCAAGCATTCCTTTCATGAGGAAAGTGCTGAAACATAACTGTGGAACAAAAGCTCTATATTTCAGAATCCGCGTCCAGATATCGGTCCTTCTGTACATCGGTATCGATGTTTCTGGAATCCTGACTCCAAATCCCCTTCACCTATATATGGGATATGGGAAAGGCTTCCTTTCAAACGTCATTTTGTTCAAACTCTCTCCCACCATCTTCAATGTCCCGGCCCTAAACTAAATTTCGCGACTGCAGCCCGCTGGCTATAAGCTCAGTTTAAGACCCCTGGTGTATACGTAGATGACCTAAAACTGCAATGAATTGTCATATTCCACTTACCTGCCGGCGTAAAGGATTATTTCTTGATATACTCACTAAGGTGCAATCTATTTAGCAATTTTTCTTCAACGAGAGAACATGTGCAACACAGAAACTCGGACGTATTGTATAGTTCCACAAAACGTCGCAGAACACCGCCGCTATTCGTGCTATTGCCACTTATAGCTCCCATTATGTGGCGATTAGTAATGCGAAATATATTTAAGAAAGGCTAAAACAGGAAAAGAAATATAAGTAAGATAGAGAGGTGGTTGTGTATCAGACATTCACATTGAATGAGTACAGAAACACGATACAGACGGCACCCTCAATAGCTATGAGCATGAAGTATTGTCAAGTTACCTGTTGCGACAATAGAAAATTCAGTGCCTACGGAAAATTGCCTGAAACGGCTCGTTGGGATGCTCAGGAGTAAAATGTAGCATTCAGTAAAATAACGTTTGTCGGATCCCCTTCCTAACATCTTTAAGATGGCTCCTAATGATTTCCAATATTATAATGCAAACTCAATTTCGCTATTTTCCTAAGCGGTAAGCAGAACGTTTTGTACTGTTTACTGAATGTACGCCCACATAATTATATATTTGTTTTCAAAATTGCCTTGGCAACGTGTAACTGTGGAAACAGTAGTGGAAATAAAGTAGACAAAAGAATAAAGTAGAGATCTTATTTTGGGAGCGCGTTACAAAAGACATACTGCAGTGACCAGACCGGAAAAACAGTGCAGAGACTTAGGTAATGTAAGGGATGCAAAATGACAGCTAAGAAAGCACTTGTGCTAATAATCAAATTATGATTTCATAAATTCTTTGAATAAATGTAGCAAGAAGTGAAAAATACGGTAATCCAAGATATTTTCTCTTAGGTAAACGCTTGCTCTTTCAGATCTAGCATCAGTACCAGTGGTGCTACCGTTGTTAGATTCTTATTTGCATATAAGTTAATTCATGGCATGCAAATCAAACTTACATCCACGAGATCCTTCAAATCGCTGATATGTAAAATCCACGCGACGCAAAGGAACCACATTCCTGCACGCAGCACATTTCGTTACGGAGCAAGACGCAAGACGCATGAGAATCTTCAATAACGACAGTGTAGCAACATCAGAATTTGCGCCATAGACGCGGCGCAGGACAGTGGCAAAGAGCAGGTGTCGCGGCATTGGCCCAACTAAAAAGAAATCGAGCAAACAAAAGGTACGTTTGTTTGTTTGCCCTGAGGAGACTGGCTCATACCCACGAGGGGGATTGGCCACACTGACAATTATATACGAAACTTCAAAAAGCAAAAAATAAGCACGAAACGCGATGTAAATAAAAAAGGAAAGAGTTAAGAAGTTAACAAAGCCGCAGGATAACGATTGAAAAAATATATATTTAATAATAAAAAGGAAAAAAAAGTTGGTTTCCGTAGTCGGTATCGTGGGCTGGGCGTACACGACCGCGCGCTTGTCTTCCTCATCTTCTACCCTCACTGGGGTACTCTGGTGGAAAAATAAAATTGCGTCACTGCCCTAAGACTTATTCAGATGGCTTAGTGGCACCAGTACCAGCTTGAGAAGCGGAGCTTGGCCAGCGATTATTGTTTCGCACGGTTGTGCTGCGATAGAAGTATCTTGTATCTTAAGATAGACGATACATTATCGAATGTATCGTAAATACAAATACAGGTACTCGTCTTTCGAGAAGTATCGCGATACAGATACAAGATACCCATAGGGTATCTAAGATAGTATCTAAGATACATGTATCTTCGATACTGCCCAGCAATGCTACCACGCTATATTACATGTGTTCACGTTATTCCTTGCCCGGCATGACGCCTGTAAGTATATGTTCTTTTTGCGAGGAAGCTTCATGCACTGGCGTGGCTATGTGGTAGAATACTCATTTAGAATAATTTCAGCGGCCATTTTTGGCGCCGTAGTTGTCCGCCGCCGCCACCGATGTCCGTAACCACTATCGCTCGAAATAAGAAAAAAAACGAAATAAGAAAAAAATTCCAGGACGGAACGAGGTTCGAACCTGGGTCCTCTGAGCTATGCCGGTTTTTTTTTTCTTTATTGTTCTGAGCCATGCCGGTGCTTGAAACTGCTTTGTAAAAAGACCCTATGCAGGCTTCATGTCAGCAAGGAACCACATTAACATATGCAATATAGCGTGGTAGAAGAGTAAAATCAGCACCGTTTCTGTAACCAGGCGCCACACAATGCGAATTGAGCAACGAGTGGGTTGTTGAATGTTTCCAACCCATTACAAAGGCCTCCGCCATAATTCTTCATCGTCAGCAGGCACAGCATCAACAAAGTGCACATAATGCCTTACATGCGTTTAGCTGGTACCAATGCTCTCCGTAGAATGACGAAAAATGGCATAGTGCCTGCTTCCCTACTTCGCAAAAATTACAATGATTTATAGCGTAGTGGGTTCCTCGCAAGTGCACTTGTATTGGTTGCCAAGGAAGCCCATAAGCGCACGATCCATTTCCTCGGGGTCTCAGTAAAGTTCTTCGCCCCCCCCCCCCCCGTCTCTCTCCCACGTGAACGTATGTTATACCCTTGTTACAGCATGGTGGGAGAGGGACTGGTGGGCCGTTTAAAGCTTCCAACCCATTACAAAGGGCTGAGCCATAATTCTTCACCGTCATCAGTCGTCGCTTCAACAAAGTGCACATAATGCCTTACAGACGTGTAGCTGGTGCCTGGCTTCTCCGCAGAATGACGAATATTGGCTTAATAGGTGCTTCCGAACTTCACAAAAATTGTGATTTATGGCGTAGGGGGTACCTTGCTAGTGTACTTGTATTAGTAGCCCCAAGAGAGCTTACAAGGGGCTTTAGAAACGCCGCTCTTCCAGCTTTCGCTGTGACTGTGCTGCGGTTTCAGCGCAGGCCTGGCTTTTTTTTCTCATTGTGCGCATTGTGCGCGATAGCTGCGACGGAATGTATATTCACAGCATTCCGCTTTTACAGCGAAGGCTGGTATGAGCTCACAACAGCAGCGGAATATTGTGGCGTAGTTGTCCGCCGCTGCCTCCGCCGGTACGTACCGGCGGAAGCAGCGGCGGACAGCTATGCCACAATATTCCGCTGCTGTTGTGAGCTCCTACCAGCCTTCGCTGTAAAAGCGGAATGCTGTAAACATACATTCACTTAATTACAGTTCAATAAACCTAGTGAAATTCGGCGTGGTAAGGACTCGGAAAACCATTTCACTCTTCCTATATTCTTAGTTAAGAGCTTCCAAGCCAAGGCTTCCTCTTAAAATTTCCAATACTGTCGAACCCGTATATATCAAATCTGACGGGCAGGGGCGTAGCCAGAAATTTTTTTCGGGGGGGGAGGGTTCAACCATACTTTATATATGTTCGTGCTTGCGCTTGTATGTGCGCGTGTATATATATGCAGGCTAAACTGAAAAATTTGGGGGGGGGGGGGGGGTTGAACCCCCCCCCCCCTGGCTACGCCCCTGCTGACGGGGATCACAAAAAAAAACTTATATACATAGGCCACTCGATATATAGTTTATATCTCAAAAGTATATTCAAGAGGAGTTTACAGCTGTTCAGTACACATAATAATTCGCTACATGTGAGTTTGATATATGCGGGTTCGACTGCATATCATCGCAAGCTTTATGTGGCGCCTGAAGTGCCTCAACAAAGAGATATACGATTCTTTCGGTCTACCTAAAACATATATACAATATACAAATGTTGCCGATGTTTGAGGTCCAATCAAGCAACTCGCCGCGGTGGTCTAGCGGTTATGGTGCTTGGCTGCTTGGCTGCTGCCCCGTAGGTCGCGGGGTCGAATCCCGACCGCGAAAGCCGCACTTCAATGGAAGCGAGACGCTAGAGGCCCGTGTATACTTAGGTTTAGGTGCGCGCTAAAGAACCTTAGGCGGTCGAAATTTCCCGAGCGCTCCACTACGGAGTCTCTCATAATCGTATCGTGAATTTGGACGTAAAACCCAAACAATTATCATTATAGCTTCAATCACGTGCGAGTGTATGAGGGTAACCGTGTTTCGTTTCCGATCTGCTATAATTTGAGGAACCGCCCGAGCGCTTCTCAGCGCACTGGAGTTCTTGGCGCACAGCTGCAGACGTACTTATCGCAAACAGCTGCTGGTGCACAGACAGGCAATGCAGCTCAGCTACAGGTTGACATCGCAGTAAGGCCGCGAGCAGGCACGCCGCATGCAGACTTTTGGCACTCGCATTTAACATTTCTCGAACCCAGTGGCTGCCAATGGCGACGTTGGTGCACCATGCAGACTAAAGTATTGCATATACAGTAACTTAGCGGGAGCATATACGGCAACTCTACTGCCAGTCTTCTGTAGCGCTTGTGAAATTTCCACTAATGTAGAGTTGTCTGACTGAGTTCCTACCGCTATCAGGGCTTCGCTGTTCGGTCAAAACTGACTTTTTTTGTGTACTGCACGAAGGCGAAGAGAAATGGCACCTTGACAAAAAAAAAAGAAAGACTCCGTTTTAATTATGAATGCCCATGCTGAAAAGAATAAAGCAACAGCGCGCACTGAAGAGATGCAAGAGGGAGAAATCGTCGAGAAGCCCGAAAAGTAACCCTGGCAGCCGGTAGCTACTCCTCGGACTCTGAGCCGCTGCTCTTGCTTCCCGAAGGCCTGCGAAGAAGCAGCAAAACGCGCACGCACGTTGCTGGTAAGCATTTCGTTACAACGCAACACTATTACAATTTTATCTATTCAAAATTTTCCATTCGAGCTGCGTGATCGGGCGAACTCTACCGGTCCACGACCACCTGCGCTTGCCTGCCAGGCTATCCAACAAAAAGACGAAAAGGCCCCATCTCGTATGACAGTGTACAGACTGCTTATGCGCGATTATCTACAGAGGAACAAAGAATAACAAGTTACGATCCCGCATCTTTGTCACCTTTATCTTTTCGCTAATGGTGGTCATAAATCCTCAGCCCATGTCAACATCGCCTGTCCATCACCTGACATCGCAAAACCATGAAAACTCAACATCAAATCGATGTTTAGGGGCTAAACAGCGTTTTACTGTACGAAAGGAGAGTGAGCATTATCTGTAGTAGCCAGAGAGACAAGAATATGCTGCTGCTGAATAGTGAAACACACAGCGCGAAATTACGACGGGGACACAGGAACGGAACACACACAGCACTGAACTTACAACAGTTTCTTCGATCAGTTTTCCTAACATATATACAGAAAAACAACCGCATCAATGCGCACATCAAAACAGATACACTTCCTATCATCTTGGAAAATGAGATCGAAGAAATGTCAACTCTTTATTCGATAACATGATTGACGGCGAACTGACACATTCATCACCCAACCTTTGAATCATCTCAGCTTCTATAACCTTACGCACATGCTTCTTTCCATGTTTGGTTACCAAATCAGCTTCATAAAAAATTGGCACACACGTGCAGTCTTTACAGTGCAAAGCAAGAGTCCCCCCTGAGCTTTCGTTACATTGCTAGCATGCTCTTTGAATCTCATTTGTTCAGCATTTATACTGCTGAACGTGTGTGTGTGTGTGTGTGTGTGTGTGTGTGTGTGTGTGTGTGTGTGTGTGTGCGTGCGTGCGTGCGTGCGTGCGTGCGTGCGTGCGTGCGTGCGTGCGTGCGTGCGTGCGTGCGTGCGTGCGTGCGTGCGTGCGTGCGTGCGTGCAGTGCTCGGCGATTGAAACGCAATACTCAGAGCTATACTCCTACTAATAGACGACGCCCTCGGTCGACTCCACAACGCGAAGTACTTTTCTTCGATGGACCTCAAGACCAGCTACTGGCAAATCGAAGTCGACGAGAGAGACCCAGAAAAGACTGCCTTTATAACACCAGATGGCCTGTTCGAGTTCAAGGTCATGCCCTTCCGTCTTTGCTCGGCACCTGCGACTTTCCAATACTTCGTGGATGCCGTACTGGCCGGCTTGAAGAGGCAGACTTGCCTCGTGTACTTCGACGACGTCGTTGTGTTTGCCTCAAACTTCGACAAACACCTCCGGTGCCCTGAAGCTGCACTTCAAGCAATCAAGACCTCCGGACTCACGTTGATACCAAAAAAGTGCCGCTTCGCGTACTAGGAACTCTTGTTCTTGGGCCACGGCATTAGCAAATCTGGAGTTCACCCCAACTCGCGAAAAACAGCTGCCATCGCTGCCTTTGCGCCACCCACCGACAAGAAGGCCGTACGCTGATTTCTCGGCTTGTGCGCCTGTTATAGACGCTTCATCAAAAGAATTTTCACGGATCGCCGAGCCACTAACTCACCTCACGAAGACGAGCGTGGAATTCAAGTGGGAAACGGGGTAAGTCGAAGCATTTCAAGAATTGCAACGACGCCTGCATACACCTCCCATACTTGCGCATTTCGACGAATACGCCGACACGGAAATTCATACAGACGCAAGCAGCGTAGGACTCGGCGCCGTCTTTGTGCAGAGGATTGACGGACTGGAAAGGGTTTGTGGAAACAGGCAGACAGGCGTCGATGCTGTGAGACCACAAATTGTATATTTTGTCAGAAGTCATTTAGGCAGACGCGAAACAAGCACAGGCGTAGCACAGGCTACGCCATCTCGTCCTTGGAGCGTCGTCGTCGTCGTCTTCGCCTGGTCGGATCCTTGTGGCACGTACTATCGCACTACAGGACCCCTCTTCTAACGAGGAAGTCGCGAATATGTTACAGGTGGCCAGGAGCAGACTGCTGAGCTGCAAAATGCACGCGGCGAGTATGGCAGTCTGGAGCGATTGTAACAGGACGCGTTGTTGAAGCGTCGGTATCCATGCACGCAGGTTTGAGACGGTCGACGGAAACCGTATCCTCCCAGCCGTTAATGAGCAGGAGGTAGTATTTAGGTATGCGGCTGGTAACCTTCTACGGGCCATCATACGGGGGCTGCAAGGGAGGTCGCACGGCATCGTGTCGCGCAAGAACGTGCGTGCAGTTTTGTGGGTCAGGACTGACGTACACACTACGGGATGTTCGTCGTTGTCGGGGAGGAACTACGGTACGCATAGGGTTGCGTAGATGGTATGCGTAGTCGGAAACGTCGGCAGGTACCGTGGTTGAGTCGCTGAAGAATTCACCAGGAACTCGAAGAGTTGTGCCAAATGTCAGTTCGGCGGCGCTTATGGAGGAGTCACTACGAAGAGACGTGCGGATGCCAAGCATAAAGAAAGGAAGGCGTTCGGTCTACGATGAAGGAAAAGTGGAAGCCATGAGTGACGCCTTCATTTGGCGATGAAAACGTTCGATGATTCTATTGGCAATAGGGTGGTACGAGGTACTCTTGATGTGGTTGACACCGAGGAGCCGAGGTAGATTGGTGAAGAATGTTGAGTCGTAGTGGCAACCGCGGTCAGTCGTAATGGTTAAGGGACACCGTAGCTGCTAATCCAAAGAGTGAGGAGTGCTCGAGCTCTCGACTCCGCAGTTATGTTTTGAAGAGGCATCGCTTCAGGCCATCTGGTGAACCTGTCAATGCAGGTTAACAGGTAGCGATGATTCCCGCATGGAGGAAGGGGACCGACAATATCGACGTGTAGGTGGCCGAAGCGAGCGTCCGCGGAAGGGAACGTACCAAGAGGGGTCACAGTGTGGCGATGCACTTTATGCTGTTGGCACCAGAGGCACGCACGTGACCAACGACGAACGTCTACGGTAATGCTCGGCCACGCATAACGATAAGCGATGAGTCGCTGTGTGGCGCAAATGCCAGGGTGAGCCAAAGAATGCAGGGGATCAAAGATTGATCGACGGAACGGGAGAGGTACGTAGGGACGATGACGTCCTGTCGACGTATCACAAACGAGGGGTACGTCACGCACCAAGACATCAGCCAGTGGCGTAGCCAGGGGGGGCACACCGGGACCGTGCCCCTCCCCCCCCCCCCCCCGAAATTTCTTCCTCCATGGGATACAGAGCACAAAAATGACACTAGACCACACTTCCCTGCCCGGCTCCCATTCAGATGAAAGAGGTACCGCCCCCCGAAAAAAAATTCTGCCTACGCCTCTGACATCAGCCAAGACGAGAGATGCAGCAGCTGGAGCTCCTCGTCATTCTTAAGGGTGGCAGCCATGGCTATGAATTCAATGCTCGTTTGGCCGTGTTGTGTTGGATGGATAGCGGCGTGTTAAAGCGCATCGGTAACGGCGTAGGCTTTTCCGCTGACGTGGCGAATGTAGCTCGTATATTCAGAGATGAAGGCGACCTGCCTGATTTCGCAGGGTGCGTAGGAACTGTTGGCGGACGTTAAAGCGGGCGTCAGTGGTTTATGATCCGTAAGGATGTGAAAGGCGCGTCCCTCGAGGAAATGTCGAAAGTGCTTCACAGCCAAGTAGATGGCGAGTAGCTCTTGTCGGAATGTGCTGTAGCGGCGCTCGGGAGGGGCAAGCGTCTTGGAAAAGAAGGTGATGGGCTGCCAAGCGCCAGCAACGGACTGTTGCAAGACTGCGCCGACAGCAGTGTCAGATGTGTCTACCATGACGGATGTTGGGGCGTCGCATTTAGGATGGGCGAGCAGCGTAGCACCGGGAATGGCTTCTTTAATGTCTCTGAGTGCACGCCCAGCCGTATCTCTCCAGGGTACGGGAGTACTCGGTGTCTTGAGGCGCTTGAGAAGGTCCTTGAGATGCTGCAGTATATCGGCGCAACGAGGAATGAAGCGACTATCAAAGTTGGCGAGGCCAAGAAACTCACGCAGCTGCCTGGTGGTGGATGGCCCAGGAAACTCACGAATGGCAGTTACACGAGTTCGTATTAGGGTGATTCCACGTAAGATCGAACAAACGATGGCTGGTCGACCTCTCAAATTTATTTCAATATTTTATATATTATTGCCTGATGAGTGGAAAGAAGAGATCCGCAATTTGTTTTGCCGCCAAAAATTTTTTCGAACCACAGGAAATCAATAATGACGAAGAGGTGGAGTGGAGCGCTCATCCGCTCTGCTGTTCTGGCCAACTTTCGTTATGAATTGCACAAAATATATTAAAGTTAGGTAGCTGAAATTTATTTACCTAAATATATGCATGTTTTTGCTTCTGCTCAGCTATTTTTAGTTTTTATGTGTAGTTTAGATGTTTTTATAAAAAACCTCAAATATGGACCAATCGGCAAATTTTTTTTTACTTTGAAGGTCTTTATCTCAAAAAAGCCTTGTAGCAGAGCGACAAAAATTCTGCATTACGTTCTTCGCATACTTATCTACCAAACTGCCAAATCTTGTATTTATATAACTTTTCGGGAAAGAGATATCATCGGGCTAAGTTCAAGAAAACACCGAACAATGAAAACTTCTGAGGACAATTTAAAAAAAAAAACCCATTTTTTAAATTTCTTAAACTTTGTCCACTTATTCTCCTCCACATCCGCTTTCACAATCATTAAAAACATTTTGCATAATGTCGTTGCACTAATAGTTACGGCCCCTCCAATGAGACCCTTAGGCAAGGACGGGCAATTCCGACTTCTTGCCCAGCAAGTGTAGAAAATGCAGGCAGGATTGAATTTCTTTTTATTAAAAGGTCAGCAGGTACCTAAAAAGGTGTCGCCGGCACTGAAGACGTTAGTTTTGAAATTATTTGGTCACTTCAGCGGCCACGAGCGCGGAGCTACCGAGTAGGCGCGCGCGCACCCGAGATGCTCGTTGTAAGAGACGGCGCAGTGAGAGCTCGTTTTCGCGTCCTCAGACCGATTGAGTTCGAAACAGCAGCACCTCTCGGGTGTCTTGAACGCACGTGCACCGGTAGTCGCAGTGATCTGGTTAATTGCGTCGCTTTCTTTTTCAGGGGCATAAGAATGTCATCGTTAAACTGTGCGTTCCGTGAAGATCTTTCATTGCAGTGGTAGCAAAAGCACG
This sequence comes from Rhipicephalus sanguineus, assembly GCF_013339695.2. Classification (NCBI taxonomy): domain Eukaryota; kingdom Metazoa; phylum Arthropoda; class Arachnida; order Ixodida; family Ixodidae; genus Rhipicephalus; species Rhipicephalus sanguineus. Next base: position 204,516,424 of record NC_051177.1, read on the forward strand.
CGTAGCACAAGTAGTCCGTCTCACTGACAGTCACTGATCTTTCGGGCGTTAAACGTTCCTTCAAAGCATTTATGTCTAGGTCGGTAACTCTCCGAAATTTTGGCTTTTTTGCAATAATTAAAGGAGTACTGACACAATTTTGAGACATCGCAGAAGGGACATTTTTTGCTTCGTTGGTATGCAGTGTCCACGCTGTCCACACACTGGAGTCGGAGAACACGTATAAAATAATTTTATTTGACTTTGATCGTCGCTGAGCATTTGCAAGCCAGCCACACTGCAAGGACATTATCCCAAGTCAAGACAGTTCCTCCGAATTCGCGAGTTCTGCGTCCTGCATGCAGCCTAAATCGTAGAAATCACTGTCAGGGTCACTGGACGACAATTCACTCATCGTTGTCTGTTGCACCACGATGCAGATGACGGATTTCCCGCTAGTACGTCGCGAATTTCTGTATCTCCGTGACGTCACACTGCTATGAAACGACACTGAGAAGCCACCCCCCTCGATGTCGAAACCGAAAGTGTCTTTTTAAGGTGGCGCTAATTAAAATATATAGGATGCATTCCCAGGCACCACAATAGTCGTTTTAGGTTTCTCGACACCAGTATTTTTATTTAGAGCAACAATCCGAATTTTTTTTTAAATTCGTGTCAGTACTCCTTTAAGCTTCTTGTGCTTCGAAAGGTAGTCTCCACAATAGACTCATTCAGAGCTATACTTTCTCGTCATGAGACGCACAGCAGGAGTAGAGTAAGAGCAAAGCACAAGAACTATCCGCGCCGAATGAAGTGTGAACAGCGCACCGAACGCGCGGCCAGTTCACGCCGTCTGCTGCCGACATCTAATATAGACAAGCGCATTCGGTTACCGATAGTTTTGCTTTTCTTTCCTTTGACAATCCATGTTTTGCTTTGCCACTGGAGCACCACGTTCATGCTTTCCACTGATCGCAACTGGCGCAGCGCAGTTTCTGTGGCAGCAGCGTGCGTGAAGCGAGCGCTCATAGCTCCCTTATAGAGTTTTCATCTTGCTTCCATCTCCGCCGTGTTATCAGCGCCTAGCTAAGATGCGAACAGAGGGCGGATAGAATAGCGAAGCTCCAGTGCACGTGCGTTCAAGTCACCCGAGAGGTGTTACTGTTTCGAACTCAATCGGTCTGAGGACGCGAGAACGAGCTCTCACTGCGCCGTCTCTTACAACGAGCATCTCGGGTGCGCGCGCGCCTACTCGGTAGCGCCGCGCTCGTGGCCGCTGCAGTGACCAAATAATTTCAAAATTAACGTCGTCAGTGCAGGCGACACCTTTTTAGGTACCTGCTGACCTTTTAATAAAAAGAAATTCAATCCTGCCTGCATTTTATACACTTGCTGGGCAAGAAGTCGGAATTGCCCATCCTTGCCTAAGAGTCTCATTGGAGGGGCCGTAACTATTAGTGCAACGACATTATGCAACATGTTTTTAATGATTATGAAAGCTGATGTGGAGGAGAATAAGTGGACAAAGTTTAAGAAATTTAAAAAATGGAGTTTTTTTTTTTAATTGTCGTCAGAAGTTTTCATCGTTCGGTGTTTTCTTGAACTTATCCCGATGATATCTCTTTACTGAAAAGTTATAGAAATACAAGATTTGGCAGTTTCGTAGATAAACATGCGAAGAACGTAATGCGGAATTTTTGTACCTCTTCTACAAGGCTTTTTTGAGATAAAGACCTTCAAAGTAAAGAAAATTTGGCCGATTGGGTCATTTTTGAGGTTTTTTATAAAAACATATACACTACACATAAAAACTAAAAATAACTGAGCAGAAGCACAAACACGCATATATTAAGGTAAATAAATTTCAGCTACCTAACTTTAATATATTTTGTGCAATTCATAACGAAAGTTGGCCAAAACAGCAGAGCGGATGAGCGCTCCACTCCACCTCTTCGTCATTATTGATTTCCTGTGGTTCGAAAAAATTTTTGGTGGCAAAACAAATTGCGGATCTCTTCTTTCCACTCATCAGGCAATAATATATAAAATTTTGAAATAAATTTGAGAGGTCGACCAGCCATCGTTTGTTCGATCTTACGTGGAATCACCCAGTAGACGAATGACATGTGCGTTGACGCGATGGCCGAAGAAGTCCAGCTGCGTGATCCCTTTACAAAGAGGCCAAATTTGTCCAGTCTCTTGAGCACTTGGCGTAGATGGAGCTTGTGAGCTTCAGTAGTGGTACTGAAGACGAGGATGTCGTCTAGATAGGCAGAGCAGCGGGTCAAGCCACGTAAGACCTGGTCAAGGAATCGTTGAAAGGTCTGTGCCGCGTTATGAAGACCAAATGGCTTGCGCAGATATTCGAACAGTCCGAAGGGTGTTATAATGGCGGTCTTGGGAATTTCTGCGAGTGCGACTGGAATCTGGTGACAGGCTTTCACCAAGTATATCTTGCTAAAAATGGTGCAGCCGTGCAGGGCCGACGTAAAATCCTGGATATGAGGAATTGTGTACCGATCCGGGACAGTGGCCTTGTTAAGGCCACAGTAATCACCGCATGGGCGTCAATCAGCAGTCTTTTTAGGCCCCACGTGCAGTGGTGAGGCCCAAAGACTGGAGGAGGAATAAATGAAACCAAGGTCAAGCATGTGCTCAAACTCCTCTTAACACGAAAGGGTTTTATGTCGGGGTCCGCCACGGCTCCAGTGACGTATTTCCGTCACGGATATGACGTAAAATATACGCTAACACATGGCAAAGAAAAAGCTGAAGAAAAAGTTCCGTCGCCGGGAATCGAACCTACGACCCCTCGCTCCGCGGGGCGCGGCGCGAACCGACTCGGCTACAGTCGGTACGGTCTTCAGAAGACTAACGGCGAGCCAGGGGCGTAGCCAGAAATATTTTCGGGGGTGGGGGGGGGGGGGGTCAACAATACTTCGCGTATATTCGTGCGTGCGTTTGTATGTGTGCGCGCATATATACGTAAGCAAAACTGAAAATTTTCGGGGGGTAGGCGGGCTTGAACCCTCTCACTCCCCCTGGCTAAGCACCAGCGGCGAGCATTTATAAACACCATTTACCGTTGGTGGTAGTCAGAGATCAGTGGCACTTCGGCGTGGTTTTGTTATCGCTAACGAGATGGCGCGAAGGGGGCGCTTTAAAGGTCGTCGCCCCGCGCGTTGCTATGCGTGCGCGCCTCCACAAGGCGTGGTCGCTCGTGCGCGCGCGATTATCCTGTGATGGGAGGTGATTTGTACGTCTCGTGCTCTCACCGCAAGTTTCCGTTGTAGTTACAAAGAGCACGAAGGTCACTTTGCTCACTGCAGCGGCCGCTTTTGCGAAAGAAGCGCGCTGCTCACACACAAATAAGTCACAACTGTGACAGTTCGCGCTCATCCTGTGTATACTTGTGCGTTCGTTTCGTGCGTCCTCCTTTGTGTTTGAGCAGCGCACTTTAAATGTCGAGCTGTGACAGTTTTTAGTTCGCGCTCATCCTTCATATATTATTTCTGTGCGTCCTTTCTGCTCGAGCAGCGTGTTGCGAGTTTTGAGCTGCTTGCCGTTCTTCGCGTGACATTACAATTTGTTGCTATATCATTCATTCCTTCGTCCTTGTGCCGAAACAATGCACAGCAAACGCTCAACTACGTCCATGAAGACATGTTTCACTTTCGTGTTATACCGATTCCTATGATAGAGGGATCAGCCATATTCTTTGCCAACAGCGAGACGATCTGTTGCGAGGCGACGAGCCCGGGAAAATACGGGAGGGCCTTTCGTGCCAATGTGATGTGTCACGCTGTGGGCGACCAAGGACTGAAAGGATGGTGGCCGGAAGACGTCCGGAAACTCAGCAACGACGCTTGACCAAGCGTCGGGAACGTTTGTGTGCGCCTGGAGAAGCCGAAGCGGTGAAGCGCGCCATGAAACGCCTTGGATGGCTAAGCTTGTCTCGGAGTCCAGTATTCGGCTGTGCCGTACGTCGACGACGAGCTTGTAGTGCCATAGAAAGTCGGCTCCGATTATTGGTTGGCGCACGTCCGCGATGACAAAGAGCCAGCGAAAGGTACGCCTGAGGCCGATGTCAAGGGTTACCGACTTCTGGCCGTAAGTCCGGATGGTCGATCCGTTGACCGCGGTGAGAGGAGGGGAGTCGGGAGGATGGCGTCGTTCAACCAACGTAGGAGGAAGGACACAGATTTCAGCGCCAGTATCGACGAGGTAGCGGAGCTTGGTGACACGGTCGGTGACGTGGAAGAGGCGAGTGTGCCTGGGGCCGGGAACAGCGGTCGTCGTTACTGTTCGGCAAGGCGCTCTACTTTTCGGGTGAGCTCCTCGTTAGCAGCGAGGAGACGCGCATAGCTGTCGCCACTAGCTGTGTTGTTGGGCGAAGGATATGTAGGGTGACGAAGTGTGGCCACGGAGAGAAAACCGACATCCATAATTTTGTCGGCCAACTTCCAGTGTGGATGATTCCAGTGTGGATGATTCCAGTGTCATCATCGACACTAGATGATTCCAGTGTGGATGATGAAGGCGCGGTCAGAATCATGCGCACCTGCGGTGGAAGGCATTGTAGAAAAACATGGCTGATCCCTCCATCATAGAAATTGGTATAACACGAAAGTGAAACGTGTCTTCACAGAAGTAGTTGAGCGTTTATTGTGCATTGTTTCACCGCAACGGCGAAGCAATGAATGCGATAGCAACAAACTGGAATGTCACGCAAAGAACGGCAAGCAGCTCGAAACTTGCAGCGTGCTGCTCAAGTACAAAGAACGCTCGAAAAGAACAAAGACGTCACGGGTTCGATCCCGGCTGCGGCGGTCGCATTTCTATGGAGGCGAAATACTAGAGGCCCGTGTATTGTGCGATGTCAGTACACAATAAAGAACATCAGATGGTCTAAATTCCCGGAACCCTACACAACGGCGTCCCTCATAATCATATCGTGGTTTGGGGACGTAGAACCCCAGATATTATTATTAGAACACACAGGACGAGCGCGACTGTCACAGTTATTACTTCCTTGTGTTGAGCAGCGCGCTCCTTTCGCAAACTCGGGCGCTACAGCGAGCGAAGTGACCTTCGTGCACTCTACGTTCAACGTAACCTGCAGTAAAGGCACAACACTCGTACAAACCGCCCCCATCACGAGAAAAGTGCGCGCACGGGCGACCCCGCCCTTAGGGCAAAGTACAGGTGGGGGCGCGCGCGCATCGCAACGAGCGGGGCGACGACCTTTAAAGCGCGCCCTTCGCGGCCTTCACGCCATCTCGCTGGTGATAACGAAAACAAGTGCATCAATACTCCGCGCACCGCCAGCGGTAAATGGTGTATATTGTCACGTGGTCGTGACGTCGACGAAGACAGCAGTCGGCCTTTGCAGGGTGAAACTGTTTATTTGGCCAAACTTGTGGCCGGAAAATGAGCACTAGAACTACAGCAATACACGCTGTAAAATGATTGCGGCGAGCAGGGCGTCGTCCGTCGATCAACTAACAAGCGGTGAAGCGCGTCGGCATTTAAACATGTACCGTCGAATATTCCAGCGTTATCGCTGGCTATCGTGCAATTTCTAGAATAAGCTCGAGTGTGCGCGTCTTGCGCGCAATCTTAACAAAACGATCTACAATGATCGTGAAGGTTCGCGAACAATGAGGCGCGGTTCGCGCTGAGCCTTGCTGGCAGTCTTTGTGGCCGAAAACCGAATATAGCAAAAGTGATAAAGAAACGCACGTGGCAATGCCCCCCTCTGAAAAAAACATCGTCCCGATGCTTAAAACAGAACATGAATACATGCAATACTAAAGAAAACTAATAAAGAAAGCAAACATTAGAGTCCTCTGGTGCGTTTAACGTGCATAGTACGGTTTAAGGCGCACCACATGCACGACCTCGGGTCGAGCTCGGCGCCTCTGAGAGTTCGTGATGCCGTCGGGGACAACCTCGTAGTCGAGTACGCCGAGACGTCGAAGTACCCTGTACGGTCCGAAGTATCGACGCAGAAGCTTCTCGCTCAGTCCGCGTCGTCGTATTGGTGTCCAGACCCAGACACGGTCGCCGGGCTGGTACTCCACGAAGCGTCGTTGAAGATTGTAGCGACGGCTGTCGGTGTTCTGCTGGGCCTTGATGCGCAGGCGGGCAAGCTGTCGAGCTTCTTCGGCACGTTGTAAGTAAGCGGCGGCGTCGAGATTTTCTTCGTCGGTGACGTTCGGTAGCATGGCGTCGAGCGTCGTCGCCGGGCTCCGTCCGTAGACCAACTTGTATGGCGTCATCTGTGTCGTTTCTTGTACGGCCGTGTTGTACGCGAAGGTCACGTACGGAAGGATGGCGTCCCATGTCTTGTGTTCGACGTCGACGTACACAGGCGTCCACTGTTAAAGGGAACATTAGAGCGTGTGGCTGCAGCTCGGCGCCACCGCCGGCCAGCGGCTGCAACGAGTTTTGCGCAGGCGCAGTGCGCGCTGTGAATCGTGCTCTTTCGTCGTCTGCTGCCGTCTGCTTCCGCGCTGCGAATCGTCGCGAAGCGAACCGCTGACGCGGCGAAAGAGCACCGGGCACGGCGCTCACTGCGTCTGCGCGAATCTCGTTGCGGCCGACGGCCGGCGGTGGCGCCGAGCTGCCGCCACACGCTCCGATGTTCCCTTTAACAGTGGACCCCTCTGTACATGGCCAGCATGTCGGCGATGGTCTTATTTAGACGCTCGGTGAGGCCATTGGTCTACGGGTGGTAAGCGGTGGTGCGGCGGTGGCTCGTCTCGCTGTACTTGAAGATCGCCTGAGTTAGGTCCGCAGTAAAGGCGGTTCCTCTGTCTGTTATGAGGACCTCTGGGGCGCCATGACGCAAGACGATGTGCTCCACGAAGAACTTGGCTACCTCGGCGGCACTGCCTTTGGGCAAGGCCTTTGTCTCGGCGTAGCGGGTGAGGTAGTCAGTCGCCACGACGATCCACTTGTTTCCGGTAATGGACGTTGGGAACGGCCCCAGTAAGTCCATCCCGATTTGCTGGAATGGCCGTCGAGGCAGCGCCTGGCTGCGGGCGCGGCGCGTTGACGGCGAATCCGCGTAGCCCCAGCTGTCGGTACTGGCAGCGGCGGTACGTGTGGCCGGCCTCCCCGCAGTGGTAGCAGAGCGGGCGGTTGTCAGGGGCACGCCAAACGTCGGTCTTTCGGGAGGCACAGCGTTGTCCTGTCGGCGGGCGGTATGGCGTCGGTTGTGGTGGCGGCGGTGCCTGGCGGCGAAACTGCTGCGGCGGCGCGGCATCTCGACGTGGGCGAGGAGGAGGGGCGTTGCGTCGGGCTGCAGCAGCATAGTTCATGACTTCCGGCTGAGTCTGCGGTGCTTCGGGAATTCCAAGCGATTGCCGGACTTCCTCGCGGACAACGTCGGCGATTGAATCCACTTGATGCTGCGGCGAAGGTAACAGTTTGCGCAGCTCCTCCCGCACAATCGCTCTGATGGTTTCGCGCAAATCGTCGGTGGCCAGCGAGTGCACTTCGGAATAGGTTGCAGACAGCGGAGAGCGGTTGTATTGTTTCGTCCGCATGGCAAGTGTCTTTTCGATAGTTGTGGCCTCGGTGAGGAATTCGGTGACTGTTTTCGGGGGGCTCCGCACCAATCCTGCGAAGAGGTCTTGTTTCACTCCCCGCATAAGGAAGCGGACCTTTTTTTCCTCAGGCATGGCAGCGTCGGCCAGGCGGAAAAGTCGCGTCATCTCTTCCGTGTAAATGGTGACGCTCTCATTCGGTAGCTGCGCTCTTGTCTCCAGCAAAGCAGCAGCCTTTTCTTTGCGGACGATGTTCGCGAATGTATTAAGGAGCGTCGTCCGAAAGAGGTCCCAGGTTTGAAGGCTCGATTCACGGTTCTCGAACCACGTCTTCGCGGCGTCTTCTAGGTAGAAGAAGACGTGGCGCAGCTTCTCTTCAGAGTCCCAGTGATTGAAGGTGGCGACTCGCTCGTACGTCTCCAGCCAGCTCTCCGGGTCTTCAAACGACGATCCACGGAAAGTCGGTGGCTCCTTTGGCTGTTGCATCACGACCGTTGTAGGCGGCATGGGGGCTGTCATCGTCTCGGTGGTCGATGTGACGGGCTTGGGCTGCCTAGTGTTTTCGGGAAGGAGCCCGTACTCTGGGTGCAGTCCCTTCTGCCGGCGGCTGGTACGACGATCCGCGTTGTCTGTAGCGTCGTCTTCTCCGCGGCTTGGGCTTGGGTCAGCGCTCCGCGGTGGCGTCCGGATCATGAAGCAGCACCTCCACCAGATGTCACGTGGTCGTGACGTCGACGAAGACAGCAGTCGGCCTTTGCAGGGTGAAACTGTTTATCTGGCCAAACTTGTGGCCGGAAAATGAGCACTAGAACTACAGCAATACACGCTGTAAAATGATTGCGGCGCGCAGGGCGTCGTCCGTCGATCAACTAACAAGCGGTGAAGCGCGTCGGCATTTAAACATGTACCGTCGAATATTCCAGCGTTATCGCTGGCTATCGTGCAATTTCTAGAATAAGCTCGAGTGTGCGCGTCTTGCGCGCAATCTTAACAAAACGATCTACAATGATCGTGAAGGTTCGCGAACAATGAGGCGCGGTTCGCGCTGAGCCTTGCTGGCAGTCTTTGTGGCCGAAAACCGAATATAGCAAAAGTGAACGCACGTGGCAATATAAATAGCTCGCCGTTAGTATGCTGAAGAACGTAGGCTTTGTGGCCGAGTCATTTCGCGCCGTGCGCTGCGGAGCGAGGGGTCGTGTGTTCGATACCCGGCGACGGAACTTTTTTTTTGTCACCTGTTAGTTTATCATTTACAACGCTATATCCGCGACGGAAATACGCCAGTGAAGTCTTGGTGGACCCCGGCATAAAACACTTTCGTGTTAAAAATTTCTCGAAGTGCGTTGTTCGGTGACGTAGCGAGATGTGGCGCCAAGGTTTGCATGCGACGCAATAAGCCAGTAGGTTTGCGATCGCCGAGATCCTCTAATGCAAGGAGTTGCTGCAGTCGATGTTGTTCGGTGTCGGTAGTGCGCTTGATCAGCGTCTCCTTAAGATGATGATAGGGTTGATCGGCCGGAGGAGAGAGTAGAACATCGCGAACGACCGTAGCAGTATGAGGCGGAAGCGCTCCAACGACATGGTCATACATGGTCAACTGCGAAGTGAGCTGATGACGACGGAACAATGACTCTACGGTGATTAACCAATGTTCCGAGTCCGACGACCAGAACTCAGGGAAGAACGGAAACCTCGGGCTCGAGGGGTTGTGGCGATGATGACGGCACCTGGTGAGAGGAATGACTTTCTGGCTTCGGGAAGAACTGCGAAGACTGCGGTGCTCGAGTTCCTCGCAGCTTCAGGCCAAGCGAAGCGGCTGAGGCAAGCGCAATTCAGGAAGCGAGAGCGATGAGGCGAAGTTCGGGTCAACAATTTGTCGAAACAGGCAGACAGACGTCGATGTTGTCAGACCACAAATTAGATATTTTACCAGAAGTCATTTAGGCAGACGCGAACAAGAACAGGGGCAGCCATCTCGTGTTTAGCGCGTTGTCGTCGCCTTCTCTTGGTCGCATCCTTGTGGGCTGTACTATTGCGCTACAGGTTATCAGTTATGCTAGCCAGTCGCTATCCAAGGCGGAAGTCAACTATTCGACAACAGAAAAGGAGTACCTTGCCATCGTATGGGTACATCCATGTTTCACCCTATACGTCTACGGCAGGCGCTTCAAAGTTGTGAGCGACCACCACGCCTTGTGTTGGCTAGCTAATTTGAAGGACCCTTCAGGTCACTGAGCACGGTGCAGTCTGAGACTTCAGGAATTCCACATTACCGTCGTTTACAAGTCCGGAAGAAAGCAATGACGCCAACTGCCTGTCCCGCGCCCCCGTCGACCCACCGCTGCAAGACGACCACGATGACGACTGCTTCTTGGGAACCATAAGTGCCGACGACTTCGCTGAACGACATCGAGCCGACCCATAACTCAGGGGCCTAGTGGAATACCTTGAGGGCAGGACCGCCGTTGTTCCGAAGGTATTCAAGCCAGGGCTGGCGTCATTTTTTACGAAACAGCGTTCTCCTCAAGAACTCCCCACTTCGAGCCAACTACCTTCTCGTGGTGCTTTCAACATTGCGAGCAGACGTCCTCCAGGCCCTGCACGACGACCCGACGGCTGGACACCTCGGTGTTTCCCGCACGCTCGCAAGAGTACAGGAAAGGTACTACTGGCCGGGCCTTGCAACTGACGTCGCTCACTATGTAAGGACATACCGAAACTGTCAGCGACGCACCACACCGCCGACAAGACCAGCAGTACTTCTGCAGCCCATCGAACCACCTCGCTGACCGTTCTAGCAAATAGGTTTGGACTTACTGGGGCCGTTCCCGACGTCGACGGTCAGAAACAAGTGGATCGTCGTAGCTACCGACTACCTCACCCGCTACGCCGAAACAAGGGCCCTGCCCAAACGCAGTGCCGCCGAGGCTCTTCGTTGAGAACGTCGCCCTTCGTCATGGCGCACCAGAGGTCCTCATCACCGGCAGAGGGACGGCACTTACTGCGGATTTAGCTCAGACGATCTTGGTTTACAGCCAGACAACCCTCCGCCGGACCACCGACTACCGCCCACAGACGAGTGGCCTCACCAAGCGTCTAAATAAGACCATTGACCATGTGCGTAGACGTCGAACACAAGAAGTGGGATGACATCCTTCCATACGTGACCTTCGCATACAACACGGCCGCGCAAGAAACTACGCAGATCACGCCATACAAGTTGGTCACCCGGCAACGGCACTCGACGCCATGCTACCCAACGTCACTGACGAAGAAAACCTCGTCGTCACTGTCTACCTTCAGCGCATCGAAGAAGCCAGACAACTCGCCCGTCTGCGCGTCAAGAGCCAGCAAAAGACCGACAGCCGTCATTACAACCTTCGACGACGCCAAGTAGAATATCAGCCTGGCGACCGTGTTTGGGTCTGATACAGATATGTCGACGTGGACTCGGTGAAAAACTTATTCGGCGATACTTCCGACCAGGGCTGGGCAGTATCGCGATACAAGAGTATCGCGATAGTATTTCAGATATACTTTTGAGTATCTGTATTTCTGTATCGAGATACATTTGAAAAATGTATTTGTATCTCAGTAGTGAAATACATTTACTATGTATCGCCTGTATCGCGATACTATGCAGGACACGGGTATCTCGTTACATTGCCTTTTTTGTGTCGGAAATGGCCCCGCCACGGTGGTCTAGTGGTTATGGCGCTCGACTGCTGACCCGAAGGTCGCGGGATCGAATCCCGGCCGCGGCGGCTGCATTTTCGATGGAGGCGAAAATGTTTGAGGCCCGTGTACTTAGATTTAGGTGCACGTTAAAGAACCCCAGGTGGTCGAAATTTCCGGAGCCCTCCACTACGGCGTCTCTCATAATCATATCGTGGTTTTGGGACGTTAAACCCCAGATATTATTATTATTATTGTGTCGGAAATGAGTTGAGGCTTGTTTCCAATAGGGGAATGGCGTTTTTTTTTTTCTTTTTTGTGCCAAGACAAGCAAAGGCGCGCCGCCGGTCGCCGACAGATAGGGCGGTGATGGTTTCCCCTCAAGCACAGAATGGCCCATGTGGTAAAGCGCGCGACGCCGCAGACAGCAGAATCGCGGGGGCAGTGAATCGCGGGGGCAGTCGCTGACTCTAAAGGTCAGTGCAGCATGCCTAATTTTTTTCGGGTGGCAAGCCATTACTTCGCGACCCCCCGCACGGATACCGCCTTGGAACAGGCTTTGCAATGCTTCGCGTGCGTTCAGTTCTCAAAGCGGCGGCACTTCCAAAAGCAGTTCCCGTAGTCGCGGCGGAAGTGACTAGAAGATGGCTATCTTTGACGCGCTTCCAGCCACCTCTCCAATGTCAGGGTGCGTTCCTAATTGATTACATGCGTGAAACGGTCTTTGTGGTAGCAGGCTCCCCCACCCACCAGAGCCGACTTCGCCTGTTGCGGCTTTCTGAAATGGGTGCTGGTAGAGTCGGTGGTGGTGACAGCTTCATTGAAGCCGACAGGGTCAGACGGCTTAGGATTCCGAATATAGAGACAGACTTCCATGGACTTCCATTCTGAACAGTCAGAACAAGCCAAGTGCGGGCGGAAGCGGTTCGGTATCTAGATGACCCGAGAAGAGATATCGCCACGCTGCAGGACAATCCAGCTGTGAAGGTGATATTTATTCACTATAACACGAATTTGTGCTCGCCTTCAGCGGTAGGCATGCAGACTTTTTTTCTTTCGTAAGACTTGTGCTGAGGCTGAACCGACGTTGTTAGAAGACAGCCTATTTGAGAATCCTACACAGCAACCTTCTCAGCAAAGCAGATCTTCAAAATAAATGTGTGCTTTTTCTCAATTCACTGGTGTTCATTAGTGATTCGTGTGATTTGCTTAAAGTGTGCTATTTCTAGCATAGCTTAGTTTGTTCGCCAAGTATGTCGATTTCGGTGTCCAATCCTTGTTACTGTTGCTGTGAAATAGTGTATTTTTATTGCAATTGATACTTGTAATTATGTCATTATTACTAATTATGTACTTTGTCCACCCCCTCCCCTGCAATGTCTTAATGGCGCTGAGGGTACTGTAATAAATAAATAAATAAATAAATGAACTGAACGTTTCGATGCGCTGTAACTTTAATTACAACATTATGCTGCACTAATAAGTGTCTTTGCCTAGTATGAGCCTCCTTCAAATAAAAAAAAAAGTATTCCAGTATCTGTATCGCTGTAACTGTATTCCGGAATACTTTTTTCTTCTTATTGCAAAAGTATCTCCGAAATATCCCGTTACGTTAAAGGCAAATGTATCTCAGTATCTGTATTTTAGGCTTCCAGTTCATGTATTTCGATATCTGTATTCCGGAATACTTTTCTGAGTATCTCTGCCCAGCCCTGCTTCCGACAAGTGGTGTATCCAGATGGTGGCACACCGGGCCCGTGCCCCCCCCCCCCCCCCCCCAATTTTTTTTCACCATGGGACACAAGGCACAAAATGACACCACCATACTTATCCTCCCGGACCCCATGTCGGAACAAGAAGGTGCCCCCCCCCCCTAAAACAATGTCTGCCTATGCCATTGCTTCCGGCCACACGTGGTGCTTTGACGTCTCGGCGCTCTAGACTACGTCATCCCGTACGGCATTACGAACTCTCAGCGGCGCCGCACACAACCTCAAGTCGCCCATGTCATGCGCTTTAAGCCGTTTTATACGCGTTAGCGAACCAGAGGACTCTACTTTTTGTTTTAGTATTGTGCTTTATTTGCGTATAAACTCTTTTTCCCTTCCATGTTCTGTTATGACCACGTGACAATATCTATGTCCAATTTGGGGTTCGCCTTTCAGGCGTACTTTCGTCGCACGGGGCGATGCAGTCACGGGTGAGGATCCGATGTACAGTCGAGCGCGATTTGAAGGTTATCGCGCGAGCGTCGACTAAGAACTACAATAGCGCCAAAGCCCAGAATACTCTTCCGAGAAGAGGGAGATATCAGGCAAGCTACGCCCACTCTTTTTGCTGTTCCCTAAGCTGCGACGATGCCCGTCGGAGGAAGGCGCTTTTTTTTAAGAGAACGCGATATATTTCCTTCAATTTAGCAAGCCATTCAAACGAAGCAGTGCCAAGCACCAGCTACCAGACCTTTCCTAGCAATTTTTATTATCGTCCGCGAATATAAGAGCCCAACGAAGAATACACTTGATCGCAACGGATGGAAAGCTTAAAATAGAGAGAGATAGCGTAGAGTTCGTCGTAGGGGAGATTGTTGTATCATGAAACAGGCAACGAGGGCGAGAAGAACGCATAATCTTGATTTTCAATGTTTCGAAACGTGCCGCTAGGCCCCTGGAACGCTAGGCCTGTCGGCGCTCGCGCGATAATCTTCATAACGCGCTTGACTGTACTTATTTTTGAAGGCTTCAGCCAATTAGGCATCGGTCCCCTTGGCATTATCCGATACGATTTGGAGTTTCTTGTTATTCTCAGTATGTGTGGCTGTCGGATCTAACATGTTCCGTAGTATACTTGGCTGTTTCCAGATTACCCGACAGGGCTCTGCAGTAGGTGGCCCACTCATTGTCAGTTCAATAGTGTGACCCTGGGCCTTTACCGCAAGCGGAGCTATGTGTTTCAGTAGATGCCTCTGTACTGATGTAGCCAGGGGGGGGGGGTGTTTCAACCCCCCCCCCCAGAAAATTTTCATTTTTGCTTGCGTATATATGCACGCACACATACAAACACACGCACGAACATACATGAAGTATGGTTGAACCCCCCCCCCCCCCGAAAAAAAATTCTGGCTACGCCCCTAATGATGTCGATTGTCTGGCTGCGACGAAGCGAAGATGGAACGGCAGTTCTGCTCTGCTTTATGTGCCTGTGACGGGAAGAAGACGAAAAGGAATAGCGAGCGCTGTGTGCGGCTCGAGCGGATCGAACGGCAGCTTGCTGACCGGCGGTTCGGGGCGCGGTCTTCTTCAACCGGGCGTCCTGCAGCAATGTGGATCTGGTGGGCGTAGTTCTCGTTCTGAGCCTGCTTCCTTCGACACTGTACTTGACCTGAGGACCTGGGTGTTCGTGGCCTGGCATCAAAGGGGCAACCGCCTACAGACCAGGTGAGACCAGGTGATACGAGGTGCACGCGGCTCGTGCCTGCGACTGGCCACTGAATTGTACTGCAGTGGCCTGGTATCCTGCCTATACCGCTACCCCGTCACGGACCGGTCAAAGCATCTTGAGAGGTTCTGGACTTCCCACTGCCTCGCTGAGCGTCCACGGCGACACACCTCACCGCAACGCTACTACATACTGGCGAGTAGGACGGTTGATGGGTGTCTATGCGCGTAGGACTTCCAGACATTTAAAAGTATGACTATCAGTGTTCTGTTGTTCTGTCGAGCGTGAGATGGATCGTATCTTTGTATTATAGTCTGTGGTGTCTGCACAAAACACCTGACTGCCGTGTCACTTTCTACGTATCCTGGGCCCGCATTATCCATTTATCACATTGGCGAGCCTGCTAGGATCCGACAGTGACATCTCCGACGCGGAAATCGCCATTCAGGTGTGTGCACGGAACACAAGGCGAAAGGTATGGATCTAGATAAGTTAGAGGCGCTGCCAAAGCAGTTAGGTTTGGCTGGCGCGGAACTTCGCACGCGGATTAAGCGAGAACAGCCTATGCAGAGCGATGAACGAGCAGCTGAGAGAAGAGCTAGATCAAAGAAGCAGCGGTTAGCGGACGAGAGGCAGTTACAAATTCAGCAACTTAAGCTCAAGCTTCACCTAGGAAGGTTCTCAGAGTGAATCTGCGGCGACAGCACTCGTACCGTCGGCAAACAGTTCATGCCGGAATCCGCAAAAGTTACCGTCGCTGTTCGACGAGCAACCCGATGACCTGCATGCGTATTTGGAGAAGTTTGAAGGCGTAGCTACTGGGGAAAAAATTGCACCATCTCCCGCTAAAGGGGACCGTGAGGCGATGCGAAGCCGGAACACTGGCACGATCGCGTTCTGTTGGCGTTCGCTGGGCATGCTACCAACCTCGCGTCGTGGAACGCCAAGAGGAACACTACGCGCGTCGTGTCTTCCCTCTAGCCTGGCCATTAATTCTCACAGGGCGTGCGGGGAACGCGGTTGACAGGCGCGCGAGAGAGAGGCAGCGTAGGAGACGAGAGAGGGGGGGAGGGGACGCGTATTCGATGGCCCTCATCGCGGCGCTGCGCAGGAGAGAATTTCGGCATGTGGAGCCCGCGTTTCAGAGGAGCCAACCGAGGCAAGCGCTGGACTGAACGCGCGCAGCGCTCTACCACTTGAAGGAGAGGAGACTAAAGGAGGAGAGTAGCGTACGCGCCGTGAGAGCAGAAGCGAGAACGCTGGAGAAGCGCAAGCAGGTGCTGGTAGAGAAGTGGAGAGACTAACGCGCAGCTGTTGGAAAGAGGGAAGGAGGAGAGTCGCTCATGCGTAGTGTGAGTGCGGACTACTACGCCACGTGCGGATTACCACGCCGCGTTACATACCCCCGAGCAAGAGATACTTCGCATCTAAAACCAGCCTAGAGATAAATGGGGTGTTGCAGTAAGCATGTGCTTAACAAGCGATACACTCACTGTCATTGGTCGCATGACTGCTAAGGAGGCTCTAGACTATAGGACGAAGTGAAAACAGCTCTACTTAAGCGCTTAATATTTATGGCACAGGGATTTAAAGACAAATTTGGGAAAGCCCGGCCGGAAGATGTCGAAACTGGGAAACAGTTGGCAGCAAGGGTCTCAAGTTATTTCGAGAAGTGGATCGAGATGGCTGACGTTCGCTAACATTTGATGGCCTTCGAGATCATGTTATAGCCGAGCAATTTTTTGCTGTCACCCGAAGCTTGTCATCTTCGTCAAAGAGAGAGAATGCAAAACCCTTGCATCACTTTCTGAGTGCACCGACTGTTCTCGAAGCTAAGAGCGTTACTAATATTGCAAGAACCGCAGATGATGCAAAGAATGCAAATAAACCTGGTGCTCCGTCACAGAACAAACAACCGAGTTGCTTCCTGTGTCATCGCATAGGACCAGGGTGTCGGAACGGAACGAAAACCGAAAACGAAAAACGAAAAAAACGATATTTTCGACCGGAACGAAAACGTAACCGAAACTTTATCTATTATTTCGTTCCGGAGTGAAACCGAAATTTTTTCAATCGTTTTTCGGTTCACGAGAAAACTTCCCAATCCGGAGCAACTGAGCTCATGCATTGTGAGCATATCTCAGGGTGTAGTATTAGCGCGTACCTCAGGCAGGAATTCCAAGGAAAAGATATGTTGAAATTGTGGGAAAAGCAAAAACAGTGGCAACCAGAGATGTTTATATTAACGCAAGTGGACTTTTGCGGGCCTGTCACGCAGGGCAGCGTAGAGAGGGCATTGTCGGCGCCGAAGTTTGTTACAGCGAAAGCTGTTATGAGATCACAACAGCTGATTTTGCCGCCATAGTTGTCCGCCGCCGCTGGTGTCCGTGACCGCTATCGCGTGATATAAGAAAAAATTTAATGAGAAACAAATTTCTAGGATCGGATGGGACTTCAACCCGCGCCGTCTGCGTGGCAGTCGGGTCTTCCACCGCAGTGCCACGCTGGTGCTTGTAACTCCTTCGCAAAAATACTCTATACAGGTGTCATGTCGGGCAAGGAATCGTGTTAATATATGTGATATAGCGTTCCAGAAGAGTAAAATAACAACCAGTCATCTCACAATGCTAATAGCGCAAGGAGTCTGTTGTTTAATGCTTCCCACCAGTGTTGCGCAGTTGCCTCACCAGAATTGGAATGACTCCGGAATCATTCCACATTTTCGCGACCCCGGAATGGAATGGGGACAACGCTTGCAGAAATGGAATGGAAATCGAATTAAGCGCCTTTTGCATGGAATGGAATGGGAATGGAATTACGTCTTTTTCTTAAAATAGAGCACGTTTTCGTCTACGTGCTGCTTTTCAAACTTCAAACATTAGTAAGTCAGCTAGAGCCTCGAAATTAACAATAAAGCAGTATTTTTAAAATGGCTTGGCTGATTACAAGCACGGTGCATTTATAACCAACGCGCCTACTACAAACCGAGGCATAAGTTAGTGTACAAACAAATACATTATCCCAGCAGATACTGAAGGGAGAAACAAATTACCCTTCGCGTTTGTTCGCGTTGATGCCCCCACACGAAAGTGGCGAATACTCTATGCACAGCCTGATCTTTATCTCACGAGCAGTTTAGTACCTGACACACGTAAATACCCTTTGCGACAAGGAAGGCATTGCATACCTGCGCACAGGCCAACATAGAAAGTTCTCCTCACCCAATCCATGCTTGCGAGGCGCACTTGAAAAGCGTGAGTGCTGACGAGCAGTGCGGCCCAGTGTTCCCTATTCGATACAAAGGCACAAGGTGCCCGAGCGGTGCACTGTTCCAACTAATACCAGCAGATCTAGAGGGTCTTATTCCCCATTAACCAAATCTTAGTTTTCTCCATATTCACGACCGCTCCAGACGCGTGGCAAAACTGCTTAGTCTTGTTGAATACTACTTTAGTCAGCATAAAAATACGCTATGTCGTCATTTTAGCATTAACACATTTAAGCATAAACAATATTAAAACACCACCATTCGTTCAAACATGCTGACCATGCAAATACTATAGGTAGCGGGAGAACTGCCCCTATGTGAATTAGTAGCGTGGTTGCTGCACGAGATATGTCACCAAGCTACTATCCCTCGACCTTGTTAACCTGTTTTGCGTACTTTTGCAGTTCCTAATACATCTGATGACATCAGCTTTATGCGGCGTTCATTCTTAACTCGATAAAACTATCAAGATGCCTTTCCTACGTTGAAGAATTACAGGAATGGAATAGAACTGCCCGGCCATTCCTAGAGTGGGAATAGGCTAAGTTTTTTCATTCCGAGGAATTGAAAGGAATGGAACTGCGGCAAGTTCTAATTCGCCGGAATGGAATTGGAATGGAATGGAGGTGCCCGTTCCGCTACACTACTTCCCACCCACTGCAACGTGCCCAGCCATAATACTTCATCGTCATCAGTCACAGCACAAAGTGCACATAATGCCTTACAGATGTGTAGCGGGTACCACGATTCTCCGAATAATGACGAAAAATGGCATAGTGGGTACAGCGCTACTTCAAAAAAATTGCGATGATTTATGGCGTAGTGGGTGCTTGCATGTGTACTTGTAATAGTTGCCCCAAGAGACTCTACAATGGGTTCTCCAAAGTCCGCTCTTCCTGCTTTCGTTGTGACTGTGCTGCGTGTTCCGCGCAGGCCTGGCGATCTTTTTATCAGAAGAGCGGTCTCGCACACCAGAAAGTACACTCAGTGACGTGCTGCTTCTGAGATCGTTCTCACTCCCTTGACACAAAGCATTGAGCCCACTAAAAAAATTCGTATTTGTCTTTTGAGAAAATAAATACTATGACTTTGTTCCGTTAATACTGGTTTGTGCTAGTTGGTAGGAATTCGTCGTACAGTTACTTCAGCTCCTCTGAAGAACGTGTTTCACCCTTGTCCCACTTTCCTAAGAGGGGGGCAAGTAACTACATCACAAATGCAATATTCTTTACGATTACCTTAGCTTCAAATTTTTGCATTAAAGGGGCCCTGCAACACCTTTCTTTGTTATATTGGAATAGTCCCATTATTGACGTATGACTCTTCACGAGCCAAATGCCGCAAAAATTTTTCGAATCCGTCAAGTATAAGTGGTGTTACCAAATTATAGAGATCACGTTCCGCAGCTTTCTCTCTCAACTCAACGCAGCGAGCGCGCGGAAAGCTGCGCGCGGCGTGAGGGGAGGGAGGGAGGGCGGAGGTGCGAGGAGGCGACGTCAGCGCCGGCGGCATTTTGTTCATTTTTTTCTCTCTGGCGTCTCGGCGTAACCACGTGGTCTGTGCCGCCACTTCCGGTCGGCTTGCGTCGTTCTCGTCGAGCGGAGTCGATCGCGCTGTGTATCGCGCGTGCTTGAAAACTGCGCGTCGGTTTGGTAATGTTGGGTGTGCACCTCGAACGCCGTAGTGTTTTCATCGCTCTGCCAACCATGGAAGCAAACGTGCGCGCTCGTTTGGAACGAATGACAGCTGAGATCGGTTTCGGCCCATACTCCGATACACCGCCTCGTAAGACGGCACTGGCAGACGACCCCGAAGCGCCGCCATTACCGGACGCCAGCATTGTTATCGGAGACACGCTGCGCCCCTGCCTCGGTCCGTCGTGAGAACGTGCCGACGATGCAGTTCTCAGCTGACGAGGCAACACTCGAACGGCTGCCACTCTCAAGGGCAACCGGCGACGGTCAAAAGCACAGAAATATTCACGTTTTCGGCACTGCGCATGGCGAAGAAAACGGAACCACGCAACTACGAGCAGACGAGCTGTCGGTGAGACCGGAAGTGCTAATATTAATGTTTGTTCGGTGTTTTTAACGCGATAACATAATATAAACATACATATTATCTACTTATTGAACTCAAAATTAACAACGAAAGTAATAATGAGGGTGTTATCGTGATTATAACATCAGCCAATGGTGGAACTGCCGACAATCGCGTCATATTTTGCGGACTAATACATCATTTGTCGAGAGAAGAGGGAGCGATTTTCAGCTGACTTTGAGAATTTATTGTAAATTCCAGGCCGTGCGCATCGCTATAATATTTGGCTCGCGTGTTCTCGGGAGCCTCGACTACCGATCGGCAGCGCTTTTTGAGCATGCTCGAAAAGTGTTGCAGGGCCCCTTTAAAAAAACCGTTACGAACCGTTACGGAACATTTTTTTTTTCGTTCCGGAACAGAAACGGAACGGAACTTTTTGCGGTGGAACGAAACTAAAACCGAAACGAAAAACATGTCGTTCCGACACCCTGCATAGGACATAGCGCTCGATTGTCGCACCACGCCGAAGAGTTTGTGAAGCGCAAAACATGTGGGCGGCTTGGCCACAAAGCCATCTACTGCAAGGATCAGAGCAAGGACAAGTCTGTGTCTTGTGCCACGGTAGATTTATGGAAAAGGCAGGAATTGTTCCCACGGATGAGACATGCGCCGCAGTTGAATCCGCCAAGTGCGAGAAGCCACTTGTGTTCTTGGTCGACAACATGCCAGTGGTCGAAGGACGGGTGCTAGGACAACTCGCACGTGTCTTATGAGACACAGGGAGCAACACGACCATCGTCCAGCGTGAGTTAGTACCGGATCGATGCCTGACCAGGAAGACCGCAATACTTATGCCTTTGGATGGGAATGCCAAGGAATTGCCTGAAGCAAACATCCGAATACACAAGCCCGACTTTGTTGGTGGCGTAAGTGCATTATGCATGACTAACCTACCGTACAACCTCGTGCTCGGCAATATTCCAGGAGTAGAAGAACGACAGCAGCCAGATCTTGCTTGGGAGTATTCTGACGACCTGTTCCCTGAAACAACTGGCTCGAGCAAATCGCCGGCGTGTAGGGAAAAGTCAGCTTTGGTTTCTGCCGTCGCCCGGACACAGGGGAAGACCGCTAGTTGGTTCTCTAGAAGTGAACCGAGCGCAGCTAGCTGAGAAACAGAAAGAAGGTCAAAGTCTGAAGATCTGCTTCGGTAAGATTGAGAAGGAGTTTCGCACTACGTATCGCTTATCTGAAGAGGCGGGTCTACTGTATCGACATTACAGTCTTTCTACGGGAAGGACCTTTAAACAAGTAGTCGTGCCAACCACGCTTCGACAGCATATTTTGAAAGTTGCGCACGAGGGCATCATGGCTGGTCATTAGGGCGTCCGACATACTATAGAACGTACCCTCGGAGATTTTTACTGGCCACTGATGCATGAAGAGATAAAACAATTTGTGAAGTCTTTACATGTGACTGGTACTTTTTTTTTGTATTCGTTCGTCATCATCGTTCAGAATTCCATTAGCTGTTGGCTGGCCACAGTCACAATCTTATACATTAATACTTTCATATTACCCCGTATCATTTATTGAAGCTGCGTCAACGTTGCCGTCGCGGTGTGCGAAATTTGGGATGCTAGAGCTTGCGATGCGATTGGGAAAATCTTCATTGCCTCCATAGCTTTAGGAGATCCTTTTTTGTTTGGTTAACAATTTTTAGTTGGAATTGGGTGGTTTAAGCTTTTCTCCAACTCCGACTTTCCCTTCCAGATTATGGCTCTTTTTTCTGCCCGATCAGCTGCGCTCGGTGTTTCGCGTTGTCTTGTCTCTAGCTTTTGGATGCGTAAGTCATGCTTTAATATGCTTGACGCGTCTTTTGATATGCCTGACGGCGTTCTTTTCAGTCCGCTTATTCGCGGCAATCGATATATGGACTGGTATCGGAAGCATATCTCCTCCGCCTCCGAGTTGAACCAACGCTATGGTGTTTTCGGTCTTCTACTGCCTAGCTGTATTCTTACGTTGGGCATTTTTCAATTTCTTTGGGCAGCTCCGGGTTCCTGGTTCTGCCGCCCCAACAAGGCGCACTTCGCAACACATCCGTGTTCCTGCGGCGCTGCATTAAACAGGTGCTATTTTCCGCGTGATTCCACTCATGTTATTCTGCGTACGATGGCCACGTCGGAGTGTTACAATAGGCATATTGTATAAAATGGGCGCAAACAAGACGGAACACAATAGGACACAGTACGAGCGCTATCACAGTACGAGCGCTGCCATTGCTATGAACTCTTTACAGACCGCCCTCAAGAAGTCCTGCATACACAAATGTAAGGATAGCTTTCTGCAGCAGGTAGGTCGACTAAAAAACGCTGGGTTCCCTGTTCATGTGCTTATGTCACCGTCTGAATTAAAGATTAATAAGTGTAAATTCCGCCCGTTTGACACCGCTGAACCGGGCGATAAGTCCAAAAAATATGCTATCATGCCTTATGTATTTAAGAAGATAGCTAAAACTTTTGACGTCGACGTTCTCTTTTCCTCGAACCAAAGAGTTGGAAAAGCTTGTGCTGCGATTGAAAATAGGGCTCGAAAAGTGGGTGTAGGTTGCATGGTGAAACATCGCAATCCCGCCATTTCCTGCTCCGTTGGTGTGGTCTGTAGAATTCTCCTCTTCTGTGGAAAGGTGTATGTAGGCCAGTCCGGCAAATGCATCAACGAAAGGCTTTGCCAGCACAATAATACTGCCACGCCCGCTTCTTTTATTTTGATGTGTTCGAGTTTGACCAGCAAGGACGGTTATCAACGCTCGACGCTGGCCGCGAAGCAGTGTTCGAGAAGCTTCACGATTTTAGTAGATCGTTTTGTTCAGATTGCGCGCCGCACGCGAATGTTCCAGCTTTGTCGAGAGACAACGCCGCCACCAGCGATATTGCTGGAAAGTTCCAGAGCGCCTGTATAAAAGCCGACGCGCTTGACCGCTTGTCAGTTGATCGACGGACGACGCCCTGTTCGCCGCTATCATTGTACAGCGTGTATTGCTGTAGTTCTAGTTCTCATTTTCCGGCCACAAGTTCGGCCAAATAAACAGTTTTTATAACACCAGACGGCCTGTTCGAGTTCAGGGTCATGCCCTTTGGTCTTTGCTCGGCACCTGCGACTTTTCAACGGGTTATGGATACAGTACTGGCCGGCTTAAAGTGGCAGACGTGTCTCGTGTACTTGGACGATGTCGTTGTGTTTTCCTCAAACTTCGACGAACACCTTCGGCCCCTTGAAGTTGTACTTCAAGCAATCAAGACCTCCGGACTCACCTTGAAGCCTGAAAAGTGCCGCTTCGCGTACGAGGAGCTCTTGTTCTTGGGTCACGTGATCAGCAAGGATGATGTTCGCCCGGACCCGCGGAAAACAGCTGCCATCGCTGACTTCCCGACACCCACCGACAAGAAGGCCGTACGCCCTTTTCTCGGCTTGTGCGCCTATTACAGACGTTTCGTCAAGGAATTTTCACGGATCGCCGAGCCACTGACGCAACTCACGAAGGCCGACGTCGAATTCAGGTGGGAAACGTCGCAAGTTCAAGCATTTCAAGAATTGAAACGACGCCTGCAGACGCCTCCGATACTTGCGCATTTCGACGAATACGCCGATACGGAAATCCACACCGACGCAAGCAGCGTAGGACTCGGCGCCGTCCTTGTGCAGAAGACCGACGGATTCGAAAGGGTCATCAATCATGCTAGCCGGTCGCTATCAAAGGCAGAAATCAACTACTCCACAACAGAAAAGGAGTGCCTCGCCATCATCTGGGCTACATCGAAGTTTCGCCCCTACCTCTACGGCCGGCCCTTCAAAGTTGAGAGCGACCACCACGCCTTGTGTTGGCTAGCTGACTTGAAGGACCCTTCAGGTCGCCTCGCACGGTGGAGCCTACGACTTCAAGAATTTGACATAACCGTCGTTTACAAGTCCGGAAGAAAACACTCCGACGCTGACTGCCTGTCCCGCGCCCCCGCCGACCCACCGCCGCAGGACGACATGGAGGATGACTGCTTCTTGGGAACCATAAGTGCCGAAGACTTCGCCGAACGACAGCGAGCGGACCCAGAACTCAGGGGCCTTGTGGAATACCTCGAGGGCAGGACCACCATTGTTCCCAAGGTATTCACCCGAGGACTGACGTCGTTTTTCTTGCGCAACGGTGTTCTCCTTAAGAAGAACTTCTCGCCGCTTCGAGCCGATTCCCTTCTCGTAGTGCCCTCGACATTGCGACCAGAGGTCCTCCAGGCTCTGCATGACGACCCGACGTCTGGACACCTGGGTGTTTCTCGCACGCTCGCAAGAATACAGGAAAAGTACTACTGGCCGCGCCTTGTCGCCTACGTAACTCGCTACGTCAAGACCTGCCGGGACTGTCAGCGACGCAAGACACCGCCGACTAGGCCAGCCGGACTTCTGCAGCCTATCCAGCCACCTCGCTGCCGTTCCAGCAAATTGGGATGGACTTACTGGGGCCGTTCCCGACGTCCAATACCGGAAACAAATGGATCGTCGTAGCTACCGACTACCTCACCCGCTACGCCGAGACAAGGGCCCTATCCAGAGGCAGTGCCGCCGAGGTAGCGAAGTTCTTCGTTGAGCACATCGTCGTGCGTCATGGCGCCCCAGAGGTCCTCATCACCGACAGAGGTACGGCGTTTACTGCTGACCTAACTCAGGCAATACTGAGATACAGCCAAACAAGCCACCGCCGGACCACAGCGTACCACCCACAGACCAATGGCCTCACCGAGCGGCTAAACAAGACCATCGCCGACATGCTGGCCATGTATGTCGACGTCGAACACAAGACGTGGGATGCCATCCTTCCGTATGTGACATTCGCATACAACACGGCCATCCAAGAAACGACGCAAATGACGCCGTACAAGCTGGTCTACGGAAGGAGCCCAGCAACGACGCTCGACGCAATACTACCAACCGCCACCGACAAAGACGATCTCGACGTTGCCGCCTATTTGCAACGCGCCGAAGAAGCTCGACAGCTCGCCCGCCTGCGCATCAAGAACCAGCAGAGGGTCGCCAGCCGTCACTATAATCTTCGACGACGCCACGTGGAGTACCAACCCGGTGACCGCGTGTGGGTCTGGACGCCGATACGCCGACGTGGGCTCAGTGAAAAACTTCTTCGGCGATACTTCGGGCCATACAAGGTGCTTCGACGTCACGGCGCTCTTGACTACGAGGTCGTCCCGAACGGCATTACGAACTCCCAGCGACGCCGCGCACGACCTGAAGTCGTCCATGTCGTGCGCCTTATAGGGATACTAATGAGAAACAACGAATCGGTTTAGATCGATAAATTGTGCTCTGAGAACTCTAATGCTGTTAATTTCGCCATCATAGGTTTATTAATTGAGGAGAAAATCAAGTTCAAAGTTTCATTTTTAAATTTCGCGCCGAAATATCCCCGCAGTGACGTCATTGATTTCAAAGTGTATTTATCGTATTTTGGCGCCATTGGCTCGACAAAATTAACCCAAACTTTGTATGTTAAGTCTATGGCCCCCTCAGAGGACAATGTACTTCATTTTTACCGAATACGAACTACGTAGTCCCTAGTAGGCGTCTTCAAAACATGTGACGTCACGGCAAATAGTGCGGAAACTTCAAGGTGGCGTCGCCACCCACATTTTGTTTTTCGCTATTTTCTCGCTTACGAAAGCTCTGCTCGCCGTAACAATGGTACCGTTGTAATCGTAATAAGATAATCTACCATCGAAGGTCAACTTCCGGTTTCTCTTTAGTGTCCCTTTAAGCCGTTTTTTGCGCGTTAGCGAACCTGGGGACTCTACTTTTTCCTTTGTTATTGTAATTTATTTGTGTATGCACTTTTTTTTTTCTTTCCATGTTCTGTTGCAAGCATCGGGACGATGCTTTCTTCAGAGGGGGGCAATGCCACGCCCGCTTCTTCTTTTATTTTGATGTGTTCGAGTTTGACCAGCAAGGACGGTTATCAACGCTCGACGCTGGCCGCGAAGCAGTGTTCGAGAAGCTTCACGATTTTAGTAGATCGTTTTGTTAAGATTGCGCGCCGCACGCGAATGTTCCAGCATTGTCGAAAGATAACGCCGCCACCAGCGATATTGCTGGAAAGTTCCATAGCGCCTCTATAAAAGCCGACGCCCTTGAGCGCTTGCCAGTTGATCGACGGACGACGCCCTGTTCGCCGCTATCATTGTACAGCGTGTAACGCTGTAGTTCTAGTTCTCATTTTCCGGCCACAAGTCCGGCCGAATAAACAGTTTCATCCTGCAAACGCCGACTGCTGTCTTCGTCGACGTCACGACCACGTGACAATACTTCAAAAGGAAACGCCGACGTCACACCTTTCGGCCCATTGCAGATCATGTGGATGCAAACCGTTTTTCAGTAACAATGTTATTATGCTTGAAGGAAAGATTACTTTTTAAGGGCTCGTTTTTTTTTTTTTTTGTTAGACACAATATTAATGAGAACTAACAGACAGCAGTGCCAAGGAAAGTATAGGGGGTGTTATTTGTAGTAATTAGAATATAAATGTGAAGAAAGTAAAGTGGACGAAAAGATAACTTGCCGCCGGCAGGGACCGAACCTGCGACCTTCGAATAACGCGTCCGATGCTCTACCACTGAGCTACGGCGGCGGTCATCTTCCCGTCCACTTTATAGGGTATATATGTGGACTGAAACTTAGTTATCTTTTCGTCCACTTTACTTTGTTCACATTTATATTCTAATTACTACGAATAACACCCCTATACTTTCCTTGGCATTGCTGTCTGTTAGTTCTCATTAATAATGTTATTATGCTGAAACATAAAGACAAAAGGGCGCGTGAGCTCGCTGAAGCATTCTTTATCAGAAACGAGGGTAATGACTATATCTGAACCGTCTGTTTCTCTACTAGAATGCTAGGTACGCAAGCTCAACCATTTCTTTGACGTCAGCTAAATTTTCTGCGCACGCAGGTGTAGGTTTTCGCCGTGTTCATTTTGGTTTCATTAAACTTCAGTTGTTAGATAGCGCTCGTACTGTGTCCTATTCTTGTGTTCAGTCTTGTTTGCGTTGACTTTTTTACAATATGCACAATTCCAACTCGCCCACCTCTCTGCATTACGATAGGCATCACGATATTGGTGTGGTCGCAGATTCTCAACAGGAACAATGCCCTTGCAGCTTGAATGATTGAGTTTGGAAATTTCCGTCCTCATATTATTGATCACAAGGCCTTTATGTGGCTTTAGTATTATTCTGAAGCGTGATTTGAGTAGTGGCAGTAGCGGCTCCCCTTTGTTTGGACGTGCACTCCAGCGTTTGTCGGTGTCCGCGCCCGTTTGCCTACCCCGTCCGCGCACCGGTGGCCGTCCGTTACAGTGGCGTAGCCAGGGGTGTGATTTGGAGGGTTCAACTCCACCCAATTTTAACACGAAAGTGTTTTATGCCGGGGTCCACCAAGACTTTCATGACGTATTTCCGTCACGGAAATACGTCAGCAAAATGAACCCCATCAGATGGCAAAGAAAAAAGTTATAAAAGTTCCAGTCACAGGAGTCGAACCCACGTCCTCTCAGCCCGCGACGATGGCTGACGGCCGTTCAGCCCACTGAGCTACCGCCAAACGCATTACGAAGGTTACATGGACGCGCCTTTTATCTTTCACACTATCCTCTCGCAGTGCTCTTGGATGGATGATATGGGAGTCCGCGGTGACATGCGTGCCACCACGCTCGAAAAAAAACTTCTTTGCGTCCGCAATTACCTCCGGCAACGCGCCGTTGCTACGACCGTGCCAATAGGCGCGTTTCCAATAGAAGTGTGATTTCGTCAACGCTTTAAAACACTGCGAGGCGGCGGCTTTAGCCCAAGCGAGAAAAGCGAGGAAGCCTTGCTCACAGCATCCATCCATATCGAGAAATAAGTCTCCGACGCTGGCTTGGCTGTCACACCGCGTTCCCCGCTCGCCCTGTGAGAATTGAAGGCCACGCTAGAGGGAAGACACGACGCTCGTCACGTTTCACGACGCTTTGAAGGAGTGCGTATCGAATATCAGTGTTTACCATGTGATTGTTCATGCCATCTTTGCGCGGGATTCACACTATTAATTCGAAAGCGTTAAAGAGCTCGAATCGCAGAAATACCGTTGCCGGCGTCGGCGTCGTTGGTAGTGAGCGAAAAATCAGCGTTGTCTGTGACCGAAAAATCGAGAAAGATGCAAATGAAATAAACAACAAAGATCTTCGGTTCGAGTGAGAATCGAAACCATGCCTTCCGCGTGGCAAGCAGGTGTCCCACCACAGAGCTACGCCACTGCTTGAAATTGATTCGGAAAAAAACACATATGAATGTCATGTAGTCGGAAGAGTCTCCTTAACGCATGTATGATTGCGTGGCAGAAGGGTAGAATCGCGCCAGGCGTCAGAACATGTGAACTGCGCAACGAGTGGGTGTTTTAAAGGCCCACCTATTACAAAGCGTTCAGACATACTTAATCACCATCATAAGCAAAAGCGTCAACAAAGCGAGCAGCTGCGTAGGTTTGTGCGTTGCCTTACGGACGCGTAGTGGGCCCTTCGCTGATTCGCAAAAGGAAAAATTATGGCGTAGTGGGCACTGCGCAACTGTACTTGCAGTAGGCATTCTAGGATAGTTTGAAAGGGCCAATGTTGCACGCACAGACGCGTTCGTTTCCTCGCGGCACGGTTGAGACATGAACCGAAAACTGAAGCCAGGCTAGCAGTTGAGAAGGCGGTGCGCACGGGGCCCGATTACACTATCGCGTTCTGCTCTTGAAGACGAAGCTCAAGCGCCATCCAAGCTCTCTCGCTAAAATCAACCCACTGCAAAGTCACACCGTCGCCTGAAATCAAAACGACAAAACTTTGGAAAATCCATATGTACTGTGCAGAAGCTCCATAGGGTTCACATTCATAAGTTGATCCCAATTCACTGAATGAGTAATAACTTTGCAATTTGAAATGCTCTGACCACAATATTCAGCACAATTATCTTTAAACACTGCAAGTCTAACCAGACAGTGTAGTGCATAGGTAGTAGGATGATACCTCTAGATGGACAGTCTCCAGCAAGATAAGCACTGGAAAAAGCAAAAAACGCCAGGCCTGCGCGGAAAGCGCAGCACAGTCACAGCGAAAGCTGGAAGAGCGGCATTTCTAGAGCCCGTTATAAACTCTCCTGTGGCTACTAATAGAGGTACATTAGCAACGTACCCACTACGCCACAAAGCGTAATTTTTGCGAAGTTGGGAAGCACCCAGCACGACATTATTCGTTGTTCTGCGGAGAAGCGAGGTACCATATGTAAGCGAGTATGTGCACTATGTTGATGCGGCGGTTGATGACGATGAATAATTATGGTTGCGCCCTTTGTAATGGGTTGGAAGCTTTAAACGACCCACTAGTTACGTAATGCATATTGTGTGACGCCCAGTCGTTATTTAACTGTCCCACCACGCTTTATAACACACTTTAACGGAGAAACGTAGAGCGAGAGAGAGAGAGAGAATTGACTTTATTGAGACCCTGAGGAAATGGATCATGGGAGCCTTATGGGCTTCCTTGGCAACCAACAGAAGTGCACTTGCGAGGAACCCACTACGCTATAAATCATTGTAATTTTTGAGAAGTACGACAGTAGGCACTGTGCCATTTTTCGTCATTCTACAGACAGCCGTGGTACCTGCTAAACGCATGTAAGGCATTATGCGCACTTTGTTGATGCTGTGCGTGATGGCGATGAAGAATTATGGCAGAGCTCTTTGTAATGGGTTGGAAGCATTCAACAACCTACTCGTTGCGCAATTCGCATTGTGTGACGCCTGGTTACAGAATTCGCGTTGTGCGACGCTTGGTGCTTATTCTACTCTTTTACCACGCTATATTGCATATGCTAATGTGGTTCCTTCCCGACATGAAGCCTGTATAGGACCTTTTTGCAAAGCAGTTTCAAGCACCGGCATGGCTCAGAGGTTGAATACTGGGCTCCCACGCAGAGGGCCCAGGTTCGAACCTCGTTCCATCCTGGAATTTTTTTCTTATTTAGTTTTTTTCTTATTTCGAGCGATACTGGTTACGGACACCGGCGGCGGCGGCGGACAACTACGGCACCAAAAACGGACGGTGAAATGATCTCATAACAGCTTTCGCTGTAAAAAACAGGGGTGTGGATAGATAAGCTTTGCACATGAAACTCTGCACATTGTTTCCTCACGAGAACTAAATGTGCTTTTCACCTCAAATTTCGCTGTTGTGGCAAATGCCAACAAAACGCTGAACTTTCAGTGACTGGTTGCCATTGACGCACCAAAGAATTTACTTCACATAAAAAAAATGACAACAACTTAACTTGGCAACAGCACAAGCTGCACTTTATTGGGCAAGGCGTGTGTGGCTTTGCAGCGCACACGTACATATGTAAAAAAAAGAAAGAAACTGACAAAGCAGAATGCACTCTACCTTTCTAACGTCACAGGTCTGTCAAGCAGAGTGCCATGGCAATGTGCTGGGCACAAGAACATACTCTGCATGAGGTTTCATTGCTACTCTCCCAAAAAGGAAAAGGCTAAGCACAAACACAGCTATGGTCCCACCAATGAGCCTCACAGGAAACATGCGCCCACCAAAAATGAAAACATCAACACACCAAGCAACAGAGCAGCATCATAACAAGTGACTTTGCGCAAGGCCCTTCGGTACAATTTCAGCTGCATCAAGATAAGTAAGACAAACCACAGTAAAAATAAAGCACCTCTGCATCAGTTTTGATCTAATATGGCTGGCGTATGGCAGTTCTTGCCACGTATACCACCTCTCATGTTTGTATCAATTTTATTACGTCACATGCGCTCTTTATAAGTTTTGTCAAATGCATCTAAGCACCAGTGGTGCACTGTTACATATTGTTGGCTCAATCAGGCCTACTATTTCATAACAGCTAATACCCAAAAAAACAGCATAAACCAGAGTTTGTTAACCTTTTTTGGTGAATAAACCAGAGTAATAAACCTAGAAATTTAACCTTTTTACTGACCTAAAAAGCATGTTTGCATCTCGAAGCCATAGACTTGTTTAGTTTGTAATATCAGAGAAAGTACAGAATCTCAATACCAAATCATACAACATTTCACAAACCATCATGGAAAAACCCAATGATGATTAAAGCAAGGCTTTGGAAGAACCAGGTAGCACAACTGCACACGTTCACATAGTGAGGAAACACCACTAAAGAGAGTGAACAGTGCATAACTTGCAAGTCATGTTTACTGCACAGGATGGTGAAAAGAACCACTTCTGCTCAATATCAGCTCACACTGAATTCTTTACAGACTGAACAATAGCAGACCAGTGATAGTATTCCTCAAATGCAAAGAGAGCACATATTATGGACATTCATTTTAAGATTTACACATTATCTGCATGGCAATACACTATCATCCACAACTCTGATGTCATGTCCTGAGAGCCTATTTTTTACTGTAAAAATGCAAAGCACAAAACTGTGAGAATTACACAAATGCAAGTGTATACTGTCATTTCATTTGCAAAATTGAGAAGAAACGTCTTGTACTGAAACAAGCGTGGCACCGTAGTAAATATCACTGATCAGTTCTACCCACCGGGGCTATTCCAACTTTGACTAAACTAAAATGCAGCGAAGTGTTCCTAGATGCCCAACTGATTATTCCATACAGCAATTAGTGTTTTTTATATATCATTAATTTTTTTCAAATCTCTACAACATCAAGGCTCTGTGCATATGTGAACTCAGATACACTTCTTACATTTTAATAATGCAAACACTCCTATTATGAAACAAGGACGTTTCCTATTTGAATTTCAAACATAAGGATCAGAGACTTTTTTTTTCACCAAAAGGGAAATATATTATGAATGCCAGCCACAGTAATGACATAATTAAATAAACTAAAGCCTGTCAGTATAAAAGACATTCACAGCTAGAAGAATTGCAGCAACTTGTGTGTGCCGTTCTTAACATGCCGTCTCCTAGAGAAAAATAAAGGTCAAGAAATAACATTGTCATGGTAATGCGACATATAAAATAAAATGGGACTCAACAAGAGAGCTGTAAAACCACTAAATAAAAAAAAACACACGATGGATGTGCCATTCCCTTGAAGGACGCCACACACCACACTTGCATTTGTTCAGATTGCACCCAGCACAACCATCATCTATAACCTCACAGGGTCTGACACATACGTGAATGTCATCGCACCCTCTAAAAATAAGTACTCTATAAAAGCGGGCAGGGGCAAAAGCCGCAGCTGTCGATGCATAGCTACAATTCGTAGGATGGCACTGCCAGTGTGGCACACAGTGACGCCTCAGCATGTGCAGCTTCACGCACACTCAATGAAAAGGCATTGTAAACTTAGTGGACAGAATACTCGACAGTACATGCAGCAGCAGGTGTGAAACGAACAGTATAGTAAGAAACCACTGCTTTTATATTTCAAATCCCACAGTAAACACGCATGCAAGAAAAGTCACAGTACGTCCGGTGACGAAAGCAAATTTTTGTCCATTTATGTGTAAACAGAATTCACTGCAGAACACAGGGGTCCAGCTGTACAGCTGTTGTAAACCATTTTGTGGATATGCTACGACGGGGACCAGATTTTGAATCGGAGGCAGCTAGCTGTAAGGCACTCGGTGGCAAAACTTGCCCATCGTTGTCATAATCTGCCCTTGGTCACCTCTTGCCACGATAAGCAAGAGCAAGTTGCTTACCAAATAGCTTCTAAGTACTAAAGCTCATTTCCATTAAGCGCAAGTGAAGCTGCACATGCGAAACAGGCAGGGCAGCACAGCTGCACCACCATTGCACTTTGGATGCCAGGCACTACAATATTTCAATAAAGCACTGACAAAATATGGTACACTAACGAAACGAGACAAAAGCACTATATCAGGGCAGGACCTAAACCCATAAAACTGCGCTGTTCTGCCACCTTTTACTATAAATAATCGAAATTCCCATAACCCGTGTCAGAACCTTTTCCAACTAAATGAAGTGACCTCCTGCTGTCTTTTTAATTTCTCAAATGAGGAAAAAAAAAGCACACCGGGTCAAAGAAATAAAAGGGGAAAGCACTACTCACTTTAAAAAACTCTTTCTGTGTAGCTGCACATTGAAAGGCTTTGGAAGTTGCCAGTGATGAGTGACAAATTCATGCCAGCTACAGAGAGCTTGCCGTGAGACATCATGGACAGCATGCTTAAAAGTTGCGATAGCTTGCGATGTGCTGCTGAAAATAAGCTCAAAGCTTAGTTTCAGTAGTAAAATTAAGCCTGTGCAGCCTTCCACCATGTCACTACAACATAGTAGCCATGATGATGTCAATGCAAACCATCTGTAACAAAAGCTGGCTAACAAGTGCAGTGAACGTTAGCTAAAGCTACAGCAACACACTAGTATCCAATCAGCGACACTTAACTGACTGCATATTAGCTAATGGTCAGACTCGCACAAAATGCGTCTGCCACGTCTACATGTGCAGACGTGCCAAGCTGTGCTCGCTGCAACAATGAACGGTTCAGTTGCAAACAAGCATGAAGCTGCTTGAAGCTTGTTTGATGTGCTCTGTTCAAGCACTTGTTCGAAAAGATTTATACCAAATTGATGGGCGAACCATGTGAACTCTGTTCATCAGTGACAATGCAGCTCCAAAAATTTCTGTTGGACAATGCATCAGGAAAACACACTATAAAATTGAGACAACGTACAGTAGTACGTCATTTCACACCCTCTCTATCAGATCCTGTCATTTCTTGATTGACAGCGCTTCAGCTAAACACAGCACAAAATGTGGGTATCTAAAATAAATAAAATAAATTGGAACAACAGTGCAGAGGCAGTGATGATGTGCAAGTGTAAGGCCCAGCCCCAGGTGCGATATCTACGTGCCTTGCAACTTTCGTGCATTACGTTCTTAAGTCTTAAGCATAAATCGGAAGTTACAAACATAACTTCTCCGATAGTGCACACATGCAACAGTGATGGCTAGCTTGAAATACCTCTAGTTTTACAGAATATACAAAAGCTTCATGTAGAAAAGCATCATCGCTATCTGAGAAAATGTGAGAAAGTAAACTGCAGGTCCACGTGGCCATATCATACCCGGGCCAGAACTAGCCTCGCAATGTACATGAGAAACTGCTATGTTGTACATTCATTCATTCATTACAGTATTCATTATATACAGATGCTTTCGTGTACAAAGGTGATAAAAATTTTACTTTAAACTCTGAAAAAAAGCTCGCTTTTTTAGCTATTCTACACATTTCATATTTCCCAAGCAGGAAAACAACCTTGCCTCCCTCAAACATGTTTCTGTTGTGAGACCAAGTTCAGTGACCAAGGCTGCCCACACCACTTTATCCTTTGTACACCTGTACCAATCTGCATGTAAAAAAAGTGAAAGCATTGACCGATACTTTTGAGGTCAAATCACGAGACCAGCAATGCACTACAAGGAAACGACCCAAAAAGATCCAAGTGCCAACAACGCTGCCCAGGCTGACGTCTCAAATGCGCTTTCACTGCTTCTGCACTGCCTTTATGAGGCATGTGTAAGCTTCAGGCAGGCCAAATCCCATGAACATGCCTCGTAGAGGACAGGAAACGAAAGGTTGGGAAATGAGAGAGAGAGGGGCACTCTACTTCTTGTCAATGGGGATGTTGCGCTCCTTGTTGGGTGCCTCGAGGGCAGGCAGTGGGGCCTCTATTGTGAGCACGCCATCCTTGGAGAGTTGCGACTTGATCTGCTCAGGGTTGGTGCCCTTGGGCAGAAGGAACTCCCGGTTGTACTCCCGATATACAGACCGGTTCTCAGACTTTTCCTCGTGTTTGGCGTGCACCTGCATTCGGATGACAGAATAGCATATGAAGGAAACGGGAAGCTGTAAAGGCTTGTAAGACATATCCAACCCTTAAAGTTACGTCAAATGCAATGGTTTCCTCTGAATTCATACAGAACAACTCAAACGCACAATGATATTCTGGACATAACAAAAAGTGCCATCAAGTTGCACATGAAGTATACCAATTCATCATCCTGTCCTTTTCCTGAAGTTTTCTGTCCTTTTCCTCGAAGTTTTCAAAGCGTGCCCTGTTTTTCTCTCCGATATTAAGCAAGACACCAAAAAAGCAGCTTCACAAGCAATTATGCATTTGAATTATAGCTAAAGCAAAATGGTGCATCTATTAATCTGCACAATGGTCCTGCTTTGCAATCACGCTTTGCTACAGAATAGTATTTTCCAGGCTAAAAGCAACATGCGCTCAACTGCAAACCTTAATACGTATCAGCCTTACTCTCTTTCTATCTCGTTAAATCCACCTATAAAGTGTCATTACGTATTACGCTACAAGCACGGTGTATGTTATCAAATGTGAAACTGACAATGCAAGCCCTGTTTGAGCCAGGCACTGAAAAGTAGGAATAATAATCATATTTTAGCTATGCCTATCAAAAAACCGGTACATTTTCTCATCAGCTCCTTAAATAAAAAGAATATTTTACCTCACTATAACTTGGCACTTGAGCTCGCATAGCAGACATTGAGATTGACTAGTTTAACCAATGTATATATTTTTTTCAGACCTTGCAGACCTTATTTGTGATGAAGGCAGCAAGAACTGCATTTCCTGTTCCCAGCCCTGCACCCACCTGCAGCCTGTTGTCGATGGTCTTGACGACAATCTCTTCAGGGGCGTACTGGGAGACGTCGAAGCGCAGCTTGAGCTGCTTGGTTCCGTCCTCGGCATCCTGAATGAGCGGCGAGTTCATGCTGTCCAGCCAGGTCTTGCTGGCCGCGCCCATGCCTGGTGGCAGCTGGCCCGATCCCTGCTCGCCAGCAAGCAGTGAGACGGCACAGTGCAACTAAGTTAGAAATCTGTTCACGCCTGCCTTTTATCAAGTTTATCACCTCCGAGACCACCAAGATGCTTGACTGAGATTGGACGAACACCCTTATCACTGAATGCATTGTTTTTATATGAAGGAAAAACAATAACACAGCCTTCTATATCAACACCAGTACCTGCTGGTTGACTTAAAATTGCCACTGTCTCTGAACATGACATTGCTGCCATGATGTGAGAGACGACATATTGGAGGCAGCATAACAACAAAAGGAAGACACCATGTTATGCGACCATGCATCATGCACCAGCAACAGGCAAAAGTTGACTTTGCTTGTAAAGCAATGGCTATTTCCTGCAGATTATTATTGGGAGCAGCAGTCAATTTCAATTTGAAAGCCAGCTATAAGAAGAGCACCTGCATTTCAAATATCATTACTATTGGGTTTTGCATTGACATGTCTATAATTCTGGTCAGCAGGAAGCACTATAAATAAGGATACCATATACGAACCACTTCATTAAGCAGTGCACCCAGCTACAGTTCAAGTGCTGAAAAACTTCCCTATGTTCATTTAGTTAATATTCTCTGAACAATCAGCCATATGTAATTAACTTTTGCATAATCTGGCAGGCACAAAGTACACAAAAGTCTATGACTGTGCTTGGTTTCAATAGCAAGCATAAAACTCAAGAGGCAGGAGACCATAACAGCAACAGCCTTCTACAAGGACATATATGAAACTTTTAAAGCACTGGCAAGAGACAAGTTGTAAAACCCTTGTAAACTATAATATCATGCCATTGCTGGTAGCCTAGAAGCCCAATGTATTTCACCTTCACATTTTCTGTAAGGGCTTTGCACATTTACAGCAGTTTTAGTCAATTTTATGGAACAACAAAAAAACAACACAATGCAACATCAAACAAGCATAACAGCATCCAGCTGTATATGAGCAAGCAGGGAAAGTGCTGCGCTGTCAAAAGCTTGCCAAGAAAATTAGGAGCGTTAAGG
The DNA here is from genome assembly GCF_013339695.2 of Rhipicephalus sanguineus. Lineage (NCBI taxonomy): Eukaryota > Metazoa > Arthropoda > Arachnida > Ixodida > Ixodidae > Rhipicephalus > Rhipicephalus sanguineus. Next base: position 204,553,333 of record NC_051177.1, read on the forward strand.
CCATGCTGAGCAAAAAGCAGAGGACAAGCTCCAGAGACATTTGTGCAGCATCATCTCTTCCAATTCGAATGTGAAGTGTGCAAAAAGGAAAATTCAATCAGCACAGCTCATGCTTTCAGATTTCGTGCAGAAGAACAACAAGTCGGAGAGGAAGATTAAGGCTAAAGCAGCTCTATGGTTGCCCATTCAGTAGGTGCGCTGCAGAAGCGGCATGCAACTATTTAAGTGTATTGTACAGGCAAGAAGCTATTTTCGTCTACATAGCCAGCAGCGAAAATTCGCAAGTCCGAAGTTCAAGAGGCCAAACATATACTTTGCCCTCGAGTGCAGCTTCATGGCAGGGTACCTAGCCTTACAGTGAAGCCACATTTAAAGGTAGAGATTGGTTATCAAAAAGACATATTCCAAAGTTAAATTTGCAAAAATCTCTACCGCACTGCTGCCAAGCTGTGCCACGTTCAAGTAGAGGAGCAGCGACGCAGATAGTAGTCACTTCTAAATACTAAATACAAGAGTCTCACTCAGCACTTGCAAGTGTGGGAGGCTTTTCACAGACTCTTCGTGCAATTTTTATGTCTATTTGGCCATATTGTGTTGTCAGTGTTCTACGAGTGCAGCATTCTCCCAGTTCAACTCTGGAGAGCCGGTCGTGTTTTATCCCCACACCAGGATGAATTTTTAACTGCAAGCTTTCCTTCTAAGAAAGTCATCTGGATTGGTAAGCTTGTAGTTTCAATTTTATTATCAGGCAGGCGGTGCGTTCTTGTTTCTTCGGGTCATCTTTTTTAAGCAATAAATGGTACTAATGTGTGCATATTAGCATAATCATATTAGCAAACCGAATATATGCCACTTAGCAAGTATCAGGAGAAGAGTTGATATCTGAGCCAGGTGGTTCATGTTACTTGAAGAAAAGCCAGCAAAAACACGAGAGAGGCAGATGCACACAATGCTGGAACACACAGAGGTGCACTCAAAGCTGGAACAGAGAGAGAGACGCACACAATGGCAGCGTTGTGTGTGTCTGCCTCTCTCGCGTCCCGTGTTTTTGATGGCTTTTCTACAAGTATGAGGAATATGCCGGAAAATTGTGTGAACTAAACATGCACAAAAAAAGCTTTATCTTATTCTTCAGAGTCCAATTGAATGGCCTAGCTCGCTGGTAGCTCACAAGCTATAATCATATAGTTATGTATGGAATCAGTTGCGCTTCTCTGTAGGTTTGTTTTGCCTTTCCTCGCGAGGGGGAAGGAGAGGCAGCTTTGCGAGGCAAAGGACAGAAAGAGTGAATATGCCACCCCTCCCGCCTCTTACTACGCCAAGTTATCCTGTAACTTTATCACTCCAGCAGTGACGTAGTTACAAGCTGTATCACCCGCTATTCCACCCTTCCTCGGCTCTCATGAGAAAGTTTTCTGGAATAGCCCCCACGTGCACTCTTTCCGTTACTTTCGAAGCGAACGAAGCAGGTTGTGAGGAAGGAGAAGAAGGAAGAAGACGGCAAGGCGTGCGAGAAGCCATGCACCACTCACTGCAGCAGCAGGTTGCACAGCACCGGGGGGCCCTCCTGGGGCGCCCGGACCCACCTGGAGCGGCGCATTGCTCTTGGCGAAGAAGTCGCGCTCGTGGTCCATGAGCTGGGAGCGGAAGCGCGACATCTCCTCCTCCATCTTGCGCATCTCGGCCTCGAAACGCTCCCGGATCGAGCTGAACTCATTGTCCAGGATGCTGAGGTCGGACTTCTGGATGGGCACGCGTCGTTCGGGGGCCATCTCGTCTCCTTCTCGTCGGCTGGGTCACTGCTTTTGGCGGCGGCGGCAAAGGCGGTCCTGGGCGTGCTTCGCTACACCTCCTGCAAGCGGGTTGGCGAGGCACAGGTGAGAAGCCCGCAATTAAGTTGAACATAATCAACGTTCTTAACAAATGGTATACGGTCAAAACTCGGCTAAACCGAATTATCCTTTATATCGAAGTATTTTCGAACGCGACAATACTTTAGCGCCAATGCATACGAAACTCTACGGCTACAATAGCTGGAACACTTCACACATCGTACATCGAGCAGCGCGAAATGCCCGAAGAAGTTGGCTTTCTCTCACAAGAGGTTGGCTTTTTCTCGCGAAAGGGGGCTTTGCCGCACGCGTTTGGGACAGCGAGCGGTGCGATTAGGAGGGCGCCGCGTGGAGCGAGTAGAAACTACCGCTTGCCATCACGTGCTTTCTCCCACGATTCATCGTCGTCACGTCCGTCGGCCCGTCGTGCACGGTGGCCGCTCGCGATGGTTACCGTGAAACGGAATTAAGAGCTCGCTTTCTTCGCAAAGCTGGCGATCACCAACACAGGCGAACGTTGAGAAAAAGAAGTCTGACGTCTCCGCTGCGTGCAGCATCCCAATAAGCACGCCGAGTACGATATTGAAGAGCAAGGCTGACAGTAGGGCCAAGGCAGACTAGACGCTTCCGGCGTCTGATGAGTACGTACAGCAGCTGAAACAGCGCACGTGAACAGCGCATGAAAATGCGCTGTTCCCGTCCACACCGCATTTCCTTGTGTATAAGCCGTCCCTGCATATGCCGTCCCTGTTATTTCAGGCGTGCCTCAGGGCACGGTTCTAGGTCCACTGCTTTTCCTAATATATAAACGACTTACCAAATAACCTTTCGTCTAGCATCAGACTTTTCGCAGATGATTGTGTCATTTATCGCCCGATTAACAACGCATCAGATGTCCATGAACTGCAATCCGACCTTCATATAATCGAAATATGGTGTAACAAATGGTTAATGTCCCTAAACACAAACAAAACATCACTAGTCTCTTTTCATCGCCGCCAGTACTACCCAGCTCCAAGATACCTTATTAACAACACGGAAATTTCATCTGCAACTTCATACAAGTATTTAGGTGTTCGTTTACCTTCTGACTTAACATGGTCTCTTCACATAACGCACGTCACTAACGAAGCTAACCGCGCTCTTGGCTGTCTACGTCGAAACCTTCATCTAGCTCCTACCCCTGGGAAACTACTCGCATATCAGGCACTAATCAGACCCAAACTTGAATACGCATGCGCTGTTTGGGACCCTCACCAAACTAACAACATTAAAACACTTGAAACTGTGCAAAACCGGGCAGCAAGATTCATCTTTTCAGATTATTCATACCAGTCAAGCGTAACCGAACTTAAATCTTGCGCTAACCTCGCTATCCTTTCATTACGCCACCGTATCGCTCTTCTTTGCCTGTTTTTCAAGTTTTATCATGCATCACCTCATACTCCCGCCATCAAGCCAACCCATCGTCATTGAGACCGCATCAACCACGGGAAAGCTGTGTACCCGCCAGCTGCTCACACCACTGCGCACCTTTCATCCTTTTTTGCCAAGACAGCACAAGATTGGAATGGCCTTCCTCCTGACGTTGTGCACCACTCCAGTGTCATCACCTTCAAAGCAGCGATTGAGCAACTACTCACTTAATTCATTGTAAAAGCTCACCCCTCATGTAAAACCCCTTCACTGGGGCCTTTGAGGTATTGTAAATAAATAAATAAATAAATAAATAATAAATAACCCGCACCCCAACTACAAACCGCGGAACAATAAGTACTGAGAGAGAGAAAGAGAAAAAAAAAAAAAAACAGATCTCCGCGTATTGTTGTGAAGCCGCCTTTCCTGCATTATGGTGAAAAAGTGTCGTGAAGTCAACTTGCGCACCGAGAGCACGGTAAATTTTTTTTAAAAGTACTATATCGAATTAATTCCCGCTTTTTTTTTCTATTACGAATTCGATATATGCGGGTTTGGCTGCACCGACAAAAAAAAAAAGAAAACGGTGTGCGCATATCCTACTCTCTAGCGTCTCTAAGTATATTGACACCTTTGTGTCACGTCCGGCATCAAATATCCTTATGACCGCAAGCGCATATGTGCAACGAAGAGAGGGAGCAAGAGGTGGTCAGTAGTGCTAAACCGGTTATTTTCGGTGCTGCTAAGCCTTTCCAAATATTCGACAAAACGAAACGACTGCTACACGCAAATGCCTTATGAAAGCTACCTGTATAAATGGACAAAGGACTTAAAAAGGTGTCTGTACCTGCCTGGCCACAATGCGCAATAGCCACAGCACTAAGGTGAGTTTGTGAAGCCAGCTATATTCACTCACTGGTATGTAGGACTTTGTTTAAGTATACTCCTGCTATTGTTTAGAAAAAAAATCTATACGTGTTTGGGGCAGGCGTATTAGCTTCACTTATAAAATTAATTAAAACCATCTGAGTGTATTGTAGTAATTCTGACATAGATGTTGTTGAATTCGCAGGGCATAGCCGGCGAGAAAAGAAACGCACAGCTGTGCTAGCTGGCGGTGAACTGACTGGGCCTGCCCCTGCCCTACTGCTCTTCATTTCGTTATCACAGGCTAGGTGGCGTCACGAAGAAGTCACATATGCAACCGATGTGAAGAAAGTAAAGTGGACGAAAAGACAACTTGCCGCAGGCAGAGCCCGAACCTGCGACCGTTCTTGTCGCGCTGTAACGTAATGAGCCAGTGCCAGCTAGCCCAGCTCACTGTAACCTACGCGCCAACAGCACGTTAGCGATATGTTGGCTCCTCGTCCTCTCTGGTCTTGATTAGACAACTCTTAATTTCGGCAATGAGAAACCATCATGTACATGTAACGATAATTCACGCACAACGTACGTTACCAGTTTCGTTAACACAAGGTCTTTCAAGGCACCGTGCGTGTATACGCAGTATCGAGCTCTGAGCGCACCGAGCGACATCTACGGGGTCGTTGCCTCGAAATCGACCTTACTCACGCAGGCCATAAATTTTGTTTCGAAACCGCGCCATCTACGAGACAGACTCGCTAGACAGACTGGCGTGACTGCGTGGCATACGAGAGAGGGAGGTGTATGTACAGCAGTGGGCGGAGGATATCGCGGGAGTCCGTGCGGGCGAGCGAGATGTATGCTTATTACACGGCGACACCCCGCACATTCAGGCGAGACGGACGCCAGCGCAGGCAGACGCTCTAACATCAAGGGAAAACAAAAAGGGAAATGACAAGCGCGGCTATAACGGCAGCGACGTAAGAGCCAACGGTAATTCGCCGGATGCTGCGAGGCATATATATATATATATATATATATATATATATATATATATATATATATATATATATATATATATATATATATATCGCTCGCCCGAGAAACCCACTCTCGTAAGCACATACACCAGAGCGATCGAAACAGCGGCCTTGACGAGATAAGCGCCCCAGACACGAGAGGAGGGAGGCACACAACTCAAGCCACGGCAACAAAGTGGCGCTGGAGAGATGCTTCCTTTTAGCTTCCTTTCCTCCGTGGCCTTTTTTTTTTTCTTTTTTCCTCCCCTCGGCGACACGGGCGTTGCATCAGAAAGCGGCGTCGGCGGAACCGAGCGGTGACGCAAGAGCCGTACACAGCGAGACTGACTCCACAGTGTCCACCAGGGGCGTAGCCAAGGGGGGGGGGGGGGTTGGGGGGGTTCAAACCCCCCCCCCGAAATTTTTCAGTTTTGCTTGCGTATATAGGCACGCACACATACAAACGCACGCACGAACATACATAAAGTATGGTTCAACCCCCCCCCCCCACGAAAAAAATTTCTGGCTACGCCCCTGGTGTCCACGATCACTTAGAGACCTCTCCCTCGCTTCAACAACCTTTTTTTTTACTTCATACAGAAACGTAGATCGAAATATCTCGAGGTCGCATCCCTTAGTTCGTGTACAATATATTGATTCTAATTCGTCCTCGCCGTGCATGTCGAATTTAAATGACCCGAAACACGTCGTGTTTTCTTCTTGTGTAATCGGTTACATTAAGTTCTGGAAGTCGATTACAAAATTTACTCAGGATTAGTGCCTTCTTTTCTTTCTTTCCTTTTCTTTATTTCCGCATATACGCGTGCATGAATCCCGCATACCTGTTGTGACATGTCGCGCAGAGCGATTTCCTGCCTTTGTTTAGCCTTTTCAAGCCATCTAAAGCAACGATAAATAACATAAATAAGATAAAATAACAACTGCACGCTTTCATTTATATAACACAAGTTCGCTGTTGGGTATAGCGGCAGAAATGCAGGTCGTAGGCGAGCCGTGCGGGGAAGCCAATCACTCCATGGCCAGAGGACACACGCATTGGGGGGGACGCAAAATGAATGTCAGCGGGGGACTTTACGGCCCTGCTCGCGGTCCCGGATCAATCTGCCAGCGCGACACGCCTACGTGCGCATCCGTGTCGAGGCCTGCGCGAACACAGCTGCCTCTGCGCGCGATCTCGATCGGCGGCAGTGCGTCGTCAGCCACGGCGAACCTCTACTGGCCGCGTAACGTCACCTTGGCTGCCTTATTCCGCGCACTACTACTGCAGAGCGTAAGAACGCCGCGCCAAATGCCACGCGAGGCGTCACGGCGGGACAGACGGCATGCAAGCGCGCAGTCGCGCGAAGTTTCGCTTTCTATTAATGTACGCCATGGCTAGTCGATCACGAAGCCAAAGCCTCCATGCATGTTCCAGACACCGCGTCATCAGCAGTAGAGCCTGCCACCTAAGCTAGGCCTAAGCTGAAGCGCGAAACCATCGTTACCGCAAGTGAACATACAGCGCGAAAGTTAAACGGGTCCCGCGTCGTGGGGAACGTCGAGAGTTTTTCTTTTTTATGAATCAAATAGATATACACAAGCTGCATTTTATTCCGTGTTGTAATAAGTAGCTTGAGTATTGATTAATTGCATTGAGGGCACAGAATACGTTATCGGGCCGGTACCAGAACGTCCCACTTGTGACGCAAATCGTGTCCTACATTCTTACTTAATTTCTCGATTGCTAAAGCGTTGTCGTGCTCAACACTCATGTTTTTAGACATTCTAAAGCATTAACGTTTCACTCTGACAGTGATGGAAGCGACACTTTGCCTTTTGCAGCAAATTCTGGACCAGAAGAAAATGCTTTAGAGCAGTCGTAAGTGTTTTCGGAGCAGATGGCAAAATATTCCGTGCGACTCCTGGAGTTTAAAGCACCATTTAAGCATTTCATAAATATTAATATTTATTATTAAACATATTACACCTACAATAATCACTGCTAATTGCAAGAAACATAATTAAGCAGGTGGATGGTCATTGAACACTATGCAAGATGAGCTATATATTTAAGATACCAGCACTTGTGGCAGAAATTATATAACAGCGATAAAGCTGAACACCAAATTATAAAAGTAAACACAATCACATACGATCGTTACCAATCAAGCAGTTTATGAATGGTACGAGATCAAAGCAGTCTGTCATTTTCATACTTCACCGAAATAGCCTGCGCTGAAAATGAAAAAAAAAAAGCAACTAAATGGACTGGTTATACACTTAAAATACCTGTTCTTGTGGCATAAATGAGGTCAATGCTGATTAAGCGATAAATGTAAGTCACACATCGCATTTCTAACAGCAGCACTTATTAATGATATTGAACTAATCTCACACACATTGTACCAAAATAGTCTGTTCGTACAAATACATAGCTAAATGAGATACATATATTGACAATGCTAATATGCAGCCAGCATACAAGCGGCATACTACAGGATGATAGTATACACAGGCTCGCTGGATGATCACGTGGTCAAAATTCGTTATTTTCAGTTTCCCAGTGCCATTTCGGAGCAGGTTTGGAGCAGCATGCAGCAGCACCTCTGTCACTGCTCTGATATAAGCTGCAATTTGCGTTTAGTGTCCAGCCTCTCACAGCTGCCGCCATACCAGTCAGGGCTGGACGGTCCTCGAACGCTTGCAACGTTGTGGCTATACATGACCGCGCATGAGACTGCGCAGTCATCCTTCGATTAAAGGAGGAAATGCGTGCCACAGACTGCAAAGCGGACTCATCCGAAGCACCAGCCAGAGAGCGCTCCGTCGCTCGTTGCTTCCAGGCGATCCGAGTCCTTCTTTCCGCAGCAAAACACAAAGCCTCCCGTAAGTTCGAGCGAACAACAGACATGGAACGTGCGTAAGCAGGCACAAAAGGAATAAAACTGGGTAAAAGATGTTCGGGTCGATCGAAGCCGTGAGCGGAGGCCCAAAAAGAAGCAACTCTCCCCGCTTCGTGTAGTTAGGGCAACCATCAAATTGAATTCACTGCTCACACCCTCGTGGTGTTGGGAGGGAAGGAAAAAATGTTCAAGATAGCTTCCTTGCGTATCCTTGCCCCTGCAGTCTACAATCGCGCCTCGCCCAGCCGCGCGCAACGCCGACTCGGTCCGCTGCGCGACGGCGAGCACGGCACGCACCGACCGGCAGCGAGTGCCCCGCGGCGCCTCTGTGCTTCGGCTGCACGCCTCACGCGCACCCACTGGGTGGCCTGTTCACTCTCAATGAGCATGCGCTGCACTCCAAGGCCGAAACGGAAAAAGTATGTATTCTGCAGTGCTGCCCGATTCCTCCCCTATGCATAGAGGAGGAATCGATACGATGGCATTCAGGGACGCCAAACCGATACGATGGCATTCAGGGACACCTTGAATAAAAGAAACAGCGGCCGCAGCTCGCACAGAGAGTCTTCCGAAACGGTCCTTGGTAAAATGACGCCCACTTTCGCGCAAATGTGCGGATCACTGTACACACAACACTGTCGATGACATAAACAGTTCAGAATTCAGACCGCATCGTTGAAGCACCCCCTGGTTATACTAAAAACGGGAATGCTCGGAATTCCAGAACCGAGCGCACTAACGCTCCACATTGTTTTGTGCCGTGTTTCAATAGCGAATAATACGGCGTGTCGTTACATGGGCGTGCCGAAACTGGCCGGATCCTGGCTGGTCGCCTCATTCCACTGTAGGTGACAGCGAGCTTAAAAGCTTCCTCGTGCAACGTCAAAAAAGAACAGAAAAAGAAGAATGCGCGGTAGTAGCAGTAGCCGCATTCCTGTTTCGCATTGCGACGTTGACACCAAACGGTCAAGGCAGCACCGTTGCGGCCACGCACTACACGAAGAAACGAGCTGAAACGGACGGGCTTCTTTTCCGAACAGCACCCGCGCCAAATTCGATCTGCACGGCCAGCAGCTCCGAACACGCTGCGAAATGCGGAAAGACAAGCGTCACGCCGGCCTGTACGAAGCGCTTCCGTTATTTTTCTCTACGAGTTCTAGAAGACAACCAGCGCCATCAAAGCCTCGTCCGCGGAGACAGACAAAATGCGCCGGCAGCTGCCACCACCACGCGTATCGACATTCCTTCGGCAGCAGCGCAGATTGCCAGGGACGTTGCGGAAACAGATTGCCGACCGACAGAATCGCACGGCCATCGCGCACACCGGTGTGCCATCGGACGAGCGCGTCTCGAGCATTCGTCTACATAGGCGTTCCAAACGCCCTTCCGACAGCCTTCCTTCGATCTACAGACGATACGCGTGATGGTCGCCAATCATCCACGAATGGATAACCTCTGCTCGCCAGATTCGAGAGGCGTCGCAGATGTCGCGTGCATTTGTGTTCGTGTAGAGGCAGCTTTGAGACTTTAGATGGCCACAGCCAACCACGGCCGCCGTGCACGTGATAACGTTCGTACATCGATGTTTTCCTTCTTCGTGGTGCTACGAGATTCCCGGCGTTTGAAGAGACAGAAACTCGTGCGAACACAATAGACAGGGCGGGTCAGGAAGCCCCGAACTTGTTCCAAATTTCCTCCACTTGCGAATTATGCGCTGTTTTTTCGAAGATCATTCCTTTCTGCGCCAGCCTTTCGTCCAATCAGCCCACTTTCCTGCATCAAGCACTACAACAGAGCTCAGGCAGACACGGCCACAAGGTGAGACCGGTCGAAGACGTACAGAAACTGTACGGAAGGTTGGACAAATTAGCTAGGACAAAATGGTCAACCGTTAGAGCACAAAGTGCCTATACAGTCGAGGATTGGGTTTATGCCAGCCAAAATGACCGCTGGTCCCGAGCACTGCGTAGTAGTCAACGTTGGTAGTAGTAGGTGCGTAGACAATTGTTTGGCAAACGGGCAACGCGAAATGTATCTCGCGACAAGATTAGCGACCAGAACGCACCTAGCTTTTTTTCCTTTTATTTTTCCTGCGGTGCTTTTTTCACCTAATGCACTTGATCACACTGCCTTTCTTTACTCTTACAGTGGCACGAGCCCCGATGGAAACTCTTGGTTCTTTTTCAACCACATCCGTTTGAGCACTTCCAGTTTTACGAGTAATGAGAGAAAAGTCTCGAAAAAACTAAAACTGGTACGAAATCGATGATCTCGGTTCAAGTTAAAAGTTATATTGAGTACATACGACATCGGAGCATAAGTTTACTGAAGAGCCAATTAACTATAAGGCTAATTGATGGAATATTAATTGAACGAGTTCGTTAAAAAGCAGACGGTTTTCTCGTGAGCCTTCCGTCCATCTCGAGATCACGTGGACACCTTGGCATTCTATTACAATGTGTTGAGTAGTTTCTGGACCTTTCCTGAACCAGGCACACACTGTTGCGTGTGTTTCCTCCAGTACATGCATGTTTCTAATCGTGACGTAGCAATTTGGAAAACGCACAGCGAAACGCTGCCGCTTATGTTCTCACAAAGATGTTTCTCTTATCCTCCTTTCTGCCGCCTAGGTAAATCTCCTTGCTCTCATCTTTTTTTGTTCAGAATTAGCATCCACTTTACTACTTCTGTTTACCTAACTTTTCTAAAACGGAGCAACGAGGAACAGCACCGGTCACAAGACGCAGTCCAACCTTTCGGAGATTACAAATTCTCTCGTTCGATAACACTCACGTCGAATAGCAAATGGCGAGCGCGTGCGCTTTAGCGCGATCGTGTACCGATTAAGAAGCCGTCGACAAATACAAGCCGCGAATGGCGCCGTCACCGCTGCATATAGCGCGAAGGAAAGCAGCGCACGCATTCCAGCTGCTTCGCGCTCCGCAAACGTCGCGTGTTCGAAGGTGTGCATACTTCTGCGGCCGGGAGAGACCGTAGCGATGGAGTCCAAGACAAACACTCGCGACGAAGACACGGTGCAAGCAGCGTCCTCCGCACATGCGCTGTTTACTTTTGGACGAGGAATTGCGAGGAAACACTGCACTCCTGGGATATGCGCGACGTTCCCTAAACACACCGAGTTTTCGCATTCAAGCGTTGGCAGAGCGCTTTGAAGAACAACAGCACGGGGCCGGCACCAAGTAAAACATATTACACGTCAGCGCCGTGCCCCGCGAAGCTTTGCAAGGAGAGTGCGTACGGCCGGTGTTTGATCAACGCGAAAAAGCGCGCACGGCCGCGACGAATATATGCAGTCAGAGATGACAAGAAGGCGCGCGGAGTTGGCTCTGCGCCAGGGTGCCTCAGAATATTGAGAACCGAAAGTCGTACCGCAGCTCGCCACATGCGACTGCTGCCACATCCGACACTACTGAGAAAAATGACTTGAGCTACACTGATTCACAGCAGTTCACCACATCCGACACGACAAAAATGATTTGGAGCGTCTTGAGCTACACTGAACGAAAGAGGGGCACGCTTTCGTTAGATGTAATCATGTGCAGCCAACGGTAATGAGGCCAAATAAACTATAGTTATCTGTTGACTTTATTTGAAGTGTACGTAATTATAGAAAAAGGGAAACGAAAATTGAATGAAATATACCATCGCCGCCGATGGTATACGATCTCGCAACCTCCGCATGCTACTCTATTAGTATAATCGACAGCCTTCTACAATACGAGAAACGGGACACCATACCATGCTTAAAAGCCACAAGAGACGTGACGTCCAAATTTTTCGCGCCCTCTGCACGAGCCTATTTAATTTCATTTTTCCTTTGCAGTAAAGATGGCAGAACCAGAGGCTGAATTCTTTTTTTGTTTATGACTTAACGCAGCGCCAACGAGCTTGTACAGAAGGCACAAAAAGCCGAATTTCTTCTATAACATAACGTACAGGAAAGAGAGAGATGGCATACTTAAATGGTGCAGCGAAACTAAAAACTATCCAGATTGGTGAGAGCAATTTGCAATCACTCGCTACAACAAACCGTAGTTTGTGAACATGTATAGCAGTTCAGTCTGCAAAACAAAGTGGCAGTTCGCTCGGTCCTGCTTGAGGCATGGAGGCCAGCGACCTTTACAAACGCATCCTACAGCGCACGTGAACGCAGGCGGGCACGCGCACATCCGGCCGGCCCTTGACGAGGAGGAGACAGGTAAGCAAATAAACAAGCGGCACCCGAAACCCGCCGCGGCTCTTGGAACTCGATGACGGACGGGCCCCCGTGCGCCCATATGCTGATGCGCGCCGCCAACCGACCAAGTTATGCACGCGAGGAATGCGCCGCCCTTCTGTCTGAAGACCATGCGCTTCCAAGCGTGTTTTGTTTTTGTAATTTTATCTCGCCACAGAGTCCAGGGTCACCGAGGGTCGAACGCGATATCGACGGTTCGAGTGTCGAAGCGAGGACACGAGGGCGCCCTACTGAGACAATGCAGAGGTATTTAGAGATATGTTAGACGCAATCGGTTATATTGTGTGCCCTGCTGGTTTCCTATTTCTAAAGCTCACAATAGCAGGCACGAACAAGCTGTAGGGGAAAGGATGTGTCCAAAGGAAGGAACGTGAAGGGGCCCGCAGAAGGACATGTTGGCCGAGCTGGTGCCTACTTAAATGTAGCGCAAGAAAGGGATCGCCACACAAGCGCCTGTGACGACGCCTCCTTGTCTTCTTCCGATATTTTTTTTTTTCCTTTTCTTTGCGCTACAGTTATAACTTTATGTTACTTTAGGTTGCTGCGTACTCCAAATAGCCTTGCGTCCGCGTATTTCTAAACCTGCCTGCGCACAAAGAAGATCGTGTTTTTACTTATACCGCAGTGTTGTAGGCGTTACTGAAAAAAAGTAACTAAATACGTTACTCGTTACACTATAAAAAAAGGAACGCGTTACCGCCCTACGTTACCTACAAAGAAATGTAACGCGTTACCGTTACCGTTACCGAAAAAAAGTAACGGACGTTACCTCCGCCGTTACTCCGCAATCATAAATTTTATTCGATGTGTCTTTGCTGCAGGAACCCACAATAACAATAACTTAAATCTGAAATTTATGTTTCACATAAAACTTCTAACCCAAACAACGAATATACCCAAAATACTGATTTAACAAGTATTACTTGCCCAAATGTACCGGGCGTTAGCAATGGTACAGTGGCTTAAAGTTGCCTTTAGAGTTACGTGTGATGGCTTCTGACTCTGACAGATGGTGAAGCCGTTTTTCTTAATGTCACATTATGCAGAATATGAGATTCAATCATCAACGCTATTCGCAAAGAAAGCATCAATGAAATCTCAAGAAATTTAAAATAATTCTGATGGTGTGCTTCTGCTAGCAAAATGGATGCGCGAATTTTGTAGTAGTAAAGAAATGCTTAAATGGGCTAGTCACGTAAAAAATATCTGTGCATAAATACTTTTTGTTTACTTTAATCTGTATAATTACCGCAAAAATTGCGAGCGTTTATGTGAGGGTGTTCAAGATCAGCCTGACTCGCTCAGGAGTTCAATAACCAGAAACTTCGCTGCAGTTGCAGATAGAAAAAGCAAAATTTATTTTTAAAACAATGTTGATAAGCCTTATCAACTTTGTAGCTACTATGAAATGTCGCATATTTAGACATTTTTCAAAAACAGTTTCCTTAGCTCTACAAGTTTCAAGTAATGTTACTTTACTCTTTGTTGCGCATACATTTCATACACAATATATCTTCTTTGTAAAGATAACATTTCTGTTTTACAACGTCGTCAACTTTCGAGAACGACATGTAATGAATTTGGTCCCTCCGGATTGAATATGTTTGATATTTTTTTCCCTCGTAAATTATGCAGTTAATAAGGAAATTAAGTTCCTTTTCAGGCTACTGGCATGGGACATGCATAAAATATAGAATACTCAATAAAATCTAAAATATCTATTTTCGGATCCGTGTAGATCTCTCGTGGAATCACCCGTTTGCAATAGCCACGATTAGTAGACTAAAGGGCGAGACAGACGGTATGATTTTTCATGCGATTCGACGTCCGACACGGCGGAGGGGAAACCGGAATGGTGACCTTTCATAGCATCGTACAGCCACCATTCCCTCTCCCCCACCGCCGCGTCGGCCGTCGGATCGCATGGAAAATCGGACCGTCTGTCCCCCGCTTAAACCCTGGTTAGCCGTAACCGTACTTAGCTTAACCGCGGTTAAGGCTGTTCGTGTGACAGCGGTATTAAGGTAGAGTAAAAAAAAGATTTTTTTTTTTTGCTTTACAAGAAAAAATTCTACGTTTCGCGTCCCGCTCGCATTCTTTTTCAGGGTTTTCTTCCAGCCGGGGGTCACGCCTATCCTCCACAATAAGGCAGACTCTCGATTGGAAGCGCACCTGTAGACCGGTTGACGTTACCGGCTGTCGCTTGGATGGGCCAGAATTCCACACAAAGCCGCTTAAGTCGACGACGTGGGAGTTGTCGAATACGATGCGGTGGTCGTTTACCATGCTATGCTCAGCGAGTGTACTCCTTTGTCACGCGAACTTGCGGACATGGTTTTTATGTTGTCGCAGCCTCTCGGGGGAGTTCTTTGTTTCCCCCACGTAAAAAATTTCCCGATCAGCACGTGGTATGAAGTAAACCAGGCCTCGCGCTCTCTCTTCGGACTGCCTGTCTTGTGGGCACGAAAAGGCGCAGGTGCCAGCAATTCATCTGCTACATCCACTTCCACGAGAAGCATATCCGTACAGTTTCTCATGGCGAATTCTGCGGCTTTCATCAAGCTTTTTGTGGCGATGGCCAAAACCTACACACAAGGAGTCGGCGCGTCTTAAGAAATTGGTCCCCACAATTTCCACAAAAAAAGCGATTCCTCCCGCGCTTTCTTGGTGAATGCCTGGCAGGCCGACAGCAGTCCGACGCTGCGACAAAAGAATTTGTCGGGGCGAGCTCTGAAAAAACAGCACCCACAGGAAAAAAAAGTAACGAGTAACGTGACACCACACGTTACCTAAAAATGTTAACGTAAGTACGTTACCCGTTACAGTTTCTAAATTGTAACGAGTACGTTACTAAGTTACCGAAAAAAGTAACGCGTTACCGGTAACGCCGTTACTTGTAACGCGTTACCGCCAGCACTGCTCATACGTAAAGCGCCCTGGTGACGCTATTCCTACTATTCCTCATACCTTGAACGTTATTACGTCGTTCCGGATTCGAGAGTCTGCGCTCAACCAACACGTCGAAAGTGAATGGTTCAAGAAACAATTTACAATTTCAAAGCGATAGCGTTAAAGAGCTCGTTCTGCTGAAATTCCGGTGTCGGTGTCGTTAGTTTTAAACGAAAATTCGAGATAGATGCAAATAAATAAATAATATGAAATCTTCAGCCTGAGTCAGAAACGAGCCCAGGTCTTCTGCGTGACATCTGCGTGACACCTGCTTGCGTACCCCGGAGCCACGACAGTGCTTGAAACTGTTTCTTAAAAAGAAAAACAAGAACTCCATAAGAATGTCATGTAGTGGCTGGAGTCTCCTTAGCGAATGTAATGTTGCGTGGCAAAATCGTAGAATCGCACAAAACGTCAAAAGAAGGCGCAACAAGTGGTGCCGACCCATTGCAGAGTGTGCAGCTGTGCAGGTGCGCCTGACACCTTACGGACGCGTAGTGGGCACTTCGCCAATTCGTAAAAGGAGGAATTATGGCACAGTGGGTATACTTAGCAACGGTACATCCAGTAGTAGACATTGCAGGATAGCTTGAAACGGCCACTGTTACGCGCACAAACGTTCCTTTCTGTGCGGCACGGTTGCAGGCGATGCGCACGAGGCCCGATGACCCGTTCTACTCTTGAAGGCGAAGCTCAAGCGTCCTCTCCACGTTCTTCTATGGTCTCGTGTGCTTGAAACTACGATACGATTACGAGGCGAATCGCGGTGGGGGAATGTGGATTAATTCTCACCACCTGAGGCTTTTTAAAGTGCACCTAAACTTAAGTTTAAACACGGGTGTTCTTGCAATTCGCGCCCATCGAAGTGCGGCCACCAAGTGGAAGACGAAGAGTGCTGCGTCCTGTGATATCACCGACGATAATAATGATGATTCTGATGATGAACTATGTACGCGTTTATAGACAATTCTGAGGGTGCGCTTAAGTGCCACCATCTAGGGCCTTTTAGAGCTTTTGTATTTGCACCAGCTAAATAAACTAGTACGCATTACAACAGCTGTATACCGATGCATTCGACATTTTTGCGGCTTTGTTAATTTTAGACAACGTCGCACAAAACTGAGAAATCAATCGTATAGCATCCCAAGATGGCGCCAGCCATGAATGTAAAATAAAGTCGCCTAGAGCACAAAGATTTCAAAACCAGATTCTCGTCTAGTTCTCCCACGGTGAGAGCGACGTACTCCCGAGGTCAGCGCCGGTGTTTGCTTTCGTGCCTGCGTATATGTGTGGCACAAGAACACACGGCCACGTGATGCGCATTTTCCGTACGTCATGACGTGCACGAAGGAAGACAACGGTACGCGAATCCAAAGCAGTTCGTCTATATTCCATGCAGGGGCGAGCTTTTAGCATTAAAAATTTCGACAGCGTAGCGTGGCCTTCGACAGTAGTCGCGGTTAAAGTTGGCACAAGGGGCCACCCTATGCGAAGAGACGCTGCTCCGCGCGATTCGACGATGCGGGCTTGTTTGCTACAACATTTCGGTCACGTGCGCCACGTGGCTTGGCTTACCTCCTCACCTATAAGTGTGTCACTTGAAGTGCTCAATGCAAAGTTTTGTGGCCTGCCATTTGCGAAACATCTGACGAGGCTTTGCGAACCATGCATAAGTAGCCTTGCAGCGAATCAATAAGGCAGCCACCACTGAAGTGCTGCAGGGTACATTTGACCCCTGGTTTCATTACCGCTTTCCAGATGTTCAAGCACGCGAGTGTACTCCCGCGCCCAGCAGCCTCGCGAGAAAGCACGGAATATATCTAACCCACTGCGTTCTTACATTTTTGATCTATACCTGCTGGGCGTACGGAGCGGGACATTTTCCGACTGCAGTGCAGAATGCTACAGAGCAGCAGATGTCCAGAAGGGCGGATGTGTCGCAAGGGGAATGACACGTTCCCGAGCAACGCTCAATGCGAAGGTCAGAGGCACGCGCGCGTTGTCGGCACAGCTTCTCTCGCTTTCATTCGCAGAGCAAGCAACGTGAGAGACCAGAGCTGTCCGTGACACTACAGTGCCGTCTTTCGTCCTCGCCATCAACGGCTACACCAAGCTTCATGGCACGCTAAGCGTCTTGAGCTGCGCACGAAACCGATGCGACTTGGTCGCTTTTATTATCGTGGTATGAAGTTATAGAAAATTCGGACACCTTTACTGACACCACAGCAACTCTTCGTTGAGGGCCAATCAAGCATGAAGAGCTAGCTTCCTGGGTAGTGGATAACAGAATTGCAGTCCTAAGAAGCACGAAATTTTTCGAAATTTCGCGTAATCTCAAAGGAAACAGGGGTGCAGGAGATCAAAAGGCCTTGGAACTCGGAGTGTCGCTGGAGCCGACCTTTCGGCAAGCGGACTTTTCTTCAAGGCTGCTGGAAGGTTGGCGTGCACACTTGCGGTTCCGCAAATTTATAGTGTAATGAAGAGTATAATCCTCAAGCTGCCACTTCTGCGGATGTGCAATTCTAACGCAAATATTTTGGCCCTTTTTTTGTTTTTGTTATTTCAGGGAAAAATGGAACCTTGAAGCGATGAACTCTTGCAGCCTTGAAGAAGACAAGAGCGCTTGTCGAAACATTGTAAACGTCGGCTCCAGCGACACTTTTCATCACAGCCTGTTTTTTCGTTATCAGTACTGTAGCGCGCACCCAACAGCTCGGTTCTCCGCATTCCTGCGAGAATCCTGCAAGATTCTCTGCGACAACCGAACCTGCGGCGGCCACCATCAGGACGGCATACACACAATCTGAGGCTGCAGATCCGCCAGAGGCGCGTTTTAAACGGAGCAGGGCGTTATAGCTACGCCGACCTTCACGTGACCTTCGAAAACAGAAAAAATGGAGGCGTTCGATAAACGTACAAAATTCAGAGAACAAGAACGAAAACTTGTACTAAGAAAACTGCGATATAATGGGGTGCGAAAATCCCGAGGGGAATGAAAGGTCTTCGGGCCGCCACACGCCGACCCAAAGCGATCTCACGTGCCGCAAATATCGACGCGTCCTCTCCCACCTGGCCTATATTTGGCCTCAATCTCCCTAATCGGTTCGCGCCGTTCGACACGTTCTAAAACTTTCAGAAAGCGGCCCCGCTCTCTCTTTTTAGAGACTTCTCTGGGGGGCCTACACAAAAAAGCGCCAACGCCTTCACGTGACCCAATCGCTTGCCCCATCGCGCAAGAGAGCTGTAAAAGACGGGGGCCAAAATGCACGAGTGAATACGAGAAGACCGCCGTGGCAGTTAAACATGCCGACACGAGGACGACACAGTGCGAGGAGAGAGGCGCAAGGGAAGAGCTGTCAGTCAAACTCGGCCCGCAGCTGAACAGCGTCACACGTCAGCGAATTAGGGAGACGTGGTGCAAAGCGCAAGAAGAAAGGAAGGAAGTTGGCACTCTGAGCGATACGACCGCTGAAAAAAAAGAGCTGCGCAATTCCTTGAAGGTCAGCGAAAGTCCCTCAACGATACACATGCATGCTGTCTACGAGACGGCACGCGAGCAGCAGAACTCGGGTTTCCTCCGTTGAGGCCGTTCAAGGAGCTACACCCAACGTCGAGCAGCAAAAGACACTCGAGCCCCGAATCGAGGATCAGCGGAGTCTGCGAACCGCGGCCGTGGATCCAAAATAAAACTGCTCGCTCCAACGCCGTCAGGGATGCCCGGGGAGAACGAGCAACCAAAATTAAAGGAAACGATTCGGTAGTCACCGCGTGCGCATCTAACGCGTCGGTGCCACAGGCGCTGGTTTAAGCATCGCGCCTCGAGCCAAAACACGGCCGAGTCAACGCGGACGCCTCGAAGGCTGAGAACCTCGGATTGAGAACAGTGCCGGCTTACACCTGCAGCGCTTCTGCATGCCACCTCCGTGCTACTCGCTGTACCTCGGCATTCTTAATAACAATTATAATATCTGTGGTTTAACGTCCCAAAACCAAGATATGATTATGAGAGACGCCACCTCGGCATTCTTGACAATGCCATGTTGCTGTCCAGATGCGTTCACCTCGTGCCGCACGCCGAGCATACCACACCGCGGTCCGGTGCTAAAGCGGTCTTCACCCTAACACCCAGCTCTATACAAAGCAAAACTCTGGATAACGATAGCTTCGAGGACACGCGGCGTCCGAGGATAGCCGGCACATCCGACTCGTCGACAAGCGCATTTGCTTCTCTCGCACGATCATACTTCCAGCGTTGTGCGTCACGGTAGCGCGCTCATTTCGCGCACCATCAATTAAGGCCAAACCCAATATGCGCGAAAATGCACGCGACAGCGACGAGCGACGCGACGTAGATCACCTTCGCGCAAGCGCTCGCGTGCATGGGCAAACCCCACTCCAAGGAGGTTTGAAAAAAAATCTGGAGTGGAAGCTCTCGCAACGCCTTGCCAGAACAAGTGAAGCCAGCTTTTGCCCACCAAAGAGCTCGGAAATATGCTCTTTTCTGGTGGTGCCTACTAAGAGATCAAATGGCTTTCAACTGCTAGTATAAATACTACGTTAATTATAAAATAAAAGATAGTTGTTGCCGACAAAAGTAACTCGTCGAGTGGAGTATTGGCGATTGATCTCCAATAAAATTTGCCATGACTTTGAGGCTTACTGATGAAAACTAGTAACACAAAGACGCGCTTGGAGCAGTATCTGATCCGTAAAATTTGCTATAAGAAACTCGTCTGGCGTGCGTGGAAAACGCTCGCTTTCCTTCGCCAAACGCCGATGATTTATCGTGCCCCTACTAAGATGGCGGCCGCAGCCGCCATCTTTTGGTGGGCACGGCTTCACTCTTGCGCAATAATCGCCGCTCCAGCAATTTTTTTTAACCTCCTTGCCCCACTCACGCGACGGATTCGGCGGGCGATCTCCACTGTGCTGGCATGAGGGCGTTTACTCGTACCGAAAATTGCGCGTTGTCAACGGTATGCAATGCAAAATAAGATGTTTTGTTGCATAATGATACACGAAATGTTTATCATTGTTTTGCAGCATCTTTTCGTTCCCGTCGCTGCTGCTATGTGCCGCCAAGCCGCATCACTAACTTGCAGTTTCCGTCCCTGAGGTCCCATAAAACGCACGTTCGCGTTCAACGACGTCAACGTTCCGCTCGTCGCCGTTGGCCATGTTGATGAACGTTGTTGTTGGTGCGCGTCGATAAGCAAGTGGCGACAATCAGCAGTACGTCACTGATGCACATCCTCTTCCGGTGTTGCTATTGGCTGCTTGAGCACAGCACCTCCGGGCGACGAGAGACGCATTCCAAATCTGAAAAACCGAGCGATCGCGCGATACCGACCACGCAACACGTCGCGCGAACGGCCCGTTTCGTCGCTCATTGCGTCGCTCGTCGTTGTCGCGTGGATATTCGCGCATATGGGGTTTCTTCCTTTACACACTAATTGTCGGAAAAAGGACGAGGCATCCGTTTGTGAGAGAATGAAAGAGGAAAGTAAAATTAAGCTGGCAGCGCAGAATACAGCAACAGACCGGACTGCTGTCGGCGAGAACGCAGGAAACACACGTATTGAAAGTATGCGTCTCAAGCGCAACCTTGAAAAAAAAAAGTCACTTTTTTTTTTCTTTGCAATTTGGGAAGTGTGTCCCTTTGTGCATATTTTCCACATTCGTGCTTTTCTTAAAAAGTTTTTTTGTGTGTGTGTGTGAGTGTGTGTGACTTAAAGGGACACTAAAGAGCAAAACGATTTTTCTCGCATTAGTAAAGTAGTCTTCCACGATACCAAAAACACCACGCATTCTGCGAGAAGACGCTTAATAAGCGAGAAAACGCGCAAAAATAAAATACAGGTGGCAACGCCACCTCGGAATTCCCGCACCATTTGCCGTGACGTCACATATTTTTGACGTCGCCTGCTTGGGCCTACGTAGTTCCTAATCGGTTAAATCTAAGTACATTGTCCTCTGAGGGGGCCAGAGACTTGACATAACGAGTTTGTGGAAATTTCGTCGAGCCAGTGGCGTCAAAATACGTTAAATGCTCTTTAAAACCTTTTATGTCACGAATTACAAAGTTCGGCGCGAAATTTAAAAATGAAACTTTGAACTTTGTTTTCTCCTCTAATAATAGACCTATGGTGGTGAAATACACTACACAAGAGTTCTCCGAGCACACTTTATCAATCTAAATCAATTCATTGTTTCTCTTTAGTGTCCCTTTAAAAGCAGTTTTTCGCAAAGCAAGTGGTGAGTGAACACACATCCCATGACAAGTCCCTCGTACGCGCTCCGTGCTTACGGTACATTTTTCAAAAACTTCGTGTACGAAAGCCAAAATGCTTGTCTGGAGTCAGCTTTGCATAAGAAATTGACGGGTAACTTCTAAGGCAGTCCGAAGACGCTGTGCGAACAGCGTCTTCGCACAGACGTTCGACAGTGTTCGGACAGTGTTCGGACAGACGCTGAGCGCGTCTGTTCGAACACTTTTCAGCTCCTAGCTTCATTACACCTTGTGCCTGTCGTGCCTGTCGATAAGTTGAGACGCTGAGGGTAAATAAGGTCTTCAGCAAGTGTAGATTTCGTGCCAACCAATACGGTTCTCTTGTAAATGCGAATAAATACCGGCGACGTACTGACGTGCTGAACGCTGAACCAGCAAGCTCTCCATCGTTGAACTTAGCCCTTTCAGAGTCCTTCGAGGCGAATCGCCTTCAAGGTGACAACGGTTATTCTCTAATGGGCATTAATATTATTTGTGATGCAATTACACCGAATTGCGCCTGCAATCTGTGCGGTGCAAGTGTTCAGCTGATGGGAATTGCGTCGGAGAGTCCTTGCTGTCTTTGTTTAGGCTTCAGAGTCTTAAGGATTGCGATATTGGATGTTATTTTGTGTAATGATGACAGTATCGCACAAGCCAAAATCCTGAATTAATTAGGATTGAAGCTTGGCCAAAATACAGTCAGTTTGCTGGAAAAGGTTGACAACAATCGACGACGCATTGCTTATAGAGCTGCATGACAGCTCACAAAAGAAGCAAGGCAAGCAAAATGACAGGCTCAAGAGTGAAAAATTGACTTTGGAAATTATTACCAAGCTCGTAGCTACTAAATAAAATAGTTGAACTGTGTTTGTGGCAAACTATGCTCGCTTTTCAGCTGTTTTCTAACTTTTGACTCGATTATCTCAAAACCATGTTTTTTTTATTACTTAGGTACCATTATTTCCTATGTATGCCAAGATAACCAGTTGATTATTTTTTTCTTGTATGCTGCATAAATGCATACAACTACTGAAGCAGAAGTGAAATTATGGACTTTACAGTTCTTGTGTTACAAGTTTTCAAAGATGAAAATTACCTCAGAATTTAAATCCTAGTGGTAAAAAATTCACCGAAATTCAAATATTAGTCAGATTAAAATAAATCTAATTCGGTCAAAAGAGTGGAAAATTTGAAAGAAAAATGAAATATGCATTATGTGGATACTTCTTTCAGTCACTGAGAAAACGGTACGTCAAATTGGTCAAAAATGCATGGGGAGTTTAGGGCTTACCTTGCGCCCTTAAGCTCACATAAAAAAAGAAGAAAAAAAGAACGAACACGGTGACATCAGACACCGCCCATTCTTAAAGAGCACACGATGCCGACAGGCATATGCCCATTCAACAGCTAGCGATCATATTAAAATCAAAGCACGAATGAAAACAGACAAGTGGTTGACGAGCGATTTGGGCACTATACGTAGACATACGCCTCACGGAGACGTAAGTTCTTGCCGTGACGCCGTATCACCCGTCCGCCAAAACCACACCGACAAAACATTAACGCGTACGCGGCCAATAAAAGATCGTGACATGGCTAAAACTTGTGCATTAGTTGTACAGCTCAAACGGACAACGGAAGACAGACAACTGAGGAATACCTTTAGCAAAGACGTGACGACCAAGTAGTGAGATGCGTCTCCGAGGCACCCGCTTACACTCCGAACACTCCGCTCTACACGACCACCGCGGCAGAACTCACCGGTGTCGGCTGCTTCGCTCAATGAGCCAGGACCAAAAATGCGCTTCTCCACGGTACACACACGGCAAGTCGGTCAGGAGCGCCACTCATTCAAACACCCACTCGCACGTACTACGTCAAGGACGACCGAGGCAGACTCAGACGCGTACACGATGCCGACGTCGACCCACGCGAAACACCACGGAATAAAGGCCACGCTTTGGTTGCATGGGCGGTGGTTGTGTCACGTGGCTTCCGAGGTGAACAAATTTAACAGAACCAAAGAAAACTCGCGCGAGAGGACAAGTGATACGTGAGCAGCGACCTTCTCCGCTTTCTCTCTCGCCGCCGCAGAGGGACAACAGAGAACGGGAGTGAACGAGGGAGAAAATTTCCGCCCCGACTTCTTTTGAATCGGGAATATACACTCGCCAACGCGTCGCGCGCGCCGCCGCGCTTGTCCAAATATGGCGCGCGACCTGAGCACGGTGCGCCCACACCGTGGAGATCGACGTCCAGACTGTGCGGGGTAGGCTGAAATGCGCCGGCGCGGCACGCCAATCACAGGCCCAAGAGGCGTATATAAAAGCGGGGCCCGCTCTGTGCCGCGGCTCTATAAAAAGTTTTCGCCAGACAAAATGGTCCCGATCTTTGAACGGCCGACAGAGAGACAAACCCATTCTGGTGGAGGCTGCGACAACCCGGAGACGGAAATACCGCGCGCCGACTACAACGGGCCCGGTGCCGCCGACCTTCGCAAACGAGGCATGCACTCGCGACGGTGCGAACCTCCCCCAGCGGTGTGCCCGAACACACAGCGCCTGCAGACAGCGCTGCGCAGGTGCTCGGCACCAGTGCGGAGGTGTCGACGAACTGCACTGAATGCGCTGGCCCTATTCATATTGGCGTTTTTACGTGTATTAACGCAAGGCCACAAGAAATGGCGGAAGTAAGGGCGACAGTGCTCGTCCTTGTGTCTAATGTTCCTGCCTGCGAGGTAGGAAAACTATATGGCTTCCACTCGGCTGGAGAAATGTCCTCCCAAGCTTGTGTTGCCGCTCTACAGACATGCGCATGATGACGGCGCAGTGGTTCCCGCCAAATTGGAAGGCGAATTTTCCGGCTTCTTCACGACCGCGAGTTCAGGCATACGGTCTATATGCCACAATTTCTCTTTCTTTGTTTCTTTCTTTCTTTCTTTCTTCTCTCTCTCTCTCTCTTTCTGTTTGCGATTACAACCTTCGTCAACCATTCCGGATCAGTCTCGATCAGCTCGTGGCCGCACCTATCGGGTATAGAAACCCACGCGAAACCTTTTCTCGGTCTTCCAAACAAGGCCAGAAAACAACGAAGGACAGCGCCTCGTGCACACGCTGTCTGGCGCGCTACAGCGGCTACACTGAATCCGTACGACGGGGCTTGGCGGAACGTATCGTCACTCGCCTATCGCGTGGACCTTATGACAAGAACTGTACACCAGGCCAGTTATCGCTGAAATAGTTATGCGAACTGGCAAAAAAATATCGTGCATTCCGGTAGACGACGCCAAGGAAGCAATATCGGAATCGCAGCGATCGACTTGGTACGTATGGAAGGCGATCGAGACATTCGCATAACTGCAGCCACGCATGTCCTTGACAAAGTGCGCAACGCGAGTAATTCGAGTTCCCTTAATTGGCCTTCAATGGCCTGACGAAGAAGACGACCTCCGCCCACGCAGTGAGCTTCATAGACGCGTCACTCATCAGTCTGCGCTCTTTCTGAACAGCGTGCACTGAACTGCTGGAGAACAAAGCAATCGGCGAACACTGACAGGCGAGACAGGCTTGCACTGGGACGACGCAGCACAATCGGCAATGCACGCGAGTGCCTCCGGATAGCCCCAGCCGCCATAGCGGAGCGTCCCACTCACAACTAACACCACGAGGGCACAAGTAATTAAATTGTGGGTTTCACGACGTACGATGGGTTCATTTCCTGAACGTGGGTTTCCGTTTAAAAAAATGTTCTCTAACTGCGCCAAGCTCAGCGCGACGGCGCAGCTAGACAAGCGCACACGGCTCTACCATCTGACCTAGGGACCGCGCTGGCAGAAAAAACAACAAAGCGACGGCGACGGAGTATCTTCATAAAGGTAATCCCAGATTTTATCGCGCGTTGGTAGGAGTGACGGAACGCAGTTCCCAGCTCCGAACCAAGAGCCGTCTCTGAACCAATGATGAAGGGCGGAAATAATTGGAAAATACATTTTTTTTTTCAATCAATTATTTCCACCCTTCATCCCTGGTTCGGAGACGGCGCTTGGTTCGGAGCTGGGAACTGCGATCGGTCACGCCCACCAACGAGCGATAAGTAGGTAATTTGAAAATGAGAAACGTAAAGTTACGGAATACTGGCCCCGCCATTTTCGGTGATTGGGAGGTCGTGATTCGCGAATGTATTCCGTGTTTCGCAGAGTACTATCGTGAGAAGAATCGATATCCTATTCATCCAAGACACTGATCTGAAGAAACGACCCAAGTGCCGAGAGTGCACAACGCCTGACACGAGAGGGAGAAAGCCGAGAGATGCGAAGCAACGTAATCAAACGTGAAGAGAGGAGGAAACAGTGCGAGCCATAACGGATGGTTCGTGTGGGGAGGAACCGGTATGCAGCGGCGCCTGAAAGGTGCCGGCCGGTCGTCCGCGGCACGGGCCAGACAAGACTGCTCGTTGACAAGGCCAGCACTTTGAGAGAGGGTGGCAGCACCCTCTGCAGTCTGGGCTGGCCGACAACAACGGCTGCCAAAGCCAAGTCTCGTTTCGCAAGGCGTCTGGGAGGAGGACGAGAGTGGTGCTGCTCTGGGACGCCGACAGGACAGACATCCGCAAGTCTGCACGAATGATTTATACCGGCAGCAGAGGAGCGGAAGCGAGAACTATAGACCGTCGAATAAATCCGGTGCTAAACGCTTACCTGTCGCGGCAGAGCGTTTTGTCGTAAAACTATGTGCCCCTTTTCGATTACAGATATGGCAAATCAGTAGTGCGGAATCCCGCAAGGCGGAGGAAAGCTTATGAAAGGAAAAAGTGGCGTCCACACGGTTTGTATAGCGCAAAGCTACAAGCAAAACCATAGAGATATTTCATTAAGTAACTTGACCTTCTTAGTTGACGAAGACTGCATACCGAAGGTCAAACGTGTTTCATTTCGGGACAATAACGGGGATTCGTCGTACAACCTGGCACACACTGTTGTAAAAAGGTTGAAAGGGTGACTGTGCCCACGAGAGTATAAGAAAAAAAGGACGTGGCCTCGACGAATACGTGCGATACTTGAATGCTCTCGCGTCGAGATCGAAACGAGAACCTAGCAATCGGGGCATTTTAGACGCGAAATATTTTAAGGCGGAGCTCAATCCGGTGGTGGTGGTGTGCGGCGTGACCACCCTTACTGCGCATGCGCATACCCTCTCCACACACCTCCTCTCCACTCACCCTCTTTCCCTCTCCCCTCCCCCTTTCCACTCTTCCTCTGAAACGCGGGCTAGACATGCAGAAATTCTCTCCTGCGCAACGCCGCGATGAGCTCGAGCGCATGCGCGTCCCCTCCCCTTCTCCCTCCTCTCCTACGCTGCCCCCCTCTCGCCCGGCCTGTCGACCGCGTTCCCGGCTCGCCCTGTGAGAATTAACGGCCAGGCTAGATGGAAGATACGACGCGCGTAGCGTCCCTATTCGCGTTCCACGACGAGAGGGTCGGTAGCATGCCCAACGAACGCCACGGAACGCGATCGTGCAAGTGCTCCGATTCGCATCGCATGGTCCCCTTTAGCGGGAGAAAACGAGAACCTAGCAAATCGGGGCATTTTAGACGCGAAATATTTTAAGGCGGAGCTCAATCCGGTGGTGGTGGTGTGCGGCGTGACCACCCTTACTGCGCATGCGCATACCCTCTACACACACCTCTCCACACTCACTTTCCTCTCCCCTCCCCCTTTCCACTCTTCCTCTGAAACGCGGGCTAGACATGCAGAAATTCTCCTGCGCAACGCCGCGATGAGCTCGAGCGCATGCGCGTCCCCTCCCTTCTCCTCCTCTCCTACGCTGCCCCCCCTCGCCCGCTGTCGACCGCGTTCCCGGCTCGCCCTGTGAGAATTAACGGCCAGGCTAGATGGAAGATACGACGCGCGTAGCGTCCCTATTCGCGTTCCACGACGAGAGGTCGGTAGCATGCCCAACGAA
This sequence comes from Rhipicephalus sanguineus, assembly GCF_013339695.2. Lineage (NCBI taxonomy): Eukaryota > Metazoa > Arthropoda > Arachnida > Ixodida > Ixodidae > Rhipicephalus > Rhipicephalus sanguineus. The sequence goes on from NC_051177.1 coordinate 204,580,806, forward strand.
CGCCAACGGAACGCGATCGTGCAAGTGCTCCGGCTTCGCATCGCCTCATGGTCCCCTTTAGCGGGAGACAGGGCTGGGCAAAGATACTTTGAAATTGTATCGCGATACGATACAAGATACTGAGGCAAAAAGTATTGGAGATACAGATACAAAATACTGTCGCAATTATTGTATCCGATACGATACTTGGCAATTGTATCTTAAGATACTTCGATACATTCTCAAATTTGTTATAGATCCATATAATGTAGCAGCAAACGCCTATGCACGAAAATGTCTGCTGGAAACTTTCGTAACTGTGACCTATTTTAACTTTATTAACTGTGACTTAACTGTGACCTCAAAAGTTTTGCCCTTCTTGCTCAAAGTGAATTAGTTTCCTTCCAAAACAACTTATTGGGGCTTGTTTTAGCTTCTTCACAGGACAACTCTTTATACACTTCACTGACAGCGGTTCTTGCTTGTCATTTTTGCATTTGATGGGAGTCGCTGCTCAGCTTGCCGACCAGCTAGCGGGTTGCCATATAATGACATAACGTCAATAGGAAGCCTTCGCACGACGGCGCAAATACCGGTGTGGACTTTTACCTTGTCCGTAAAAGAAGGTTTGCACAATACCGCATATCCGAACAGGCGTACAGCAGCAACAACGCTGGTAACGGCTTTTTTTTTTAGGGGGGGGGGGGGGGAGGGGGAACGCATGGTGTATACGGGGTTTGAGACCGTTCGCTAGCGGCCCGGCCGGCACACATTACCATCTCCGTCCCATTTGTTTTTATTTTCTAATTAAGTATGTACGTGAGCCACACAGACATGACACTGGTCTCAAGCATTTCTTTCGTGAGGAACATGTGGTCACCATGTGCTGAAACATAACCTTGGAACAAAAAAATTGGCAGATCTCACGTACCGTGGGAATCGATGTTATGCGAAGCATGCGCGGAATGGTGACTGTACAGTAATTTTTCACATTGAGCGGAACGTTATGGAATGACGTAAGCTAGAGAAATATGGAAGTGCTATAAGCACACTCATATGTTGAAGAGTCGCATATCTATTATATAACCAGTTGTTTGCAGTTGTGTAACGATGGCCACAGAAACATGGGTGTTACCAACACCAGACGCGGTAAGCTGATATGTAGTGCTTATATTGTTCAATACTGGATAGCGCGAATCCGAACAGGACATAGAAGGAACACAGATGAACAGGGCAGGCGTTACTCGCAACTGAGCTTCATTCAGGCAAGTTTCCCTAGATATATGTACACAGCCGAGTGGCACGCGCAGGCGCACTGCACGTAGGTCACAGTCACAGTTACAGTTCTTATGCTTATACTTGTCCGTTATTACGGAGAACGCACGCACGTTTCACGAACCCGTGTGTATGTGTAGAAGATGCTCTTGAGAGTTCTTGAACAAGGTCGTCGTCATCGTGATCAGTGTGCACCAGCAGCTGGACCGGACATGTTTATCGGATCCGTTCGTGATCGCGGTTATGAGGAGGCAAGTGTAGTGAAGTACGATGTATAGTGCAGCTGGTGGAAATCGTGGATGTCTCTTACGATGAAAGATCAATGATGCCTCCTATCGTGGACGTGGCAGCGAGGTTTTTTGATGCTCTCTCCACATCCAATCCGTCTTTCACGCACTATAAGGACCAAGCGTTGTTGGGTCTTGATAAATCAATATTGAAGTCACCGTAATGATGAGAGGCCTGGTTCTTTCAGCAGATTTATTGTAGGAAGCACTGACGCCGGTTTTTGAGTAATCCACGTGATCCACGTTGCGGACCACGTGGACGAGTGGATAGTAGTTGAGCGTCTTCCAGTGTGTTCTGTGTTCAGTTTCCTCACTTTCCTTTTGTCCGCCGCTGTGGTGTAGCGGTTAAGGTGCTTGGCTGCTGAACCGAAGGTCGCGGGTTCGATCCCGGCCGCGGCGGTCACATTTCGATGGAGGCAAAATGCTAGATGCCCGTGTTCTGTGCGATGTCGGTACACGTTAAAGAATACCCGGTGGTCAAAATTTCCGGAGCCCTTCGCTACGGCGTCTCTCATATCATATCGTGGTTTTCGGATATAAAACCCTAACAATTATTATTATTATCACTTTCCTTGCGTGTCAATGTGTGTGTTCCCGGTTTCTGTGTTGGTTGAGACTCCGTATCTCCTGTGGCACTTACCCGCATAACATTAACTCTGGTTTACGGGTATGTGCCACACGTGACTGAGAGAAAGGGTTTCATGACGTATGCGACAGGTATTTTGCGTTATTCATGTCATTATCAGTGAATCATGTTCGTCATACACTGATCCTCTTTTGTGCCAATTTTGGTATATTTAAAAGTTATGGAGACGACCAGGAGAGCGCCCAGACGTAGGCGGCTAGATAGATAGATAGATAGATACGTAGATAAAAACGCCCAAAGTGCCTGAGGTTCGCTAAGAAATGCTTCGCATTTAAAATCTACATTTCAACCTGCGTCCAGATTTCACTCGTTGTGTACATCGGTATCGATGTTTCTCGAATCCTGACTCCAAATCCCCTTCAGAAATGACCTATATATGAGATATCGGATCTTTTCAAATGGCATTGTCATTTTGTTCAAACTCTCTCCGACCCCACCATCTTCACTTTCCCGGCCCTTGGAGCTAAATTTCGCGACTGCGGCCCGCCGGCTATAAGCTGAGTTTGAGACCCCTGGTGTATACGTAGATGATGTAAAACTGCAATGAATTTCCATGTTCTACTTAGCTGCTGGCGTAAGGGATTCTTTGTTGATATGCTCGCTAACCTGCAATCTTTCAGTAATATTTCTTCAGCGAGAGAACATGTGCAACATAGAAATGTCTCACACGTATTGTATAGAATTGCACAATTAAAGCGTCGCAGGACACTGCCGCTATTCGCACTATTGCCGCCTATAGTTCCCATTTCCTCCTCTCTAGCTTTCCTTCCCCCTCCCCCGTTCCCCAGTGTAGGGTAGCCTACCGGGCTCAGCCCTGGTTAACCTCCCCGCCTTTCTTTTATTCTTATTCTCTCTCTTATTACGTGGCAATTAGTGATAGGAAAAATATTTAAGACTGCGTAAAACAGAAAAAACAAATATAAGTAAAAGAGAGAGGTGTTTGTGTATCAAACATTCACATTGAATGAGTACAGAAACACAATGCAGATGACGCCCTTAATAGCTATGAGCATGAAGTATTGTACACTTACCTGTTGAGAGAATAGAAAATTCAGTGCCTACGGAAAATTGCCTGAAACGGCTCGTTGGGACGCTCATGAATAAATCGGAGCATTCAGTAAAACAACGTTTCTCAAATCCCCTTCCTAACATCTTTAAGATGGCTCCTAAATATTTCCATTATTATAATGCAAACTCAATTTCGCTATTTTCTTCAGCGGTAAGCAGAATATTTCGTACTGTATACTCAAGGCACGCCCACATAATAATATATTTGTTTTCAAAATCGCCTTGGCAACGTCTAAATGTGTAAACAGTAGTAGAAATAAAGCAGACAGAAGAATAAAGCAGAAATCTTATTTTGGAGCGCGTTACAAAATACATAGTAGAACTCGCTGTCGGGCTAGTTGGTACATGTCTGAATTAAATAGTCAACTTCGCGCCAAAAATCACATTCACACAGAAGAAGAAACACAAGACAGGACGGGCGCTCACTTACAACTGTTTATTCCAACTGTTTATTCCAACTGTTTATTCCAACTGTTTTTCTTTACAGCGAAGACGCACAAACCGAGCATTCCGTTTAGGGCGATTGTAAGTGAAAAAGAATCGTGGCAAAGAGACGTCAGCCGCTTTCTGACAGAAAAGATGAACCTGCTTAGGGTTAGTGATCCCTTCATGATCAAGAAGTGTGAAGATTTGATTGAGTGCCTGCAGGATAACCATAATATTGGTTTTGCATTCTCAGTAGACATTGAGGATTTATTTTATTCAGTGCCACATGATGCTCTTTTTTAAGGCAGTGATGACCTGTATTGATGAGCACGGAATTGTTGACTTTCAAGGGTCAGTAGGCATGCTTGCGGATAGGTTTTTATCACTGCTGGAAGCCTATCTTGACTCCACTTTTTTGTCATATGAGGGTAAAATTTATCTGCAGCGTCAAGGAATTTGCATTGGGTCATGTGTTGCTCCTTTGCTGTGCAACATTTTTCTTTCACAGATTGACAAAACACTGGAGCAAATTTTTAGCAATGAAATGGTTTTCAAAGTTTTTATTGCGATAGCAATTATATGGACAGTCTCGGCTGGATTTTGCCGTCGCCGTCATGCACCGTATATGTATAAGTATGTATATATATATAAAAGCCCCAAAGAAAAATAATTCAGAAAAATGCTTCCGAAGCGCGGAATTGAACCAGGGACCTCTTCCTCCGCAGCGAGTGGCGCTAGCCACTACGCCACGAAACGCAGATCCTCCACGTAGGTAACGGCGAGCGTTATATACGCACCATTTATCACTGGACGGATTCAGAGATGGCTGCGCTTATAAGGGTTTCTTCATTACCAGCGAGATGGCGTTAGGAGCGCGACAGGCGTGACAGGCGCATTTAAAAGTCGTCGGCGAGCTCGCTCGCTTCTTCTTATACTTGCGCAGGAAGAACCTTGCACCTTCCGCTGTCTGCTCACGCGGTTTTCTTGTGCTGAGGGGAAGAGGGATGTTTCACGCTTTCACCGTGATGTCCGCGCTCATGTTACGGAGCGTACGGAAGCCACTCTAGCTGAAGGGACGCCGCTAAACGAACAAACAGAAGATGAGCGCGAACTATCAAGTGTCACAGCTCGACACTTGAAGCACGCTAGTTTCCTTCGCTGCTTCGGCCGCCTTTGCAACAGGAGCGCTGTTCAAACTGAGAGTATCCATTGGCGAGCCTCACTTCATATAGCATTAGTTTCTTGCTATCGCATTCATTGCTTCGGCCTTGCGGCGAAACTGTGACTTTTTAGATACGTAGACGATTTTCTGATTTTACTAAACAAACGGGAAGATTTGACGAACCAAGTAATGGTGGATAAGGTTTTAGAGACTTTTCGGCAGAACGGACAAGGTTTGTCCTTTACGCATGAGCTGCCTGACGATGGGGTCCTGCAGTTTTTAAACTTAAAACTAACCCTTTGTGACAGTCATGTTTGCTGGTGTTTTCCCCCCGTGCGAAGAAGGAACTTTTACCCTTTGTTTCGGCCCACTCGAAAACCGTGAAGAGGGGCATTGCAATGCTTTCCCTGGGGTCCGCACTTCGGAAGTCGTGTCCGCATCTCATGAAGTCTAGTTTTAGTGCACAATTAGAACGTTTGAGGGTCGCCGGGTTCCCTAGCTCGATTTTGTATGCGGTTGCGGAATGCCTTCTGCAAAAGGTAAAAAAAGGCCCAACGGAAGCACGAAAGGACAAAGAACGGCCGGAGGTGGTACCTTATATTCATAAGGTTACACACAACCTAAAGAAGGTGGCGAGTCGGCATGGTGTACCGCTGGTGTTCGCCGCCCCAAACTGGCGAAGTTGTGCCCTCGCATCAATGGAAGTCTTGCTCAACAGCCGAAAGGCTGCAAAAAGAAGCATGCGCGGCCGTTCACGAAGTGCGCCACCGGGGTGGTTTACGAGATACCCCTATCGTGCGGGAAGAGCTATGTTGGCCACACGGGGCGCTGCGTCAATGATCGAGCGAGGGAACACGCTCTCACGGTAAAGAATAAGGATGGTGCGCATTTAAGCGCGCATGTCGCTTCATGTGGATGCACACCATGCTTCACGCAGATTAGGATCCTGGGAAAAAGTAAAAGCAAGGTAGCGCGGGAAATTTTGGATGCATATCACATAAAAAAACGGGGTATCAATTGTGTTAGCGAGACGTCACTCAGCCTGTATGACTCGGAAGTACGGTATCTAGAAAGAATGTGTCCGATAGCATGATTAGGTAAGCGAGCATGTTGCGCATGTGTTGATGAGAAGTGGGTGTGTATTAGCCTGTTTCCTCAAGGAATAAACAGTTGTAAGTGAGCGCCCGTCCTGTCTTGTGTTTCTTCTTCTGTGTGAATGTGATTTTTGGCGCGAAGTTGACTATTTAATTCGTACAAAATACATATTGCAGTGACCAGACCAGAAAAACAGTGCAGAGACCTAGGTAATGTATGTGATGCAAAATGACAGCTAAGAAAGCGCTTGTGCCGGTAAACAAATTATGATTTCATAAATTCTTTGAATAAATATAGATGGAAGTGAAAAATACGGTACGCTAAGATATTTTCTGTTAGGTAAACGCTTGCTCTATTAGATCTAGCATCAGTACCGGTGGTGCTAAAGTTGTTAGAATCTTATTTGCATGTAAGTTAATTCATTGCACGCAAGTCAAACTTACATCCACGAGATCCTTCAAATCGCTGATATGTAAAATCCACGCGACGCAAAGCAACCACATTCTTGCACGCATCACATTTCGTTACGGAGGAAGACGCAGGAGAATCTTCAATAACGACACTGTAGCAACATCAGAATTTGCGCGATAGACGCCGCACGAAGTGGAGTACGCGGCGCATGTACAGTGGCTAAGAGCAAGTGTCACGGCATTGGCGCAACTAAAAAGAAAAGAAATCGAGAAAACAAAAGGTGCGTGGGCTGGGCGTAGACGTCCGCGTGCTTGTCTTCCTCATTTTCTACCCTCACTGGATGACTCTGGCGTAAAAATAAAATAACGTCACTGCCCTTAGACTTATTCAGATGGCTTAGTGACACCAGTACCATCTTGAGAAGCGGAGCTTGGCCAGCGATTATTGTTTCGCACGGTTGTGTTGCGATAGAAGTATCTTGTATCTTAAGATACACGATACATTATCGAATGTATCGGAAATACAGATACAGATACTCATCTTTCGAGACGTATCGCGATACAGATACAAGATACCCATAGAGTATCTAAGATAGTATCTAAGATACATGTATCTTCGATACCGCCCAGCACTGGCGGGAGATGGTGTAATTTTCTTTCGTAGCTACTCTTAACGTTGGTAATCAGCTACTATTACGTCCATCATCCTTACTGGCCGCCACGGTACTTTATGAAAACTTGCGTTCCCAACAACTTCACTTTGAGCTACTGTGAAGAAGCTAAGATTAGCGTGCGAACTCTCGACCGGCACATATTTGCGCCGCCAGCACAATCATTGCACGAGAGCTCTGCTTTCCCACAACCCGTTTGCCACAGACGCTGACGAAAGCAGGTAATCGAACGGGGCCTCCCGATGTCTGCAAGACCAACCGAGAGTGAAGGTGGCTATTTCTTTCTCGGCAGACAACCAACAGTGAACATATCGAACAAGGAAGCGTCGATCAATGCGCGCACAAGGTGCATGCTCAGCGCGGTGTTGTCGTATATACCCGCACCGCCTGCGTTGCCAGGGGTGAACAGGGTTAACGACTCGAGCGTTTATTTGAACGGTGCACGTTGGCTCGTCGCGGCTGAACGGAGAGCTCCCCACAGAACGCATCTGTGGGCAGCTCGGTAGTAATCTCGCATCCTAGAAAAAGTGCCCGCGCATGGACTGCGCTATGGGGCCTCAATATCTCTGACTCCATCGCTTTTCGTCAAACGTTTCTAATGTCCAATGCAGTTACCATTCTCGGCGATTATCCGCTTCAGCTGCGCTGCGTGCATCATCCGGCCCAGTGTCGGAGGGAATAGTGCATGTGCTGGGCCAATCAGGAAGCAGCGCGGTAAAAACGAAGACACACCACACGCTCCTCTTATTCGTATTCGTTTTTACCGCACTGCTACCTCATTCAAGATGTTCAACGAACAAGCCAACAAGTTCACCTTGTGAAGTGGGCGAGTGTACACGTAGTGCCACTGCCTGCTAATTTCTTCGTATATTGCGAGCTTCGCGAAATCAATTTCACTTTCTGTTCTGTGCCCTTTTCGCCACTGATTCGGGTGCCGCGGCAATCGGCAGCTCCACGCGATGGATACCAAGCAAACAGGAACAGAAAATGAATACAGTACATACCGTTGCAAATCGTCGGCATACAGAAGTCGGTGTGACGCATGCGATGAGGAATACAAAGTGAAACGGATCTCCACAGAATAGGGTACGCACGAAGCTTTTTTTTTTTTTTTTTAAGCACAAAGTCAGTTTTGTTGCAGCAGCGGTTCCCGCGTCCCGCGGCGAACCCGGATGGCAGAAACAGGAAAACACGCGGCGGGATGTCGACTTGGCAAGTTATCCTCGCAAGCACGGGTGCGCGGAACAAAACGTGAAATGCATTGCTATGCGCTGAAGATGTTGTGCATTACCGAAGCGAAAGCTCACTTCACAAGCCCTCGGATATTGTACTCAAAGGCGTAATGCCGTGTTTATCTCGACTGCGTGTGCTTCAGTAGATTACGCCAAAAACGATGGTTCCAGAGAGCCAACATCAAATGTTCTCGCAGCACGTATATTGCAGAGAACTCCTCGCGCACAGAATGTGGAATTGTGATGCGTGCCGAGCGCGAACCCACTGCGCACTTTCATTAGGAAAATGTATTCGAGGCTTCCTTTTTTTCTGGCAACCTGCTCTCCGAAAACTTTTGTGCTTAGGCAGCACAAATATATATATATATATATATATATATATATATATATATATATATATATATATATATATATATATATATATATATATATATATATATATGATAAAATTGAACTTCAACAGCGGCATGCGCGTTGAAGACAGTTAATATAAATAGCCATAGCGGTACTTCTACGTGCAGTTGCTACGCAGTCAACCTAAACGATTGTGCACCAGCATCAATGCATCAGTCCTGAAGTTATATGAGCAGTAACAGTTAGCGTGACCACGTTATGCTGACGGTACACTTTCAGATCGTCTTAGTCACGAGACGAATTATTTCCGTCATTGCGTTTTTCGATCGGACTCCTCATCGACGAATGCATTATACTTATTGTCTGTCGTCCCGCATGCCAGCATATAATGCTGCAGCATTAAAATGACAGGACGCACACTGCATGGTTACCCGCCACGGAGGTCTAGTGGTTATGGTGCTCGACTGCTGACCCGCGGGTCGCGGGATCGAATACCGGCAGCGGCGGCCACATTTTCGATGGAGGCGAAAATTCTAGAGGCCCGTGTCCTTAGATTTAGGTGCACGTTAGAGAACCCCCAGGTGGTCCAAATTTCCGGAGCTCTCCACTACAGCGTCCCTCATTATCATATCGTGGTTTCGGGACTTTAAACCCCATCAATTATTATTATTATTATTATTATTATTATTATTATTATTATTATTATTATTATTATTATTATTATTATTATTATTATTATTATTATTACACTGCATGGCGCTACGTATGCATTCGTTGTTATATAACCACTTCGGAACATGGCTTGCAGCGCGAATTCGAAGAATTCGGAGCAAGCCACGTCAGCTCTAATGGTCGGCAGCTGAACAAATTTAAACGCTAATGGTCCAACTCTGTAGTAGTGTCCCCCCCCCCCCCTTACACACACACCAGCCCCATGTGGGTACTGCCTCTCAACAACACATCATGGCTTTAGGTCTGATGCAGCCAACTTCTGGAAAGGCAGGTTAACTGACTTAGCTCCGAGCAGACGCATCAGACTGTTCCACAGTTGTGTAACGTGGAAGGAACATTGACAGCTCGTAAGGTTCATCAAGATTGAAGAAGACAAAATGTGCATAAAGCACTATCACCAAATTGCGCTTGCAAAGCGCCAAGACATCCGAACAAGGCAGTGCCCTGCATCTGGCCATGAAAAGCAGGGAAAGAGAAAAAGAAAAAGCGTCTTGCCCGCCGCAAATGTCGTGCAACGCGCGCCAGATGTGACCATGGCTCGCGAACGCCACGGAAACGGACCGAGAACGAAGGGACGTGAGCAAATGACACGGCGGGAACACATGTACGAGGACACATGTGTGACGTCAAAGTCACTCATGTAGGCCATGTGTTTGGACCGCCTCGAGTATGGGTAGTCGAGTCACTGCTTGAGTGCTCGCATAAACGTAGACGGCGGATGTTTGCCTCGAATCTATCGTTTGTCTTTTCCTCGTACGCCTTGTCTAACCTGAGCACCGGTTACGCGACAGAGTCAGCCAAGTATAGGAGGTATACGAGGCCTGCACTTACGCTGCTGTCTACACAGGCAAGGGCTCGCAGTCGCGCAACACTGCAGCAGCAACAACGCAACAACATCGCCGTATATGGGACAACTATAGGAAGCTCACATATAATTACGCCACGGGATTCACAGGAGAAAGTAATTTAAACAAATACAAAGAATGACGATCAATACTGATGATAATCTCATAACAAAGCGAAAGAGAATCCGAAGCTTGCCAGTGGGCTCCGAACCCGCAACATTGCGGTTCGTATGCGACGCGGTCGACAAGCACCATTACCTATTCGAACACGCAATCGAAGGCATGATACATTTTCATGCGCTCCGATCGTCAGGTAAAAGAACGCCCCTGAGCCAGACAGCCCGGAGAGAACGATGTCGATGCTCACTAGGTTAGCTGTACGGGCTTGTTGGTATGACATGACGCAGAGTAAATGCGCAGAGGACGAGCGTGTGTAAAGCCTGTTCTCGGTCCTCGTCTTCTGCGTATTTACCCTCTTGTCTTTGACGTAAAGCAACGCTAATTATCTTCGCATTCTGTCTGTGCAGTGAGACTGCTGCGACTCAGTTTTGCATGGCGAGAGAAAAGCTTTTATGACGTTGTGCCAATCTCGCAATCCTCTCTCTCTCTCTCGCACACACACAAGCTGCTACTTCTGGCGGCATCTTGTGAATGGTGGGCCTCGCATCGTTCAAGTGTGCCCCGCCGGGTCAGCTGTCGTGGTGAAAATTTCCGTTAATCTCGGCTGCATGTATACGGTGCATTCGCGTCGGCCGAGTCGCGATTAAGTGGTCTCTGGGAAGAGCAGGCTTCCCTGCACGTCCCTGGGGGAGGCAGAGGCGACGCACACAATGGGTTGGTGGTAATCGTTGCCGCCAGCGGCACGCACAAGTTCGCTCGTCGCGGTGTAGGTGCTCGTGCTGTGGGAGCGCATTCCCCGACGCTCCCGATGATAGATAGACGCTCCAGCCGAGCGTGACGCGACTGCTGCAGGCGGCAGGGCAGCGAGGGCTCCGAAGAGGCCGACACGGCAGCAGCTGTGGCGATCTCGTCGAAAGGGCTCAAACGGAGGCTACCCGCAGTGAGTGCGGCTAGGCTGCGTGGCCTACACACCAAACAAGTGGAACGCCAACGCTCGAGAAATCACACGCCGACCGCACGTGTACACAACACTCTACGCATGATTATGATTAGAGGCGGTGCCCATTTGTGGCGTCGATGATATCGCCACTTTCACTCGTGCCCCTGTTACAATATTCTGCATGGTTCCTCGTGTCTCCTCTCATCTCTCTACGTCATAATCTCACCGTGGCCGCTTTTAAACACTCTGTTCCCGCTTCATTCACTCGAGAGCATAGGTCGGCAAACTCACTCATGAGTCGACTCACTCAGACTCGCTCAGGCTCATATCGAGACGTGAGTCTGAGTGAGAGAGAGATGTATATTACTTTATTTTTGTCCTTGCTGGAGTCAAGGGAGGCGGGGGCCGGGAGACTAAGCCCTACCGGAGCCCCTTTTCCGCAGGCGGCAGCCCGACCTTGGGTCTTGGCGGCGTCTTCGGCCAGCCGGACTGCCCAGAGTTGGTCATCCGGGCACGCGATGAGCAGCATAGCCTCCCACTGCTCGGGCGTGGTTACCTTAAATTTAGGGTTCTTGCTGTGTTTGATGGTGTGTGTCGCTGCGGGGCATGCCCAGATAATAGAGAGTTTTAGTGCCGGGGCCCCAAAGCGGCTTGGGTACGTAAGCCCTTGCGTTCCTTTGTATTCTCCGTGGATGCGGCTGGGAGTACAAAGGAACGCAAGAGCGTGCGTACGCGGGCCGCCTGGGGGTCCCCGGCACTAAAACTCTGTAATGTGGTCGAGGTTGGCGCGAGCCACCCTGCAAGCTTTGCATTGTGGTGTGTAAACGTCCGGGTATACGCGACTGTACAGCGTGGGTGTAGGGAATGTTCGTGTCTGTGTACTAATCGCCATGTTGCCGACTGGTGCTTTTTGAGTGAGTCCGGGTGAGTAAAGCTTCTGTGAGTCTGAGTCCGAATGAGTTCAGTTGAGAAAAATTATAGTGAATCTGAGTCCTAGTGAGTCCGGATGAACATTTTGGCGAGTCTGAGTCTGAGTGAGTCCTAAGGGCAAAATATATTGCACGAGTGAGTCTGAGCGAGCTCCCCATTTTTTGCCGATCTATAATGCTATCTACTCAACTTAAGCATTACTATCAGCCTTAAGTCAGCTCACGTTTATACTCACGTGTACTCGCACATACTTCAACGCGCTACCATTCACACGTCAGCTCAACATTGGTTGATCAGAGGCGTGATTTGCGGATGGAGAGGGGGAGGAGGCGCCTTGACCTTCCTCCGCAAACTTTTTCACGGGAAGTTATTGATAAAAATATCGCGTGTCAGTCATGTTTTTCAATAAAAAGGTCCTTATTGAATGACAAACTCTGATAACTCGCATATGAAGGTACGAGATGAGAAGGTGCTAGGTAGAGCACCGATTATGCGAGATATGGGTGTTAAAGAGCATTGACACTATGGTAGAAAAAGCTAATTATGGGCTAACGGACTCGAGTCGACTCTCTCAGACTCGGATCGATCCGTGAGTCCGAGTGAGTCCGGATGAGGAAAAGTTTGGCGAGTCTGAGTCCGAGTGAACCCTAAGGGCAAGACAGGTTTCATGAGTGAGTCTGAGTGAGTACCAAAATTTTTGCCGACCTATGCTCGTGAAATATGTTCAATCGTTATCCCGCCTCGAATGCAATGGCGGCCCATATCGTCAGCATCTATGGCAATCTCCACCACTCAGTCATCGAGAAGTCCTGCCGCGAAATATCGCTGCGTTCGAGATCGCCGCGTTTGAAAGACCCCGCCTTGTTTTCTTGGCCTCGCATGCAAGTAGTCAGGGTATCAGCGTGTTAATATCGACACATACAACATTATCGTATGCTTCGTAAGCGCCCCCTGCAACTTCCACTTGAGCGATAAACGCGGGTATACGTGGGAAGTGTTTCAAGACAGGGAGAGGGGACGACCACGTGTATTCGCACCTCACGAAGCCAGGCGCGTGTGAGTGGACAGCAGCACCTGAGTAACTCTCTCGACTGTGCACGAGCAGCTGTGGCCGCGCATAGATAAGCATCGCTCATCAAAACGAGCACGTCTGCATACCGCGGCACAAGAGCAGATCAGCGCGCGAGAAAGTCCCGAGATTCGCAACGACATTGTCTCGTTCTTTATTCTCTCTCGTTTTTGCCACTGCGCGACAAGGAGGTTTTCTTCGCCCGTACGCCATTTCTGTCGTGCCGCCGCAGTCATCGAGACTACAACCTCGCCGTGCATGAACGCGCTTTCTTCTCTGAAAAATTGCAAAAGAGAATGGTCTCGCGCTTATATATACCGTTTATTTCTTACCGAAATTTTCCATAAATATTACCATGTCAGATTGTACAAGAAAAGACAAAGTACCCTTCTCTAAATACGTCTCTAAAAATGGCGTAACAACTCGACCAACTTGGTGTGTTAACGCAGAGCTATGCTGATTTTTATTTAATAGAGGTCCGCGCACCGCCTCTACCATAGTTAATCCTACCGCACAGCGGCACACACACGCATGTTGCGCAGCCATCAGCCGCCGTCCGTTGGGCCGCACATATTGAGACGACGTCGCCGCGCAAATGCTTTCCGATATGGGCCACCGGCGCGTTCACATTATCGCGGCATTCAATACGTGAGAGCGCAGCATCGTTGGGCCACAATCACGCGACGAGTGAGCGACAGTTCGTTTCAACGACTCAGCCGATACGCGAAGCAACGCCAAGCGTACACGCACCAACTTTATACGCACATGAAAGGATGTTCTTTTGCGGCACCAACACCTGCGAGGCAGAAAATCGAGCGGCACATTTATTTAATACACCCGCAACGAGAAGCTGCGTGCTTTTAGAAAAAAGCAAAACAAAACGAAACGCGAAAAATGTGAGCGCCTCGCTGTGCCAAACCGAGCGGGCAGGGGCGTAGCCAGAAATTTTTTTCGGGGGGGGTTCAACCATACATTATGTATATTCGTGCGTGTGTTTGTACGTCTGCATGTATATATATGCAAGCAAAATTGAAAAATTTCGGGGGGGGTTCGAACCCCCCCAACCCCCCCCTTGGCTACGCCCCTGCGATCGGGCCCGTCCAAGTGGCCATTGCCAAGCAAATGCACGCGCGACCTGCCTTGGCGACAAAACATGTCCTCCCTCTCCGGCCAATGTGATCCACCAGAGTGTGTGAGTCAAGCCATATACAAGTGTTGGTTGTCATAATAGCGCGCCAGGGTTTCACTTCCTTCCGCTGAGAAATCTCGCACGTTTCCCCCGTTCTAGGAAGCACTGAAGGCCGGCAAGTTGCGATAACGGGTGACGATTAAGCGCTGATTAAGGCAAGAGTGAGATGTGACCGAAAATCGCCATTATAGTGCTAAACGGAAGGCAACGAGCAACGGCGCGCGCATCGTGACAGCGATGATCGAATAACTGTAGATTACAGTAAAAATAATAATAATAATAATAATAATAATAATAATAATAATAATAATAATAATAATAATAATAATAATAATAATAATAATAATAATAATAATACTTGTTGGGGTTTTACTACGTCCCAAAACCATCATATGGTTATGAGGGACGCCGTAGTGGAGGGCTCTGGAAATTTCGACCGCATACACGGGCCTCTAGCATTTTCGCCTCCATCAAAAATGCGACCGCCGCGGCCGAGATTCGAACCCGCGACCTTCGGGTCAGCGGTCGAGCACCATAACGATTATATCACTGCGGAGGGTTTAAGTAAAACATGCATAGTCAAATGCGCAAGTCGCGAGAAATCTCGTAACGAGATACACACATGTACAGTCCATTAAGCACAGTAGAGCACTGCACGGGCCCGGGCCGGCCCGCGGGCCGGGCCGGGCCGTCCGAAGCGTTTTCCGGCGGGCCCGGGCTGGGCTCGGGCTTGAAAGTGCGGGCCCGGGCCGGACCCGGGCTTGAAGCCGCGGGCCTGGGCCGGGCCCGGGCTTGAGGCTGCGGGCCGGGCCGGACTCGGACCCGCTCATTAAATGGTGTAAGTCGGGCCTTCGAGCACACGCGAACGTTAAGTATTGCATGGTCTAAGGTATACTGTGCCAAGCTGAAGTGACACGTGCAAGGAGATGGCTCTTAGTAAAGCTTAGCAATAAAAATAGAAAACGTTTGGTCTGCTGGACCAGACTTTGTCAAAGTAACAAGTACATCATGGTGGGTTTCCTTATAAACACGCCAGATCACGGTCCAGCAGACCAAACGTTTTCTATTTTTATTGCTAAGCTTTACTAAGAGCCAGCTCTTTGCACGTGTCACTTCAGCTTGGCACAGATACTTAACGTTCGCGCGTGTGCTCGATGGCCCGACTTACGCCTTTATATATATATATATATATATATATATATATATATATATATATATATATATATATATATATATATTCCTTGGTATTACGTGCCAAAACCACGATATGATTACGAGGCACGCCGTAGTGGCACCGGGTCAATTTCGACCACCTCGAGTTCTCTAACGTGCACCTCAAGATAAGTATATGCACGGGTGTTCTTGCATTTGGCCCCTATCAAATTGCGGCCGCCGTGGCCGCGGGAATCGCACCCGCGTCCTAGGACTTAACAGCGAAACAGCTTAACCGCTGAGCTACCACCGTGGGCAAAGCAACATTTCGATGCATGTACACACCTGATTTTCCGTCCGATCGCCCGCTACAAAGCGCACGGCATCATTAATAATAATCATCAACAACTAATATCCTCTAGCGGGCCCGGGTCGGGCCTGGTCATGAACAAGCGCGCCCTGGATTAGTTTAGTAATGAACGCCCGGGCCCGGGCCGGGCTCGGGATGGGTACGGTCAAGTACGCCCGGGCCCGGGCCGGGCTCGGGCTGGGTTCGGTCATGTACGCCCGGGCCCGGGCCGGGCCCGCGCTTGGAACCACGGGCTCGGGCTTCATAAAGTGGGCCCGGGACGGGCCCGGGCAGTAAAATCCGGCCCGTGCAGTGCTCTAAATCACAGTATGAATTATACAGTTATGAATCGCTTGAGCTTAATATTTGTCAAATGAACAGACAAATATACTTGCTTTGCTAGCTGAGCTATTCGTAACGGCGCATCTATAAGGCAATCTTATCGCAGTTTGACCGGCAACGCCTTCAGTTGTATTTCTTTACTCGGTAATGTCACAATTACGGTAGCTAACAAGTTATGCCACGGTTCAAGATATCCTCAAACGCCGAATTCAAAACCAATTAATGTCGGAAGTCAGATTCGACAACCAGTTGTGCGTAATTTTGCTGCTTTAAACAGAGTGATTTATGTCTTCCTTTTGGCAGCTATATACGTAACGAGAGAATTGAGAATGTGGAACCGGTTTTCAAGATTGCTCCAACACTTGAGATCGCGCTATGCTTTCCATAGTCCATCACTGGCGTAGAAAATTGTACGAGAGCGCATGGCTCTGGCTTCCATGTATTGTGGTGCCCCAGCTGTTTACGGCGAACCCCGAGTGAACTCAGTTTACGTAAATGTCTCTGGCTTAGAGGTTATGAAGTTTTAGATTGCTCAACCAATCGACATATAACCGAAACCGAAACGCAGCCAGCGCGCAAGGCCTCGACCCATGCAGAGTCAGCGCGCAGGCATGCAAGTGCAACGGGAAACACTGCCGTTATATGTTGGAAGAGGGCGTCTGGGATCCATCAATGTGTCCAGCCTTTTCGTTAAACGTGCGCAAACCGACGACTCACTCGCCTAGTTCGTTAACCGCACGGAACGCATTTCCGGCGCAGAGACATCGCGCCTGTTGCCTAGACGTCTTTTTCACGATGACGGATGCCAAGCGCATATAGGGAGCTTGCACGAACGGCGGCGACGCTATGCACTCTGGGTAGGCAGCCATTTTTTTGTCAGAGCCGACCGCGGAGTGCAGTGGCGCAGTCGTGTTTGCGAGCGTTGGCGTAGCTAGCAGGTGTGATCAAGAGCGAGCGCGACGCAAATTCAACTCCAAGAAGCGTCGTGCACGATGTCAGCTACACTGGAAGACTACACCCCAACGCTGTGCCGAAAAGACCGCGAGCGTTACGAAGAAAAGACGAGACTCTACGGGCTGCACCCATTCACGCTCCGTCGGACGACTGTGTAAGCGATGTGGACTTGTGGCCGCGCGTCGACATCGCCGATATTCACGAATTTCTCGTTTTGAGGACGAGTTTTATTACCGGGGAACAGCTGAAGTCGAGAAAGGCCCTCGAGGGCCACAGTTACGAGTGCTGGGAGCCGTGGGCGAAGAAAGTCGCCGCCGACACCGTGATCGTCGTCACTCAAGTAAGACGTGTTAATTATTTGACTTTTTCGTAGGTGCTAATGCTGTGATTCGACCAGTTCAATAAGCGTACCATTTTACACACATGTTTTGCTTCCTTGTTCTTGCCTCGATGCTCCTTGAGCTTTCTCATTTACGCCAAGTGTAGCGTAAATTTTACGGCACCTTCCCGTAAGCTCTTGGTGAGTAGGGGTTACTGCGGATCTGTCGTAAAGCCGACGCAAGTCAGCGCAGAGAAATAAACATCAGCACCTACGAAAAAGTCAAATAATTAACACGTCTTACTTGAGTGACGACGATCACGGTGTCGGCGGCGACTTTCTTCGCCCACGGCTCCCAGCGACTCGTAAAGTGGCCCTCGAGGGCCTTTCTCGACTTCAGCTGTTCCCCAGTAATAAACCTCGTCCTCAAAACGAGAAATTCGTGAACATCGGAGATGTCGACGCGCGGCCACAAGTTCACATCGCTTACACAGTCGTCCGACGGAGCGTGTAGAGTGCAGCCCGCAGCGTCTCGTCTTTTCTTCCTTCCGCTCGCGGTCTTTTTGGCTCAACGTTGCGGTGTAGTCTTCCAGTGTAGCTGGCATCGTGCACGACGCTCCTTGGAGTTGAATTAGCGTCGCGCTCGCTCTTGATCACACCTGCAAGCTACGCCAACGCTCGGAAACACGACTGCGCCACTGCACTCCGCGGTCGGCTCTGACAAAAAAATGGCTGCCTACCCAGAGTGCATAGCGTCGCCGCCGTTCGTGCAAGCTCCCTATACATTCACGGGACGAAGTCCTGGGCGCGAAGTTGTCGACCTGTCGTCGCAGTTTCACGCATCGTTGTCACTCGCAGTGGCACGGAGTATCGTCTCAGTTGCCAAGTTGAAATCACGTTCAACTGGCGCCGCGTTGTGTAACTACAAGATGACGACGAGGCGCCGAGAATAGGTCGGAAGAAGCACGCACGCTTTCCCACCGGTGCTGTAACTGTTTTACTCCTCGGAGTTCTGTGAAACTCGAATAACCTCCCGCTCGATCCACCCTCATTCCTTAGTCAAAGGGTGTCAGTTTGAACCCAGAGAGAAAGGCATACGGATTTCTTAGCGAGGAAGCATAACTTCGTCGTCCGTGGTGCGGGGTTTCCAACACGGGGTTTCGAACCTCCTCCCTCATCGTCCGGCAAAGTTCCGGTGGAGAGGCTGAAAACGTCACCGCTCACACACACGCTTGAATCGAGCATTCTCGAAAGTCGTGTTCCTCACTGGACTGATTCAAGGGACCGTGGGCGCTCCTGCGGCAGTAGCACGACTTGGCCGTTACGACATTGCGAGCTCACGTCATCTCTGGCACACGTCTGCCAAAACCACGTACTCAATGGAGCTGTGTGTGCTACATTGCGGTTCCTATAATACAAAAAAAAACGCTGAACAAGCAGGTACCCCTATGGCGCCTCCCTGCCGCCGACGCCCATGGTGCAGCCGTCCGCCTTGCGTCCTCCTGCCTCCCGACCCAAGGTGCAAGATATTTCCCGACGAAGTCTACCTTGGAGTTTATACTGTAGGAGTGCACAAAGTGGACCGTCCATCTCAGCACGTCGGCTCTCGAACTCCATCCAATCAACGCGCGCCGAAATGGACATGCACGAATCTAATGCTCTCTCTAGCTGTGCCACCACAGAGAGCATGCAGCCGCTACAGTGCGAGACGCGGTAAAGCATTGGGGCAGACGGTAAATGCACTCCTGTAGGCGTGAATAGTTTCATAAGCAAACGCACCTCACGAGTGGATTGTGCGGTACGAAAACACGTTTAATGCAGCAACTTGAACTTTCTTCTATCTGCAACAATTCGGAGTTTGCAGTTTTTGTCGTAACTACAGCTCGGTGAGGACAAGTAATACGCCTGAAATGAACGTCGCCGAAATCCCTTTGCGAAAAGCTCCGTTCAACTTTAGCAAGGGCTGACTTCTGGCCTTGTTGGTACGACATATCTGAAGTGTTTAGCTCAGACTTATGAAGAGGGGACAAGGAGGGAGAACACGCACACAGATTTGTTGGAAGTTAGCGCCTGTGCACGTGTTCTCCCTTCTTGTCCCGTCTTCGTAATTCTGCGCTAAACACTTCAGATATGTCCGTTCAACTCCCTTGGCACGAAAATGGGAAACTGTGTGACGTGGATATCGCTTACGTCGTCGATAGGTTACGTCGTGGCTAGAATAACTGCGAAGTATATCGACGTCGGGTGCGCACCTTCTCCGTGTTTCCATTCTGCAACAGTGAGCCTCCTTTTTCGTCGTCTTCATTTGCCCAAACAGAGAACACTCGCAAGGTACATTTAATCGAAGGGTAATAAAGGGAGACGCATCTCAAAAGGATCGTTCGAATGGAATGCTCACGTGTCACACCCGAATATTTCCCCCGTCCGTTCCCTCCAATTCAAAGCTTATATTTTATACGTCACTCACAGTTGGAACACATATATGCTCGGTTTGGGATTCGTCCAACTCTCCATTAATCAGCGCAACTGAATTCATACAAAACTGCCTTGCGCACGATACGTCCGTTCTATTAAATTACTTTTATCAACGAAAGCTAATTTACATCCGCCTCCGCTTGAACCGGTAATCTGCAAGGGTTTGGCCTAAGCCTCTCTCGCTAAATTGGCTAAGTCGCCCCTTTACAGATGGTGCTCCCCTAGCGGACAAATTTTCGTAACGCCTCCTTAACTTTAGTCACGTCTTTTATTATTTTTCGCCCGTAACAATCTGCGATTGGAACCACCCTGCCACCTCCGTGCTCGCCGCCGAATATTCTGCCGCCTTTAAAGAACGCAGTGAACGTTATGTTAAAGCACTTCTCTGAAGTGCCCTGGGCACCCTACAATATAGAAACGAACAATGTTACGGCCACTAATTCTTCCAAAGGATCGCGCAACACATGCTATGCGTTCGCTTATATGCATGCACTACACGTCGCAAACGAATGTAAAATGAGTGCAGAAGCCAGGGTGCGCGGAAATGCGAATACGCCGGTTATGCAGCTTATGTTCAGAGATCAGGAATTGATACAATATCGATAGCGTTCACGACAACCATTAGAGAAGGAGGTGTTCTGCTGGGACAGATAATTGAGATATTGTATAACCATGGCAAGGTGTATGCCTCACAACTTTGCAGGGAAAAGGCGGAAGTTAGTCGGTCTCTTCCATTCGTTCGCCAGTGCACGCCATGCCCGGCAGAAGCTCGCAGCTCGAAGGAAGGGCTCGAGTTCCATCAGAGGAGGGTAAAGGAATTTCAACTCCGTCGCTAAGTGCATTTGCACTTTCCGAGTCGGGAGGTTTATTTACGTGTAGAGAGAACTGCGAAGAGCAGATGAGACAAAACAAAAACTCACGGTCATCAGCCGTACCCGAATACCGCCTGGAGGGCACTTACTAAAGATATCCGTTCATCCGTGCTTCACTTATCTATGCTTCTCCAGGAATGTCACCCTCGCGGGAAAAGCAAAAGCAAATCGGCGGATAGGCACTGCGGCACGCGCCAAATGTGCGCTAAACTTAACCGCACTGCGCTGTTTGTTGCAGCTGCAGTTTACAAAAACAAGCGGCGGCCGAATCAAGTCACAAAGGACGCGATCAATCAATTCTCAAGCGGCTCGCCGCGACCACAATCCTTACGACGAGACGCATGCTCGCATATGCCGGTAGGTCACCAGCTGTCAAAAGTACAGAGTTTAGAGTCTTCGTCGCTGTCTTCGCGGCGACCGCTTTATTTCGCCGGAGTCCAGTTTACGGTGAACGTCGGACACGTGAAACACGACTTCACAGCGACACACGGAGATGAGACGCTAGCATGAGGCCGGATCCGGCTGCCTATCCCCGCCCGAACGAGTCCTCCCAGCCGAGAATAAACTCCCGATCAAAATGAGCCTGCACGCTTGACCCCAATCCGGACCGCTACGCAGACAAAACAGCGGCTGATGGGGAGAGCGGCATTACAATGGCATCTACACAGGGCGCATCCCACATCGTAGTCGTAGAGGACTCGCAACACTACTACCCGGATGACAGCCACGTAAAGAGGTGAAGTCGCGTTTTCCGCGTCAAACTAGCTCTTCGTGAAACGTTTGAGAACACGAAAAATGCTCGGAGAGGGAAAGAAACAAGTGCCCGGCGCACATTTGCGAGTTGGTGCGCGACGACGCTTCGGCAAAAGGCTGTCGACTCACTTGGCAGCTTCTTGTCTTCTTCGCCGACGACGTCTGTCGCTGCTGACCGCGATGATTCGCTATCCGTCGTCGATTGGGCGGCACGGTGGCGAGGCCGGCTGCTTTTAATGCTTGCAAGGAGAAGCTTCCCGAACACGTCTACGCACCGTTCCAAAAGCAGCGACACGCCTGACTCATTGAAGGAACGCGAGGGCAAAACTCATTCCCCTCAACACCCGCCGCGCATGCGCGCTGTTTCGCCGGGCGCCCGCTGGTCGCGCAGGCGGTTGCCATGGCGACACCCAGTGTTTACCTTCGCCGGCCGGCTTTTCCTGCCGCCTCGGTGGAAAAGTGGTCGCACAAAGAACTGTATCGCGGTGCAAACGTGCAAGGTCGTTGTATATTGGCTAGCGTGTCACTACAGAATGCTGGACGAGATGCGACATAAAAGAAGGGTTCGGTGATTACGGAGCCAGGGTCGTCGTTTGCTCAGACAACGCGGCACCGCGCAGTGTGCGTAAAAGAGAAGAACAGCGCTCCTCCGGAACCGAAACAAGATTGCGCGTTTCTGCGCTCACTCACCGCGTCTTGCACATCGCGCAGTTAAAAGATGCATAAATAGTCCTAACTACGTTGGCGAGACCCAAACGTGTGCCAAAGCTTAAAAAAAACGCCAGGCCTGCGCGGAAAGCACAGCACAGTCACATCGAAAGCTGGATGAGCGGCATTTCCAGATACTTGTTATAAACTTTGTTGTAGCTACTAATACAAGCACACTAGCAACGTACCCACTACGCCACAAATCATAATTTTCGTGAAGTTGGGAAGCACCCACCACGACATTACTCGTCATTCTGCGGAGAAGCGAGGTACCATCTGTAAGGCATTATGTGCACTTTGTTGATGCGACGGCTGATGACGATGAAGAATTATGGCTGAGCCCTTTGTAATTGGTTGTGAGCTTTAAACGACCCCTAGTTACGTAATTCGCATTGTGTGACGCCCGGTCGTTATTTAACTCTCCCACCACGCTTTATAACATACGTTAACGTGAGAAAGAAAGAGAGAGAGAGGGAAATAACCTTATTTATACCCTGAGGAAATGGATCGTAGGAGCTTTATGGGCTTCCTTGGCAACCAATACAAGTGCACTTGCAAGGAACGCACTACGCTCTAAATCACTGTAATTTTACTGAGCCCCGAGGAAATGGATCATGCGCTTATGGGCTTCCTTGGCAACCAATACAAGTGCACTTGCGAGGAACCCACTACGCTATAAATCATCATAATTTTTGTGAAGGAGGGAAGCAGCCACTATGCAAGTTTTCGTCATTCTGCGGAGAACCGTGATACTCGCTAAACACCTGTAAGGCATTATGTGCACTTTGTTGATGCTGTGGCTGATGACGATGAAGAATTGTGGCAGAGTGCTTTGTAATGGGTTGGAAGCATTCAACAATCCACTCGTTGCGCAATTCGCATTGTGTGACGCCTGGTTGTTATTTAAAGGGACACTGAAAGCAAATATTAAGTCAACGTTGATTGTTGAAATCAGCTGTCCAGAAACGTCGTAGAGCTACTTTGGTGCCAAGGAAGTGCTTATTTTAGATGCGAAGTATCTTAAGGCCGAGCTCAATCCGGTGGTGTGCGGCGTGACCACCCTTACTGCGCATGCGCATACCCTCTCCACACACCTCCTCTCCACTTCCCCTCTCCCCTCCCTCTCCACTTTCCCTCTCCCCTGCCCCTTTCCACTCTTCCTCTGAAACGCGGGCTAGACATGCCGAAATTCTCTCCTGCGCAACGCCGCGATGAGCTCGAGCGCATGCGCGTCCCCTCCCCTTCTCTCTCCTCTCCTACGCTGCCCCCCTCCCGCCCGCCTGTCGACCGCGTTCCCCGCTCGCCCTGTGAGAATTAACGGCCAGGCTAGATGGAAGATACGACGCGCGTAGCGTCCCTCTTCGCGTTCCACGACGCGAGGTCGGTAGCATGCCCAACGAACGCCAACGGAACGCGATCGTGCAAGTGATCCGGCTTCGCATCACCTCATGGTCCCCTTTAGCGGGAGATGGTGTAATTTTTTAAATAAAATCACGTTTTAGTGGTCCGCACCGCGTTAGCGCACTTCAAATCACCCGCCTGAAAGCGGTCTTTCTCACGTCACTGTTGCATGCACAACGTTGCCCGCCTTTACTGCGCGGCGGCGTGCACTGGCGGCGTGCACCATTCGGGCATCCGGCAACATCACATGCATGCGGCATTTTGTCGAACTTTCTGTCAGAGCGACTTTCACGAGCGCGCAAAACACAGGCGGCAGTACGCGATACCGAAACTACCACTGAGACGCGACCGCGTGAGCGAAGCAGGGCGACGGGCGAAGCGCAGTTCGGCGAAAACGGAACCTTTGAACCACGCGCGCCGTTCCCCATGGCAACGCCAAAGAGGTTCTTTTTTCCTTGAATCAAACAGAAACGAACAAGCAGCATTTTATTACGTGTCTTGATGAACGGAAGGTTCTTTTTTTTTTATTGCAGCTAGTTCCATTACTAGTGATTAATTGCATTCAGACTCTCCCACGTCCTCGAGATCACTTCCAAAATGTCCCGCTAGTAGTGCTCATCGTGTGATACATTTAGCTTAATTTCTCGGTAAGTAGGGCACTGCTGTTGATAATATTGCCGTTTTAGACGTTGTCGTACATTGAGCTTTCACTCTGACATAAATTGTTATTTACCTTTAGTGTCCCTTTAATAGCGAGGGTCTCGTTCTGGCAGACTTGATGCCTTCAGGTAGTATGCGAGCAGTGCTGGGCAGTATCGAAGATACATGTATCTTAGATACTATCTTAGATACTCTTTGGGTATCTTGTATCTGTATCGCGATACGTCCCGCAAAACGAGTATCTGTATCTGTATTTCCGATACATTCAGCAATGTATCTTGTATCTTAAGATACAAGATACTACTATAAAAGCAACACCGTGCGAAACAATAAACGTCGACCGGAATTCCAGTTCTCAAGCTGATATTGTTGCCACTAAGCCACCTGAATAAAACTAACGACAGTTACATTCTTGTATATTTCCGCCAGAGCGCTCCAGCGAGCACAGGTGATGAGGTTTAGGCGTCCCTATTGGTGGAGCAGAGCCACGTGATGGCGCTCGAGCCACCTCGACAAAAACAAGCGTGCGAACTTCTACGCTCAGCCTACCTTTTTTTTCCTAGATGTTTTCTTTCTTTTTAGTTGTGTGGATGTCATGACACTTGTTCATAATCACTGCACTCTGCTGCGTACTCCAATGCGTGCGGCGTCTTTCGCACAAATTCTGATGCCGCTATACTGTCGCTATCGAAGTTTGTCTTGCGTGGTGCTTAGTTTCAAAGTCTCAAGAATACAAAAATGGGGCTGGTTTGCGTCTTTGTTCTTCCTATTAAATTGTCAGAGAAGTTCTTTTAATGATAATTTCATTGTTAGCACAAGTGCTTTCTTTGCTGTCCTCCGTTTGCATCCCATACATTACCTAGTCCTCTGCATAGTTTTAACAGCGAAGCTGTTTACCAAATTGTTCCTGCTCCGACGAACCAAAAGAATATCATCATCATAAACGGGTATATGCCACAGAAATTGGGCAAATTCCCCTACTCTCCACTGGTCCCCTAAAAATGAAGAAGGCAAGAGGTAGCCCAACAACAAATGGCTGCGAAGCGACGGCGGCGAGCCGAAGATCCCGAGTACGTACAACGAGAGTACTAGGTAACAGGAAGGGCAACGGCGGCTTCGAGAAGACCCTGAAGCGATGGAAGGCCGACGCCAACGACGATGGAAGCTTGCGCCCGATGCTGTCTGCTAGTCTACTCGAAAGACGAAGACTGGTCCTAGCCATAGGCTGATCGCCGTAACAGCAAAGTTCATCCCCGCTACAGCCAAGTTCAAGCAGCAGTTCAAGTCAAGTTAGAGCAAAGCTTCAGCAACGTTACAGCCAAGTTCAAGCCAAGTTCAACCTCGCTAAAGCCAAGTTCAAGTTCAAGCCTCGCTACAGCCAAGTTCAAGCTCGCTACTGCCAAGTTCTGCCTATAGATACAGAATAAATATGCATGCGACCGATCAGCTTCGCTGTGTATCGAGCTTTGCACCGCTTAGTGCAAGCTATGAGCCATCTTTTTCTCCCGTCTGCTTATTATTATATGTCTTTTGTAAAAAAACGTTCCCTGCTTTATTCTTAATTTTTAACTGTCTGCGAACGTAGTTTTATTTCATATTTCGCGGGCTTTCTTTAAAAGCCCGAAAATATTCACCACGCAGCATGTGCGCTGTCAAAAAAAGAAAAAAAATGGATCGGTCGTTTTTAAATGCGCTCTACGATGTGTCGAAGCGCAGTTGGCCCTAAAGTGGATATTAAAAATGTCGCATAATTGGCCTTATTTAATTAACGAGTTAAGCTTACTACATAACAGGCCACAACGAGCACCACATGACGGTACACCAAATAACTTTGGTTTCATTCAGCGGCAGTTAACCACTTGTTTTCTGTTTCATATTTGGTTCAACTTACGTGAAACACCCTGTATACTTATTCACTTTGATTGTTTAGTATGGAACCACCTTGCTCTTTGACTTAAATATATTGATTTTCCTTTGTTTAGGTCACCTTAAAGTATCTGCAGGTAAGCAGAGCGAGAAGTGGCAGTAGTGGGAATAGCAGTGATAACCTGTGGCGCTTTGTGCCTCTAGAACACGTCTGAGGCGTTTTCTGACGGCTCAGGTTCTCTCGAAGAAGAAATGGTAAAAGATTGCACGTTAGTGAATATGTTCCCAGGGAACGCTTTACGGCAGCAGATAAGTAAAATATGAAAAATCACTGCAGTTTTATGTCCTCAATCAAATGTGCGATTATATAGCTCATCGTCTTCACACGATGCGTCACAAAAAATATCGCTACCAGCGTTGTTGCTGCCATAAGTTACATAAGTTACCATAAGTTACAGAAGTGTGAAGCGAAAACCACTAATAGCGCAGCGGTTAAAGAGCTGTCATGTTAAGCAGCCAAACAAATCCCAAGAAGTTGTTAAAGAATGAAACTAATATACCTTGAGCAAGAAAGTTAGTATCTTGTGATACAAACAGATATTTTATTAAAATTAAGCAAAGTTGGTCGCAGTTAACAAATTTTCAAGTAAACACATTTCTACATAGGCCTTTGCTGCTTCATTATATAGATCTATAATACCAAATTTGCAAATGTATCGAAGTATCTTAAGATACAATTGGGAAGTATCGTATTGGATACAATTATTATGGAAGTATCTTGTATCTGTATCTCCAATACTTCTTGCCCGAGTATCTTGTATCGTATCGCGATACAATTTCAAAGTATCTTTGCCCAGCCCTGTATGCGAGGGATTATTGGCCAGCTGCCAGCTCGTAAAAAGATCACGTGCTGTGTGACGCCAACAGGCAGAAAAAGTGTTCCACACTCGCCGCCATGGCTGCGATCGGCGCTGACTAACGCTCCTATAGGTTTAAATGAACATAAATTGTTAGTTGCCTTTAGTGTCCTTTTAACTCTTCTACCACGCTACATTACATATGTTAATGTAGTTTCTTCCCGACATGAAACCTGTATAGGGTGTCTGCAAACGCGGTATGGCTCTGAGGTAGAATACTGGGCTTTCACGCCGAGGGCCCAGGTTCGAACCTCGTTCCATCCTGGAAATTCTTTTCTTACTTCGTTTTTTTTTTCCTTATTTCGTGCGATAGCGGTTACGGACACCGGCGGCGGCGGTGTACAACTACGGCGACAAAAACGGCCCTTATTGTGATCTCATGACAGCTTTCGCTCTAAAAACTACGTCAAACGGTTGTTTCAGTATATACTTTCCTTGAATGTTTCCCGCAACCTCAGCGCTGCCGCTGGTCCTTTAACTTTCTTTTTACCTCTATCGTTCATTCTCTTTCACTGCTAGTTATGCCTGGATGTACTGGTAACAGACCAGTGGCAAAAATTTTCACGCGGTGACGTAAAAAGAGGTAAAATCGGCTCGATAGTGCAACGATCAAAATACGACTTTGTGGCTCGCTGACACCTTGTTTGTCGGTTCCCGTCCAAAGCGCCCGCATTTCGATAAACGCAAAATGCAGAAACGTAACTTTGCATCTTGCTGTTTATACACGTTACGGAACCGCAAGTGGTCAAAATCAGTCGCAAGTTCCGCTCTATGGCCTCACATAATCAAATCGCGATTTCGTCAAAGAAAATTTCAACCTTCGTTGTTTAAAAATCAGAGGCATTAGGGACGAATAAGTGCGTACTTGCAAATTGCCAGTGCATTAAGTTTATTAAAGAAAATTTTGATTTAATGATCAGTCTGCTTCAGAACATTCTTCAGGGAAGAGCGTTTTTATTCAAACTTTGAGTGAAATATTCATAATGAATATTGTTTCACTGAACTTTTGAGACGTTATCACTTCCCTACTTCTTTGATGTCACGTATCGGTCAATAAATCGATTGGCAACAGCTCCTTATGCGTTGCACAGCTCTTGTACGCTGTTGTACACGGCACAAATTTGATGATTGGTTTCGACGACTGGAGACATCTGGAGGTCGACAATTCTGAAACGAGCGGATGACTAACGTTATTTATTTATTTATTTATTTATTTATTTATTTATTTATTTATTTATTTGATTGTTTGATTATTTCATTTCGCTTACATCCTAAGCAATGTAGTTTTCTTTCGCTACATTAGGGAAAACAAAACAGCTGCAAGCGCATTTTCCAAGTTCCGTCAACAGCGCAGGTCCCCGAAGACTCACAAGTAACATACTATAATATTTTTCATAAAGATTTCATTACTGGTAGGCACGTTTAACTTTCATCAATGATTCTTTAAATCTTTGACTGAGACGTAGACTTCCATTAAACCGAGGTTCTTGTGTGGGCGACCAATAGATGAACTGGGCGCAGGTTCCGATGCGCAAGATGACCGCCACGGACAACCTACGAAGGGAGGCCATCTCGTAATGGCCAAAAAAGGAGCGACGGTCCCCTTCGTGAGCCGGTTGCCGGCGCCCCACTCGAAGTGGCCGAGAGAAGACTTCCGCCACCAAGGTTTCGCCCCGCCCACGCACCAACAAGATCGACGACGTCAGTGTGACGTCACGCGATCCGAGACGCGCTGGGACGCCCGCGTATTCCGCACGAGTGGGCCGACGCCTACGGTCTCGGCGCCGCGCGAACGGCGGGGAACGATCTAGAACATGCGAGACACTTCCCTGGCAGGCATCCACCGTGGTTGCCTCGATTTGTTTTGAACGAGCAAGAATAAGGTTGGCACCGCGCTCGGCGCCGTCGCATTAAGCGGCAAATTGGCCAACACTGCAGATCAAGAGTGAGCTGTTCTCTCTTTTCGAAATTGAAACAGTCGTTTGCAAGCATGAAAGAGAAAGGCCGCCGTTAATTCCTTGTCAACAGGATTCTGTCGCCAGGATTTTTTTACTGGGGGGGGGGGGGGGCAGCGAAAAGCGAGTTCCTTCGGGGGGACAGGAAAGTGGGAAGTCATGCGTGGTGTTTTCACTATGTTTTACTCCCTTCCTCTTTCCTCTCCTGTTTTATAAACGCCTCACTTATTAGATTGGAATGTCCGAGATATAACTCTTGTTAGATGTCACATACGCTTCCTTCAGTCGCTCAAGGCTCCAATAAACATACACGGTGTTCCGCTTAGGTAAGTGCAACGTAATAGATATCGAGGCCGCGCATGATCAACCAATCATTGCTCAGCCCCAACGCTACTGTCCATTGCAATTTCTCCGATCAGTCATCGAGACAGCGGCTGCCTCGATAAGTTACATGTAAGCTTACATCATCTGATGACTTGAGGAGTTGACTTATATCGAGATAAAATATTATCTGCAAGATTTTATCTCGATCTAAGTCAACTCTTACTCGATAAATCATCGAGGCACCTGCCAAATTACGTACGGGTTAGAATTGCATCAGCTGCCGGTCAGTGTAGCCTTGTGTGAGAAACAGCTGAGCTTCCTTGATAATAAGCCAGGGCGATAGCGACTTGAGAAGAAGCTGTGCGCAGTTACGATAACTTTTTTTGTGAAGTGTTCAGTATAAATAGCTGTGCACGAGCGAGACAACCATTTTGTTGAAAGTCAGCGCTGCGTTTGTCTTCTGTGTGCCTGTTAGCCGTTGGTACCTGCGCTGTTCCCCTTCTCTGTGCTTTGCGTCAGCTACCAATCAAAGGATGTGAAAAGCAAAAGCTAGCATTTATTTATGTACATTCACTACAATTTTCGAGAACACAATAGGATACAATTGCTCGGTGGCTGAAATGTTAACAATTTGACTGGGCTGAAGGCCCAGGTTCTAAACACGTCAGTGTAAATAAGATATTCGAGCAACGCAGTAAGATAAAAATTAATATTTAGCATGTTTACACAGCAGTGCTTCTGCTAATATAATGAAAATTTATATATTGCATCGAACAGCGCATACACAAAAAGCAGTACCAAATAAAGAAAATAAAGCAGGTAACCAGCAGCAATAAATTAACACCAGTTAACTTTATATCACAATATAGGTTAGGAGAAAAAGTAATCTCACAGCATCAGAGATAACTAACACCACTAAGTAAGGTTCATATCAATTCCAAGTTTCCTAAATACGCGCTAGATTACAAAAAAAGTTAAAACACCCTTCTTGCGCCGCTTGGTCGTGCAAGAAGCGTTGGAAATGGGAAAAGAATAACAAAAAGCTATGTATCAAAAGAATAACAAAAATTAAGAGAGGATAGATTTGTAAAACTAGATCACGCATAGGCATGTCAGTCATTTCACATCTGACTATACAGTACACCAGCTTTCGCAGACGCAAATGTCAGCTCTCCGACTATACACTGTTCATCAGACAAGCCATGCCATCGGCGCGGCCTCGGACAGCACCCTTTGCAGTTTGTTTCAAAGCGAGGACAAAGACCGATAAATTCCACGAAGGTTTCGTCGCTACCACAGGTACCAATGCCTGCGCTGTGACAGCACACCACAAACCACGGCGGGGATTATTCGATGGTGAAGCAGGTGTTCTGATACCGGTATAGGTTTCACTCCTATGTACCCGTGCCCGAACAATTTTCCCATGAAAGCACCGCAAGGGTACAATAGGGCTTCATTATTCCAGCATACTAGTGCAGACGTATACGTCGATTACTGTGCGCAGCATCGAACATATCAATAACACGCTGAAGATCTATCTTACTGGCAAGAGATCGCTCGACCGCAAGCACAGCTAGGTGGCTCAGACGGTTGTTGGTCATCTTGCTGCGAAGATAAGTCTTCAGTCTTCGAAGGCACGAAAATGTGCGCTCACAAGATGATGATGATGCCGGTATCGTCGCAGCGATAACACCTAGCTTGTGCAGTTCGTGGAAGGCTAGCTTATACTCTCCCAAGACAGTCACCAATTGCATCAATGTTTCTATCTTACACTTCCTTTCGGCTTCGATGCGCTGAAGAATTTTTATTACCAACTTGCACTCAACTTCAACGCTGTCGATGTCGCATGCATAGGGCTCAGCGAAAGGCTTGAATAAGGAGATGTTCATAAAATTCTCACTCTGGGGGTGGAGGGCGCTGACTCTGCAGAGTACATCATTATTCTCCGTCAACCGCCTAGTCAGTTCCGCAATGAGGTGGTGCACAACGGGTAGAAAATCTTTTACTCTGAATGTTTACTTTGGATTTGGGGACGCTTCTTCAACCGGCCGTTCGTCACTCAATACAAACTGCTCTAAATGGAGCGGAAGGCGCTTCGTTCTCTGCTTTTCCCTTCGGGGCACCCCGTTCTCCTCAGAAATACTGCAGGTTCGCGCCCACACAGTGTCAAATGCGCTCTGCGAATTTCTCATTTCGGAGAACTCGTCAATGACTGTGCGTGCTGTTGTATCGTGACAAAGAAAGACGGGAACCAGGCGAACTTGATAGCAGGGGGCTTACTGCTTTATTTGACGCATCAGGGGCGTCTCAGTACAAGGAACGAAACATAAGACATAAGACTTATAATACAGATAGCTGCCGGCTTTTTATAGCCTTCACAAGGGCGTTACATCATAGACACGTGGACAGGCATGCAAGAAGTCAACATAGTGGCCGCACCGATCTTATCACAGATTGCCTCCAATTTGCGCACAGCCGAAAGGCGTCATGCGTGCCATTATTCATATGTAACATCCCTTCCCTCTTAGGCGAAAAGTCACATTACATAAACAACACTTTTTAGGGCACTAGTACAGTTTAGGTACAAACAACACCGTATGCAATCACTCATTGCCTTTGCATAATTTCATTCGTACATAAATCGGTCCGGTGGCCGCCGAGTACGAGTGCTGCGCCGCGGCAACACTGGGGAGGAAGTAGGAGGACTAGCAGTTCCCACACGTGTGTTACTGTTGTTGCTGTCAGGGAACGATGCCCAATCAGGTTGCACATCGTGATCACTGGTACTCTCAGGCACTCTGTTTGCTGCTCTCAAATGATCTGCATGCACGAACCTTATGCGCTGTCGCACACGGACCAAAAATGTAACATTAGACACAACTTTTATCACTTTGCCACGAAACCATTTAATAGTTTCTCCTCTGACAGATCTGACCATGACTGCATCCCCCACAGCAAAAAGTCTAGTCGCACCGCGACGTTTGTTAGCACTGCTCTCAGTCACTTTCATTTTGTTTTTCATTGCTTCAGTCATATCTGGTTTCAACAAAGATAGACGCGTTCGCAATTTCCTTCCAAGGAACAGTTCGCTAGGTGTCTTATTAGTGAACGAATGAGGAGTCGTTCTGTAAGAAAAAAGAAAATTATCTACTTTGTGCTGCAAGCTTCTGCTGCAGTTGGTCTTTTGATCCACAAGTAGTGATTTCAAAAGAGCCTTTTTCACTGTCTGTACGGCCCGCTCGGCTGCTCCATTTGACTGAGGGTGGTAAGGTGGAGTGAAAGTGTGCTTTACTCCATTTTTGCGAAGGAATTCTTGAAACACGGAGCCTGCAAACTGGGGACCATTGTCCGTCACCACTTCAACTGGCAGACCATAAGACGCGAACACGGAACGGACAACTTCAGCTGTTTTCTGCGCAGTTGTACTGGACATTAGTTTGACTTCCACCCACTTAGAATGCGAGTCAACCATGACCAGAAAGGATTCGCCATCTTTTTCCGCGAAGTCCATGTGTACGCGCTCCCAGTTGTTGGAACACCACATCCATTGCTGCAATGGTGCGGCTGGAACTGAAGCTCGGACACTGTCACAAATTTCGCATTTTTTTACACACTCCTCAAGGTCTTTGTCAATGTTAGGCCACCACACAATTCCGCGAGCAAGCATCTTCATTTTGGTAATTCCAGGATGCTCTTCGTGCAACAAGTCTAAGACGCTCTGTCGCAATGAACTGGGGATCACTACACGGTTATTCCAAAGAAGACAGTCCATATCTAATGAAAGTTCGTACCTTCTGATAAAATATGGCTCTAGAGCTTTGTCGACTGCTTTCGGCCACCCGTGCCATGTCATTTCACGCACCATTCTCAGCTCTCTGTCTTTATCTGTTTCTTTCGCTACTTCCTTAGCCGTCAGCGGTAACTCTGGAATGGGCGAAAAATAGTTCACGGCTTCCTGCGTAGGCACCCGCGGCAACGGTAACCTAGACAGCCCGTCTGCATTTCCAATCGAGCCACCCTTCCGGCCGGTAGTCAATCGTATACTGATAACTGGCAAGCAAATTAGACCAGCGGTGGATCCTTGCTGCTGCAACGGAACTCGCATGTTTCTTTGGGTCGAAAATGTAGGTGAGCGGCTGATGATCCGTCACGATAGTACACTGTCTGCCATACAGTAAACTTCTGAATGCCGAACACGATTGCAAGCGCGTCTCTTTCAATGTGGGCGTAGTTCCTTTCAGCTGTATTTAGCGTTCGAGAAGCGTATGCCACCGGTCTGTCTTCCCCATTGACCACATGAGAGATAACGGCAGCTACGCCATGCGCTGACGCGTCACATGTTAGCTTCAGCGGTTTTGCTGCATCGTACAGCTCGAGAACCGCGTCACTACAGAGAAGTTTCTTGCAACATTGAAAACTTTCTTTGCATTCCTGGGACCAATTCCACTGATTTTCTTTCCTGAGCAGTTTGTGCAATGGCTCTAGTGTTTCGGCCAGACACGGCAAGAACTTAGCGTAAAAGTTCAAAAGTCCTAAGAAAGCGCGTAGCTCGCCTACGTTCTTAGGTTCGGGCGCTTTCAGTACGGCCTCAACCTTTTCTTTTGTCGGCTTCAGTCCTGCACTACTAATCTCATGCCCGAGATACTTAACGCTGCTCTGAAAAAATTTGCATTTTTCGGCATTTGCGCGAATGCCATGCTTCTTAAGCTGCTCTAGAACACGCTCAGTGTTTTCTGCGCATTCTTCTCGAGTTTTGCCTGCAATCAGAACGTCATCCAGATAGCACGCGGTCCCCGGAATTCCTTTTAGGATTTGGTCCATGACCGACTGAAACAACTCAGGGGCGCTTGCCACGCCGTACGGAAGACGTCTGAATCGAAACAAGCCGAGGTGCGTGTTCACTGTAAGAATTTCTTGCGACCTTTCATCTAGCTCGAGTTTCAGATATGCTTTTGATAAATCCAATACAGTGAAAACTGTACCTCCTGCTACCGTCGCAAAAATATCTTCAGGCAAGGGAAGTGGATAGTGATCTATCTTAAGGTGCGGGTTTACCGTCACACGATAGTCGCCGCAAAGTCTCACACTTTTGTCGCCTTTCAACACCGTTTCGAGGGGCGTTGCCCAGTCACTGTGTTGGACTCGGTAGATAATGTCAGCCTGTTCCAAATTTCTGAGCTCCGTTTCCACGCTGTCATGAAGTGCATAAGGCACTGGCCTCGCTTTGCAAAAAATTGGCTGGGCAGTGTCCTTCAGCACCAAGCTTCCTTTGAAACCTTGTATCACGCCGAAGCCTTTCTCAAACACTTCAATGTACTTTCGCTTCAAAGAATTTTCAGTTGTCACTGTATTTGCCGACAATACCTGTTGCCAGTTCAACTTAACTTGAGACAACCAATCCCGGCCTATCAAATTTGGCATGGCACTCCCCTTTACGTTTTGCGCAATGATCAACGGCAAAGTGTGGTCCTTGCCTTCATAGGTTAGCCGGACTTCAACTCGCCCGGTTACTGGAATCGAACTTCCATTGTAGGCTGTTAACCTTACGTTACTCTTTCCACAGTGCTTGTGTGGAAACAATTTCCGGAACTCACTTTCGCTCATTATCGAGACTGCGGCTCCCGTGTCGACCTGCATCTCGACCTGTTTGCCGTCAATCAGTACGCTTACATTGTACGCCCCCGCCTTAGGCGTCATTTCCACTCTAAACAACAGAGTTTCCTCACTGGTAGCATCTACATTTGTCACTGATCTAATTTTAGTTCTGCACATTTTTGCCAAGTGTCCCGTTTTCGAGCATTTAAAGCACTTGCTATACAAATGCGGACACTTCTTCGCGACATGTGAGCTACCACATCTAGTACAGGCAACATTGGTCCTTTGAGGCGGAAAGTGCTTTTTACCTTGTGCAGAAGACTACCGTTGCCAGTTGACGTCTTCAGTGGCACAGGCGCTGTTGGTCGCGTCGCTGCTACGGACTTCCTTGTTCTGTCCTTGCGCTGCTTCCATTCCCAGCGCTGCACTGTAAGCCTTTTCGAAGGTGAGGTCCTTGTCTTCCGTCGCGAGGAGCTTGCACCGGATGGCGTCGTTGTGTAATCCCACAATGAGGCGGTCCTGAATTGCCTCTTCAAGAAACGTGCCGAAGTTGCACGTGGCTGCCATCTTCTTGAGTTCCACGACGAAGTCACTGATGCCTTCACCTGGGCGTTGGTCTCTCCGGTAGAACTTGTACCGTTCCACTACCACAGAACGCTTGGGCGTGTAGTGGTTTCGCAGGGTCTCCACAACATCTTCGTAGCTGGCTTCTACGGGAGTCTTCGGAAAAAGCAGATTTTGAAGCGTGATAAACGCGGCCTCTCCGATAAGTGTCAAGAACACCTGCTGCTTCGTTTCCTTGTCTATCTTGTTAGCAGTTGCGAATGCCTCGAAGCGTTGCCCGTAGACTTCGAAGTCACCCTTCTCCGGTGAAAACTCCGGCAGGTGAACCAGAATCCCGCCGCTGTTCGCCATGGTAGTGGGCGTTAAATCCGTAGTCCGATGTCCAACATCTTCGTCGCCATTGTTGTATCGTGACAAAGAAAGACGGGAACCAGGCGAACTTGATAGCAGGGGGCTTACTGCTTTATTTGACGCATCAGGGGCGTCTCAGTACAAGGAACGAAACATAAGACATAAGACTGATAATACAGATAGCTGCCGGCTTTTTATAGCCTTCACAAGGGCGTTACATCATAGACACGTGGACAGGCATGCAAGCAGTCAGCATAGTGGCCGCACCAATCTTATCACGGATTGCCTCCAATTTGCGCACAGCCGAAAGGCGTCATGCGTGCCATTATTCATATGTAACACGTGCCATGATGCATGCCTGACTATAAGATTGCAGTCTCTACTTTGCAATAGGTCCGAAAGAACATTAAGGCGGCTAAGTACCTTGGTAAATAGGCTTAAATGAAAGAGAAACGCGAAGTTCATTTGCTCAAGCAGACCCCTTGCTTCCGTTGCCCGCCTGCTGTTTGTAGCGATGACTTCGGCGAGACATACAAGGATTGCAGGAAAGCTTTTCATTGCAGCTCTGCAAGCCGCTATCTGGCAGGCCCATCGTGTATCGCTGATACGCTGCAGCTCTGTCACTGACAAAGACAACCTTTTTTTGCCCATCTACGTACATGGAGTGAACGGCAGATCCACTTACGAAGACATAGAGGCATTCCAAAAGAGAGAAAAAAACCCTCGCCGGTTTTATCGCCTTGCAGACATCCACGATTACAAGGTTGAGGCGGTGGTGCATGCAATGTACGTACACTGCCTGCGGCACTTCCTGCCTGAACAGCGCCGCGATGCCCCTTGAGGCAACGTGCCTTGAGGTACCGCTCATGGCACTCGCACCATCATACGTTTGAGCAATGCAAAGCGGAGGATCAATGTCGCAGCGATTCAACGTTTCCTTTACGTAGCTCAGGAGCGACCTTGCATCCAATTGCTCAGCGTTGCGGAATCCAAGGAACCGCTCTGACGTAGTACCTTATTACAACTGATAACAGTTCCGCCTTGCTTAGGTCCTCGGTTTCATCGACGATAAGTGCGAAGCACTGGGAGCTTTTTATCTCTTCCTTTATACTTGTTAATTTCATTTCATTTCATTTCATTTATTACACCTTAAGGGCCCGAAGGCATTACATAAGGGGGGGCATACACATGTTTCCATACAGTATGATATAATAATTGGTAAGAAATCAAATCAAACAAAATAAGGAGAACAAGTAAATGTAGCATCGGGTACGTACACAATGAAAAATTCAACATCCTTTGGTATGCGCATATTAGAAAAAATAGGAGATACACAGGTTTCGCAAAAGTGAAATAACTGTAACTGGTAACAAAAAAAAGGAAAAGAGAAACAAATGTAACATTGCATACACAAGACAATTCAACATGCTATGGTAGGTACCTATTGTTGGACAAAATGGCAGGTTAGTTTTTCGCGAAATTTTTCTCGATCTGAACAGGAAGCAATGGCGTTAGGTAGCGTGTTCCACAAGGTTATTGCGTGTGGGAAAAAAGAGTTATTCATCGCCGCTGTGCGACCACTTATGTGTGCAATGGGACATGTGTGAGCTAATCTCGATGATGTTCGTACAGGTGGAATAAGAAGCGTATGTCTTGTGGGTGACTGATAAAAGAAGCAATGGAGCAGGCAAAGACGAGCAATTATGCGACGTGATTCAAGGGCTGGAAGTGATAGGGTGTGTTTCAAAGCAGTTATACTAATGTATGGTGAGTATTGGGATGATATAAAACGCGCTGCGCGGTTTTGCACTGCTTCGATTTCATCTGTAAGATATGATTGCGATGGGTGCCAAATGGATGACGCATACTCGAGCTTCGGTCGCACATATGTTAGGTATGCCAGCAATGTGATGTGGCTGAGAATTTCGAGGATCTGGTCTTGTATCGAATGATGAACATACTTCGCGTTCGCTGCTCCACCCTTCAATTTCCTTCCTACAACTTCGTCATATTTAGCAAACAAGTTCAAGAGCTCAACGAAGTTTCCCTTGTTTTCACTTGTGGCACCTTCATCGTGTCCCCTCTGAGCAATTCCTTGAACGGCAGTAAATCGCAATATATCTGCAACTCTTGCTATATAGAGACGATTTTCCTGCACCTCCCTGGAGTACGCGTCGCTGAGATGTGATGCAACTAACTTGCTTTGCCCTCCCGACTTCATCTGCGTGTAGGAAACCCACGATGCCTGGCAAGTCTTATGCGCGAGTGAGTTTTCGTGCTTTCTGAAACCAGCGTCTTTTTCTAGGGCTTTTTTCCAATTACTGTATCCAACATTGACAAATGCAGATTTCTCATTGACGCCATTTGAAAACATTCTGCAAGGGTAACAGAAAGCTGCGTCAGCCCGTGCACTGTACTCCAACCAAGTACATAGGCGATACCAGTCCGAGTTGAAGCTCCTGCTCAATTTGTCGTACTTCTTAGATGAAAATGGGTTCAGTATTGGCTGTGTGGGTTGCTCTGCCTTGAATTTCGAGATGTCCAACTGGCCTGCTTGGTCGGCATCTACAGAGGCGGTAAATTCGGTCGCAGAATCAGGTTCATCCCTTGCGGCCCACGATGCGGAAAGCTCGTCACATTCGCTGTTCGTATGCACCGGCGAGGACGGGCAGGCGTCGTCAAAAGCGGTGCTACACAGAGTCTCTTCAAGTGGAATCGAAACGGAGCACTGAGCAGAATTTTCTTGTTCTTGGAGCGTCTCCGAATCTTCGGTTGTTGAATCAGAAAGCTCGGGGGGGACGACTTTTTGCTTGGCCCGCTTGCTCGAAGTCGAAAAAAAGTCGGCAATGGACCTTTTCTGCGACATGCTGAGGCAATTAACCCAATGTCCTGTACGTAGACTGCACGTTGGAGTGGCGGCGAGACGGTCTGGCGTTTCCTCCTGCGTCACAAGCACTGCTTGGGGGCTATCGAGTACGGTGTAAGAAAAAGACTCCCACGGTGTAAGAAAAAGTATGTCTTAGACAGAAATTTGACATTTTGTTTCATACCGCCTACCTTGGGTGAGCTTTTCGGCGCCTTTGGGGGGGGAGCAGAGGGGGGGGGGGGGCAGGTGATAATTATTGGGGGGGGGGGGGGCTCCAGCCCGCCCCCATGCCCCCACTGGCGCCGTCCCTGCTTGTCAAGGTGGCGTAGCGCGAATCAGGACGAGGACACACATGCGACTAAGACGAACTAGCCCTAACCACTACTCTCCTAAGCCATTGTTAAGATAGAGAGTGGTTAACCAGCGTAAGTTTGGTTTACATTCTAGCATGCCGAGTCACGAGCATGGTGGCGACATAGCACAAGTGGGATAGACTCGCAGCTGTTGTTTGAATTATATAGAGTACGGCGATAGAAAAGGCCAAGAAAGGGAAAATAGACAACCACCCGTTTTGTAGCACGAAGCCACAAGGAAATCCATACGGATTTTTCTGAAATAAAGCCTCTTAGTTGCCGAAAAATTCGTCCTGGTCCGGCTACAAAACGGGTGGTTGTTTATTTTCCCTTTCTTAACCCTTCCGCCACCTTGCGGGATTCCGCAGAACTGATTTGCAATAGAAAAGGCCATCAAGTGCATGTGCGTGCACATTCATCATCCGTGCTTACCATCCGGTGGTCAAGAAAGAAAGGATCACCAAGTGTTTAAAGCCACACGAGAACGTTCACGATCAGGTGCACTGTTTTTTAAAAATTAAAGTCCCAAAGATCATTATCGTCAAGCGTTGTTGTATACGGTTCTTACTGCTAGGTAAAATAAATAAATAAATAAATCAGACATGGCCGTCGTCACGAAAAGTTTGTTGAATTTCCAAAAATCTGACAGAGTCGACATATATATATATATATATATATATATATATATATATATATATATATATATATATATATATATATATATATATATATATATATATATATATATATATATATATACATATATATATATATATATATATATATATATATATATATATATATATATATATATATATATAATATATATATATATATATATATATATATATATATATATATATATATTGTTACTACATACGTGATTTGGGTATGAGCATCTGTGTAGTGGGGAACAGGGTGGTTAGAGTAGAAGAGGACGTTCGGCTAGTGAGAGAAACGAGCGGCTGCAACGGTCGAAGCGTTCGAAGCGGTCCAGCGTGTCCAGGCTCGTTCTAACGTTGGTGAAGTCGCTTACGGGGGCTTTATAGGTTCTGTAACCGGCGGTTATTTTAATATTTCTTGGGTGGTTATTGCCTGCTTTGAGTTTTTCGCGCATTTCATTGTAGCTTCAGGTTTTTCTTGATGTCGGTCTCATCCCCAGGCCAGAGGGCTTCCCTCTGGTCTGCATCTATTCCCTCTCAGGATGTACCCTTGGAGCTCTTTCTGCGTAGCGGAATCAACAGCGTTTCCCGTTGCTTTGGTGCCGACGAATGGTGGAGCTATTCGGATGAAGAACCCCAAGGCCATCCAGACCGAGCTTCGCACGGTGACCCCTCACTTTCTCCAGATTACTGAGGTCCGGCAGTTTGGTCGCGGCGGTATTCTTTGCTGCTCACCAGACCAGGCCTGTATCCAAGACCTTCTAAAGTGTACCTCTTTTGCCAATCATCCGGTGAGCTGCTTCATTCCTCCCCACCTTGCTTGTTGCAAAGGTCTAGTCCGTGGAGTTGATGCTAGTCTGACGCCGGCGGAAATCTTGGATATTTTTGCAGATGCAGGGGTAGTGTCAGTCTACCGCTGTAACAGGCAATGCAATAATGTGCGGATTCCCACCGAGACAGTTATCGCTACATTTGCAGGAACATCGCGTCCATCAGAGATAAAGGCATGGCCCCTAATCTACAGGGTTGAACCCCTTGCTCCACGACCTCTGCAATGTAGCAAATGCTGGCGATATGGTCACAGCTCTAACGGGTGTCGCTCTAATGTCAGATGCCGTATATGTGGGTCTGAACATAGTGTTGACGACTGCAAATCTGATATCCAGACATGCTGCCTGTGCCAAACTAATCGCCCGGCCGACCACCCCGATTGTCCTGCTAGGGCTAAAGAAATGCAGGTTCTCGAAGTCATTGATAGAAGGCGATGTTCGCGCAGAGAAGCTCTAGCTGAAGTTCAGAGCAGGACCCAAGGATATGCAGGAGTTACAGCCCGTCAGCCTCTTGCTATGGATACATCAGTGGCACAGTCCATTACTTCAATCGTAGAAAAAGCAGTGGAAAAGTCCCTAGAAAAACTCCTATTGAATTTATCAGAAACTCTGGCACAAGTAATATCCATGCAGTTGAATGGGTTTTCGGAACAGTTAGCCAAAAGTATGCAGAATCCTTTCAGTGTAATTCATTCTTCCTCTGCGTTTCAATCAGATGCTGCCAGACATAAGGATAAACGACCTTCTAATACCCAAAGCACTGACCAAGAATGTCTGTCTGAGTCTAGCTCACAAGAGATTCAGGATATGGATATGGATGCTAGACTTCCTAAACGCAATAGGTCACCCTCAAACAAGAATCAGATTTCTAATTCTAAATCAAAAAAGTGTGTGAAGGAACCCTTGAACAAGAATGATTTTTTAAAAGATAGTATTTTGGATCAAGCAGTTGCGGCTGCTTGCCTATCATCAAATAGGTCTTCTTAAGGTTCTTCAGTGGAACTGCCGGTCTATACTGTCTGCTACCACAGATTTACTATACCTTATTTCCCAACAGTCCCCTCACGTAATTTGTTACAAGAAACTTGGCTGTCATCGGATCATAATTTTCATTTACAGAATTATAAATGTTTTCGTTTGGACAGGAACTCTAGAGGTGGAGGATTAGCGTGTTTTATATCGGCAAAATTTTGTCATAAAGCGAAAGTTGCTTATCAGTCAATATCGGGCGAACACGAAGTTTTGGTATTGGAATTAGCTATACCAGGCTGTGCTCCACTTTCTATTGTTACAGCTACTTTCCGATTGGCGTACAAGATGAAGGTATTCTTGACATCACTCAGAGCTTTTGTAGACCAAACACATTTTTGCAGGAGACTTTAACTCGCATCACGTCTCTTGGGGTTACCGCACAGACTCTCCCGGTAAATTATTGTGGAATTGGATAAGTAAAAACAATTATACTTGTTTAAATTCTAAAGTAGCTACATTTATTCGATGTAATACGAGATCTGTTTTAGACTTATCATTCGCCAGCTCAAGCCTTTTATCTCTTCTTGGGCTGTGGTTGATGCCGCAACAAACAGCGATCACCGTCCCGTAGTTATTGACATTAATATCCCCTTGGTCCCAACGGAATGTCAATCGCACACTTTTGTAAATTACTCACAATTTAAAAAAAGCTTACAGTCAACGCTATCCTCTCTGACTAACACTGAAAATGAAATTACAGCCATGAGTTTGTGTTCTGTTTTAAAAAGCACTATGAAAAAATCACAGTTTACGAAACCTTCCACAAATGGAAAGTCTGTAAGTGCATGGTGGAATTCTGATTGTGATCGAGAGTACAGGGCGCAGAAAGGCTGCATGGAAAAAACTTTTAATTAACCAGAATCCTACTAATTGGAGTAATTATAAATATGCCAAAGCTAAATTTAAGAGAATTGTTTCCGAAGCTAAAGCTAAACATGACGAAAATCGTTATACTTTTCTATCTAAAAGCAAGAATAAACAAGCTCTTTTTAGATTTCTTAGATCTCGTAAGGCTATTCCTTCTCCTATTAACGTAGAATCAGTTGTTCCAACCCCAAAAGAATTGGCTGATTATTAGATGATATTGCATTGGGACTAAAACAGCGATTTGCCTCTCAATTACAAACAAAATTCCAAAAACCTTTAGATGTGAATGATTTCATTGACGTAACCATAGAAGAACTGGCGCATGCTGTTCAGTTACTCCCGAATTCAACCCCCGGTTCTGACGGTATTACGTCAGGCATGTTAAAAATATTATTTGATGTGTCTCCTCAGAACCTTCTTAATCTTGTAAATCACTCACTTGGAAATGGTTGGATCCCTCCAGACTGGAGACTTGCAAAAATAATTCCCTTGCTTAAGAAACAGGAGCAGGTATGCATATTGATAATATAAGACCTATAGCATTAACTTCGCATGTAATTAAATTAATTGAAAGAGTATTATACATCAGAATCATTAAATTTATTGCAGATAACTCGTTATTGAGCCCATGTCAGATAGGATTTAGACCTGGATACTCCATATGGCATGCACATGTAGATTTAGAGGGACGTATTAAGCTTGCTCGCCACAAGCGGCAATTGGCAGCATTAGTCACTCTAGATTTGGCTAAGGCGTACGACAATGTCGAAACATGTCATCTTGCTCAATTCCTTAAAAACTTGAATTTTCCGGGATATATTATCAATTGGGTGTATGAGTTCCTAAACGGTAGGAAATTTTATTGTTC
This sequence comes from Rhipicephalus sanguineus, assembly GCF_013339695.2. Classification (NCBI taxonomy): domain Eukaryota; kingdom Metazoa; phylum Arthropoda; class Arachnida; order Ixodida; family Ixodidae; genus Rhipicephalus; species Rhipicephalus sanguineus. The sequence continues at coordinate 204,624,271 of NC_051177.1, forward strand.
CCAACGTGGCTTATCATCCTCAAAATATGATCAATCTAGAGGGGTCCCTCAAGGTTCAGTTCTTTCCCCTGTTTTATTCAATATTCTATTAAGCTCATTCCTTTGAACAATAACGTTACAGTTTATGTATATGCAGACGACATTGCATTCTTTGCTCGGCAGGTGATATTCATTCACTGTATGCAGTATTACAATCATACTTGGGAAGTTTAGAATTCTGGTTTGAACAATTCGAATGACTCTAAACGTTAGCAAAAGTTCCTTGATTGTTTTTCCATTGAATGCTCCAGTTAGAATTTCTCTTCAGTATCGCCAAGAAGTAATTCCCCAAAATGACTGTGTCAAATATTTAGGAGTTTTTTATGATGAAAAACTCAGCTGGCGCAAACACATTGAGCACGTCAAATGTAAGGCAACACGCGCTGTTGGGATGTTACGTAAGCTTGGTCACCACCCTTCTGGGCTACGCAGAGACAAGCTACTTATGATTTATCGGATGTATGTTCGACCAATTTTAGAGTTTGGTTGCATACTATACTCAGGGGGGCCTGCATACAAGTTTCATCCCCTGGTTCTCATAGAGCGAGAGGCCCTTCGAAGTTGTCCTAGGGGTACCAAATTTACAGCAAACAGTATTCTATACCTAGAAGCCCGAATCCCCACTCTAGTTTGCAGATTCCGCATTCTCACCGTCAAAACATATTAAAAATTTTTGCGTCCTCACAAAGTCGAGTACAGTTTATATTCGTAGCTGAATCGTCAACGTTTTTTAATGAGCCTTGGTCTCGAATATATAAACCACAAGTTTTGTTCGTACAGGACCAACTAGAATCATTAAATGTTAACATACGCGACATCGTAGCAAACGATAAATCATCGACCATAGCAAAAATTGAATTTGATGATATCTTCCCATCTAATGCCAAACTTTTACCTTCAAGATATTTAATAGGATTGTTAGAGGATCATTACTTCGATTGGGCATAAATAACATAATTGCCACTGATGCATCCATGCGCGAAGAGAAAGCGGGAGTGGGCATATTTTCAGAGGCTTTATCATGGTCGTACTCCTTGCGCCTCCCAGATTATACTCCCATATTCGAAGCTGAGCTCCTCGCAATTATATTAGCCCTTCGAAAACTACCAGTGAATGAGTCATCAGTTGTTATAGTTACTGATTCGCTGACAGTATGTACATCTTTATCTTCTACTGCTTCTGAGTCTCCCGTTCTAAATGCATTCACTTCCTTAATCCCAAAAAATTTGAATACCGTGAGATTGGTATGGGTCCCAGGTCATTGTGGCATACTAATAAACGAGATGGCAGACACTCTCGCGCGGTGGTCTCTGGGTGGTCCTATTTTGTCCATTGTACCTGATACAGCTTTTATTACTGACTCGAGATTTCGGAAGTATTCTCTAACTCAAGATGTCAAAAGTATGAAATTACCAGTTCCCGAATATGGTCATCTTTCATTCGGCTGGAATAATAAATGGTGTCCCACTCGAAGACTGGAAGTGGCTATTACAAAATTGCGATGCCGGATACCCCCACTTAATTTTTATTTATACAGGTCTGGTCTGGTGCCATCTCCTATGTGCTATTTTGTCAGGAATCTGAAAACATTGATCATTTCTTGCTTACCTGCCGTCGATTCATTAGGCATAGAAAAAAGCATTTCGAAATTTTATTCAGAAACTTAAGAATTAATCTGAATTCTCAAAATATTCTTTCCCTTGGGGCGTCTTCTCTTGGCTTCAGCAACGGGAACGTCTGCTCAGCCCTATGCGAATTTCTCGGTGAGACACGAAGAATTCCCTGCTAACTTATTCCTTAACAAAATTTGATACTCCAGAATTCCTTTCATTCATTCGGTAATTGTTTCTCATATTGTGGTATTATTCTCCTCCTTATTCCATATCGACTAGTCATTCTTAAAATTTCGTTTATTCCTGCGGCAATTTATTTATTCCTCATTCTTTAAAAAAATATTATTAAATTAACCGCCGGTTTCATGGCCGATCCCCCGTAGTGGGTAAGAGCCAACAAACGGGCACAAGCAAGCAAGCAAGCAAGGCCTCCGGTACGCGTCTGGGCAACACCTTCGCGTCTACCGGTACGTCGCAGCTCAATAAAACCTTTTGTAGACGTAACAGAGTGGTGGAGGTGCTGGGTACAGCACGTCAACGTACCACGGAGCCACAGCTGCTTGAACTTCGCCGGAGCCGTCGTCTTGCCGGTCTGCCGCCGACAACATTCGTCATGGCCCAGAGCGGCGCAGGTCAAGACTCAACAACCTCAACCACGCAAAGGTCAGCGCCGGCTGCTCCTCGGCACCACTATATTGAACCCCGCTCGTTCGCGGGCAGGGCAGGAGAAGATGTAGACGCGTGGCTGACGCATTACAAAAGGGTGAGCCGGTACAACAGCTGGAATTCCACCGACCAACTGGAAAATGTCGCGCTGTTTCTCACGGAGACCGCCCTGATGTGGTACGAAAACCACGAAGAGTTCTTAACGACGTGGGATCTTTTTGCTGATGAACTCAGAAGTGCTTTGGCGACTCTGATTCGAAAAAGAAAAGCGCGGAGCGAACGCTGGCTCAAAGAGCTCAGACTCCTGGGGAGACGTGCACCACCTATATAGAGGAAGTCCTGAAGCTTTGTAAGATCATGAACCCGCAGATGTCTGAAGAAGACAGGGTCGGACACCTCCTGAAGGGTATAGCAGAAGACGTCTACAATTTTCTGATAGGTAGGGAAGACCTCACCTCCGTCTCCGCCGTCCAACGTCACTGCCGTACATTTGAAAAGTTGAAGACTCGTCGCATTGCCCCGAAATTTGGTAGGCTGGCCAATGTAACAACGGTCGCCAGCGTCGACGTGAGCCCGCCCGCCGACCTCGCCGCTACTATCCGGGCAATCGTGCGCGAAGAGCTACAGCGACAAGACGTATTGGTCGACGACACCATCCATCGTCCGCCTAGCTGTCCAACCTACTACGCGGCGCCGTTAGCTCCTGTGCCACCATCGGTATGTGTGACGGACATCAGCGAAGCTCGCACTTCGTGGCCACGTCGGGACTCATTCACGTCTGACCAGCGGTACGACCAACGCTTTCGTTCCGGCCCCGCCCCACAGAGGCGGGCAGTTCCCGTTCAGCAAGCTGGCCCACTGCATTCGGTTAGACGACACTTCACAGCAGAGCGCTCTCCGCAGTGGTCCGGCGAGCGACCACTACCAGTCTGCTACAACTGTGGCGTCGAAGGCCACATCGCCAGGTACTGCAACTACCAGCAGCCGCCGAGGTACGACCGATCACCGAGATTCCATCGGTCCGACTCTGCACGAGCCCCGACGTTCCCGGGGAGCGCATCTCACGAGATACGAAGACCGCTACGAAACCGTTCTCCGGCCTCCGACCGCAGTGTGACACCACCACCGGCCCCTCGTGCCAACCGATCACCGTCTCCTCGGCGCCGGTATCCCTCGCCTCCTCCGGAAAACTAGTCGGCGCGGCCGTTGGAGGTGAGGTCGCTGGACAGTCTTCGATTTCAACCGAAATACCTCCTTTAATTTGCATGCTTAAAAACAAGGTTCCTGTGCTTATCGATGGTGTCTCAACAATGGCCTTAGTGGACACAGGTGCAACCGTGTCAGTGATGAGTCTTGTGTTTAAACGCCTCCTTGGACGAAAAATTATGTTCCGCTGGGACCGTGCTGATACGTTTCGCGGAGTTGGTGGAGATGTATTACAACCTGTTGGAGTCTGTACTGTGGCTGTTAGTTTGGGTTGTCAGAAATTTATTGCGGAGTTTGCTGTTCTCTTTCAAAGTACGCATGATGTAATTCTGGGACTCGATTTCCTGAAGCTTTGTGGTGCCACTGTCGATTGCCGCACAGGAGAGATGACAGTAGATTCAGCTGTTCCAGTTGCGTTTATAGAAAACCCGCCTTGTCAGGAAAGTACCCTTTGTGTGTCCATGGACACAACTGTGCCACCCTTGTCTGCCAAGTGTGTTCCTGTCGCCTGTTCCCCTGCAACCGAGGAGACATTTGACGCCACCGTGGAGCCTGTTCACCTCAGTTGCATAAAGAAGAATGTTTTAATACCCTACTGTACCTTGTCAGTTGTGCAAGGGCGTACTGGTTTATGGGCGGTCAATGCTCCGATGAACCTACGGTACTGCCGGAGGGTCTCAAATTGGCCGAGATTCGTCAACATCAAGTATTCTCGCTTGCCATACTTGCAGAGAGCAGCGATTCCTCAGATAAACCCGATTTCGATAATCTTCACGCCAGGGACACCTCTATTATGGCTATGATTGACAAGTCTCTCCGCACCAACGAGCGTAATGAACTGGCGAGTATTCTGCGCGAACATGCCGGTCTTTTCGATTTCGCACAGCTACAGGCTCCGTCATTATTCCCCTGCTTCTCGTATAAAGCACCGCATAGACACGGCATCCCATAGACCTCTCCGACAGAAACCATACCGTGTGTCGCCTTCGGAACGCGCAGTGATCAATGAACAGGTTTGCGAGATGCTAAAGAAAAATGTCATTCAAGAATCATGTAGTCCGTGGGCCGCTCCCGTAATTCTAGTCAAGAAGAAAGATGGAACATGGCGATTTTGTGTTGACTACCGCCGCCTTAACGCGATCACCAAAAAAGACGTATACCCACTACCACGGATTGATGATGCTATAGACTGTCTTTCATCAGCCTCTTATTTTTCGTCCGTTGATTTGAGGTCATGGTATTGGCAGATTCCAATGCACGAGGAAGACAAGGAGAAAACGGCATTTGTTACACCAGATGGACTTTTGAATTTATATGTGATGCCGTTCGGACTGTGCAATGCACCTGCAACTTTTGAGCGCTTCATGGATAACATTCTGCGTGGTTTAAAGTGGGAAGTCGGCATGTGTTATTTGGACGATGTTTGTGATTTTCGCGGCGCACTTTCTCTGAGCACAACACCGCCTTGGTCTCGTGCTGGATTGCCTAGCAAGGCACGCTTGGCGCTCAACTCAAAGAAATGTCGTTTTGGAGAGCGCCAACACTCGCCCTTGGCCACTTAGTGGACAAAGAAGGCATACGACCGGATCCCGCGAAGACGCCGCAGTTGAGGCGTTCAAGCACCCTCACTCGGTTAAAGAACTGCGCAGTTTTTTGGCCTTTGCTCATACTTCCGGCGATTCATTCCTAACTTTGCCAATATCGCGCACTCCGCTCACGTGCCTGCTTCAGAAAGGCGTGCGGTTTGACTGGACACCGAATGTGCGTCCGCTTTTTCTGAGTTGAAGTTCCTTTGACCTCCCATCCCATTCTTCCGACCTTCGATCCTCTGGCTCCCACAGAACTCCACACAGACCTAGCGGTGTTGGTGTAGGCGCCGTCTTGGTTCAGCGCTTAGGTACAAAAGAACACGTCGTCGCGTATGCAAGTCGGTCGCTCAGCAAGTCCGAGCGTAACACAACCGTCACAGAGCAAGAATGCCTCGCAGTAGTCTTCGCAGTGCAGCGCTTCCGGTCCTACCTGTACGGACGCCCCTTACCATCGTCACAGACCATTATTCTCTCTGCTGGTTGGTCAATCTGCGTGACCCGTCTGGTCGCCTTGCGCGTTGGGCACTCCGTCTACAGGAATACGACTTTACGGTTTCCTTTAAAAGTGTCGTCGTCACGCTGATGCAGATTGTCTTTCGCGATTACCGCTCCCGTCGACGGACTGTGACGCGGACAACTTCGACACCTACATCACACCATTGGACCTACCATTTCCTGATACCAATGCCTTAAGACTGAGCAGCAAAGGGACGACACCATACAGCAGCTCCTTGCTACCGAACCACAATCATCGGCGACTCGCTTCTGCATCCGCGACGGGCTAGTGTACAAAAAGAACTACGCTACGACCGGCTCACGATATCTTCTCGTGGTTCCGAGAGTCTCCGCGTTTCCGTCTTGCAGGCTATGCATGATGATTCAACGTCCGGTCATTTAGGCACAGCGAAAACTCTTAGCCGGCTTCAAGAAAGATTTACTGGCCAAGAATGCGCCACACGACGGAACACTACGTCTCTAGTTGCAACGAGTGTCAACGTCACAAGCGCCCTACAAGTGCTCCTTCAGGGCGACTACATCCTGTGCCGCCCCCTAGAACTCCATTCGAGCAAGTTGGGATCGACCTTCTTGGGCCCTTTCCGCGGTCTTCTAATGGAAATCGGTGGATAGTCGTATGCACCGATCATTTAACAAGGTACTGCGAGACAGCTGCCATACCATCGGCAACTGCAGCCGATGTATGTTATTTATGCTCCGTTTGTGGTTCTACGACACGGACCTCCTAAAATTGTTATCAGTGATCGTGGGCGACAATTCACTGCAGACGTGGTGGAAGAGATGCTTCGTGTGTGTGCTTCCACGTTTCGGCACTCTACACCATATCATGCAGGAAAATTTGCGCTAAACTAGAAAAGGACAACACAAAGAAGGAACACTTAGACAGATCGAGCGCACACTACCAACTGTTTTTATTGAACGTAGAGCATCAGTTAAAATAGGGAACCCCGAACTGCGCAGACACCCCGTGGGCTGCGCATAGATGCACAGACACATCGAGGAACATCACGTGTTAACGCACATTATTCATCAAAAAAGACACTTCTGCGCCGTAGAGCGCTACCGAGGCCTCACTTACACAGCTATCTTTTTTCCCCTTAATGAAGAATGCTTCCAAAACCTCCCGCGCACACGTGTTTTTGCTACGCCCAAGTATTTTAGTCTGTTGAAATCGTGCTTCGCATCCACAGGCAGCGCAGTGAGCTGGCAAATTCGCCATTTCTTTATTTTTGATTGACAGCTGGTGTTCACGCGCGCGGTCATTTACGCAGCGGCTTGTTTGGCCCACATAAGACCTGCCGCAGGAAAGCGGTATCTCGTACACCACTCCTACATCGCATTGCACAACCGGGTCTACTAAAATACTTGGACGTAGCAAAAACACGTGTGCGCCGGGAGGTTTTGGAAGCATTCTTCATTAAGGGGAAAAAAGATAGCTGTGTAAGTGAGGCCTCGGTAGCGCTCTACGGCGCAGAAGTGTCTTTTTTGATGAATAATGTGCGTTAACACGTGATGTTCCTCGATGTGTCTGTGCATCTATGCGCAGCCACGGGGTGTCTGCGCAGTTCGGGGTTCCCTATTTTAACTGATGCTCTACGTTCAATAAAAACAGTTGGTAGTGTGCGCTCGATCTGTCTAAGTGTTCCTTCTTTGTGTTGTCCTTTTCTAGTTTAGCGCAAATTTTCCTGCATAGTATGAACCAACTAGCCCCTCAAGACGTCCTGATCTACACCATATCATCCGCAAACAAACGGTCTAACGGAACGAACTAACAGGACTCTCACGAACATGCTATCTATGTATGTCTCGTCAGACCACAAGAACTGGGACAGCGTTCTACCTTTCATCACTTACGCATTTAACACCGCACAGCATGAAACTACCGACTACAGTCCGTTCTTTCTTCTCTATGCTCGGCCGCCTCGTCATACCCTCGATACCGTCTTCCCGTTCTTGGACTACCATGATCCCTGTATATCCGAGATCGTCTGCCGTGCAGAAGAAGCCCGACGTCTTGCTTATTTGCGCACTCTTGCTTCGCAAGATCGCTCGAAGGCACGTTTTGACCGTCGACGCCGACACGTGACGTATAATCGCGGTGACCTAGTGTTGCTGTGGACGCCAACTAGAAAACGCGGGTTGTGCGAAAAACTGCTGGCGCACTATGCGGGACCTTATGTTGTTACAGACCGTCTAAGTGATTTAACTTACCGCGTAGCGCGTCTCCATTCAAATGGCCGACGGTCTGCAAAGACTGAACTTGTCCATGTAGCGCGTTTGAAGCGCTTTGTTCCTCGAGAGACTGTTTGACTCGCCCGGTGGGCTTCGTCTGCGCGGAGGGAAATGTTACTACATACGTGATTTGGGTATGAGCATCTGTGTAGTGGGGAACAGGGTGGTTAGAGTAGAAGAGGACGTTCGGCTAGTGAGAGAGGCCTCCGGTACGCGTCTGGGCAACACCTTCGCGTCTACCGGTACGTCGCAGCTCAATAAAACCTTTTGTAGACGTAACAATATATATATATATATATATATATATATATATATACACACCATTTTCCAATATCTGACGCTCTCTCGATCCTGGGCTTGTCGGTGATCAGCCGTTTCTGATACGGCAATCTCATCGTTTGTCCAGGTGATTTTTCATTTCACGCTGCCCCCATTTTGTTATGAAACGGAAAGGCGGGCTAGTTGGTTTGGCTGCATAATGATACTAATTGTACTAAGCACAATTTTTTAGCTACATTGATAGACTGGTGAATACCAATCTGGATAACAAAGTTTTAAAAGTATTCAGGTATGTTGATGATTATCTGATTTTGGGCGTTAACACGGAGTGGGATGCGTTCACCTCAAGTGTGATGAAAAGTTGAAAACGTTCAGAAAAAGAGGCAAAGGCCTAAATTTCACATATGAAGAGCCCATTGATAACTGCTTACAGTTCCTGGACGTTAAGCTCATTTTTGAAAAAGACCATTTGTGCTGGAAGTATTCCCCGAGAACGGAGAAGCCTTTATTACAGTTTGCTTCCGGTCATTCAAGAATAATAAAAAACGGGATCGCGATGGGGTGTTTTCATTCAGCTCTAACAAAAACGTGCAAGCACAAGTTAAATGAATTTTTTCTAGAGCAGTATTTACGGCTGGAAAAGGCTGGATACCCTACCCAGATTCTGCTAACTGCAAGCGAAAGGCTATTGAAGAAAATGAAATCCGTGGAAAAAGAGGTGCAAAGAAGCCAGGATGCTAAGAAAATTTCGGTGATCCCCTAAGTGCATGGTTTTTCACATAAAATTAAGAAGTTGGCGGCTAAGTATGGTGTCAAGGTAGTTTTCTCGGCGAAGAACAAAGTAGGGGGCGCGTGTCCTGCTGTAAAAAATATGTACGAAGACAGGCCTGGAGATATCAATAATAAATGTTCCAAGCGTGCTGAACACCGGGTGGTTGAGTGAAAAAGAAATGTAGTTTATAAGATTCCGTTCAAATGTGGCCGGTGTTATGTCGGTCAAACTGGCCGATGCTTGAATGTTAGGTTAAAAGAGCACTTGGCCAATTTGAAGGGAAGGCCGGAAACACATCTGCCAATGCATTGTGCGAGTTGTTCTTCGGGTTCGTGTAGTCCTTTGTGTAACCAAACTGATGTTTTGTGTACTCATCTTAATCAGACAAGAGAGATTGTAGAAGCTTGGCACATCTCTTGACTTCAAGACATGTGTGTCATTCATTCATCCGTAGCGTTGAATGATAGCGAAATTGACTTGCTAAACAAGATGTGATAGTGCAACGTGTCTGTTATTAAAGGTTTCATGGTTCTTTATGTAAAGGAATACACTCCTTTCGCATTTCTCGAATGGTCCGCAGATATTTCCGCCGCCACACGATATCTATCTATCTATCTATCTATCTATCTATCTATCTATCTATCTATCTATCTATCTATCTATCTATCTATCTATCTATCTATCTATCTATCTATCTATCTATCTATCTATCTATCTATCTATCTATCTATCTATCTATCTATCCTGCCGCCCACGTGTGCTCACCTGGCCGTTACGTACACCAAATTTGGTACGTAACATGACTGTATGACAAATATAAATTACAGGTGATAACACCAAAACAGTGACATGCATGCCATTTACATGCCACGCTCATGGTGCGCTCGCGGCCGCTTCCCTAGCTTTTTGATACACACGAAAATTGGTATGGCGAGACAAGAGTGTATGACGAACATAAGTTATTGGTTATAACGTGCAAATCATGACAGGCATGCCATGTAAAGCATGATTTACATGGCATGCTCTCGGGGCGCTCACGGTCGTTTAATGAAACGCATATATACCAAAATTGATATGACGAGATATTTCTGTATGACGAACGTTAGTTACAGGTGGTAACATGGAAATCGCGCCTTACATGACATGCGCGCCATTATTTTCATGTTACCACCTGTTATTTATGTTCGTCATACAGTCACGTCACGCAGTACCGATTTTGGTGCATATGAAGCCAGCGAACCTGCTGCGAGAGCATCATGAGCATGGCATGTAAATCATGCCTTACATGACATGCGTGCCGTTATTTTCTTGTACTGGTATTTATGTTCGTCATACAGTCACGTTACGCATTACCAGTCTTTGTGCATATCAAGCCAACGAACCGGCCGCGAATGCACCATGAGCATGGCATGTAAACCACGCCTTACATGACATGCGTGCCATTATTTTCATGTTACCACCTGTTGTTTCTGTTTGTCATACGGTCACGTCACGCATTACCAATCTGTAGCAGCGAGTTTTCATGACGCGCTGATTGTTATATGTGAGCCCAAAGGCGTCATTGCGAACATAATTAAGAGCTGCCCGGCAATGCTATTGTGCATGAACCTTCCGCGGCAACCATGCGAAACAAGCTGCACTCGTGCACCGGAGACGCAAACATTCCCCGAAACAATATTCGCGAATTCTCCATGAAACGCTCACCTCAAGAAGGTGGGTATCACTCGTGGGAACAAATTTTTCCCGCCGTATTCTGTGCAGCCACACAGCCCGTCGCTTGGCATCCTTTTTCCCGCGGGGAATAGCAAAGTGGGTTTTTTGTCCGTTTCCCGCCGTTTGTTTCACCCAAAAGCGCAGCACCCAGGCATTCTTCGATGCCTCGACAGGCTTGCGATGAAGTGTCAAAACGATACGGGATGTAATGTTCCTGCACATGGGCGTCCGGAAGGGGGTGCAAGGGGGGGCGGCTGCCCCCCCCCCCCCCTTGGAATTTCGGATAATATTTTTCTATGCAGTTGCGATAAGCTACATAGCTTGATTAGCACACTCAGGTCCTGGCCTTCAGGTTTGCCATTCAATTTCGCGCGTTACAAGACTAATCTTGCCTGTCATGTCACGGCAGTGAAAGAAAGGCTGCCAGTGCTGAATGCGCCCCCCCCCCCCCCCGCCCCCACTTGCGTATGCACTTCCCTGCAAAAAGTTCTGCGGACTGACTTGACTGTGTACTAGTTCACACGCGAAAGACCAACGGATGTTTCGCTTCCCTCGCAACAGCGACCGAAGAAAAAAATGGGAAGCACAAGTGAAACGCGACCGCTGGCATCCGACCGACAGCACCAAGATATGCGAGGTTAGTTGTGGACTTGTCCAGCGTGTGGCCGCGCATTTTTGTAGCGTTAGCTACACTGGCCTAGCCGAGCCACTTTCGCGTGCCTCCTCAAGAGCCGTGCTGCGCATGCGCGAGAATCAGTGATGTCACGCACCGGAGCCGGCACCTCCCGCGCACTCCGCCGCCGCCGGTCTGCGCTTTCCAGAGGAGTGACGTCGTAGCCGTGGCAGACGTATTGGCGCCGGCGCGCGCGTAGCTATTCGCCTTCGGTGCGCAGTCGCCGTCTGACTGCGCTCGAGCTTAAGTCGCTGTAACGGGAAAAGTACCGCATTCATTTTCTCTTCGCCGCCGCGCCCTTTCGGCGGCTTCGCCACAGATATGGTCCAGCTCGCTCGCCTCGCAAGTGTCTCCCGGCCGCAGACGCACGGCGCTTTGGACGGCGATTGTTTTTATAGCCTCAGAAAAGCGTGCAGGATAACACAGTGACGACAGTGACACACAGCAGCCTGTCATAGCGGCCAAAGAACTGATCGCAATACATCAAGAACGACGTGTTTACAGCACTGTTCCCGCGCTAGCCTCTGCGCACCGCCTGACACTTTTGAACCAATATGGCCACCAGGCGGCGCGGAGTCTTTCAAAAGGTGTCTCCACCCTGGAAGCGGAGGTGTGCGTGGTGCGCGCATATCGAGGCACCTATAGTCACAGAGGTGAGCCACCTGGTGAGCATTCGTTGAAAGGCCGCATTGTTGAGTTGTGCACACTGTATGCGAGAGAATACACTTTACGTCCGAAACATGGATGCGGACTCTGCTTTTCCAAAAAGGAACATTGCCGGGAGGATGATACTGCTTTGTATTGTGTCACTGCTCATGAACGACTTTCTGGAATATGCTCCCTTGAGTAAAAGACTACAATTCCCGCGTGTCGGGGGGGGGTATAACATTGTTGGCATGCTCAAGCAGGTGATCATTCGCACACATTCCAGTTCTATCTGAAGGTGCATAATGGCATGTGGGTAGGAAGCGATTAGTTCACTTTCAAAAGGAGGTGGTTAGTAAGGCAGCTTCGAGCAGAGCAGAGGTAGAAGTGATGCGCGCATTCTCACCACGGGCAGCCAAGGTCGCCGCAGCGGCCTAAAAAATTCCGCGTGCTGAAAAATTGCCATCAAGAAGGTGCCGGGGGGAGGGGGTCGGTGGCTCTGGGGGGGGGGGGGGGGGTGGAGATTGCCCAATTGCCCCTCCCCCCCTGGATCTGCCACTGAATCAATCGTGTCAGGTGACACTGCAGTTTCGTGGCCAATCACCTTCACACCGTGGATTGGAGACTATTTTTTTCTTCTAAGGAGGCACTCACAGCAAAGCGCCTCTTGGCAGAGCACTCCGCATCGGCTGCACTTTCCACATGCACACTGTTGACACCCATATCGAGCCATGTCACTGTTACTGCCGCCTACGTGTTACCTGCAAAACATTTTCTACGTGGGTGATGTTATTACGCTGCCAAATTATGGTATCTCACCACAATTTCTCCAGTGCAGAATATAGCAGCAGTCACCAACTTTCCACGTTTTCCGTGCCAAGACTTAATTCGACAACTGTCCCACTAAACACTAAACCTCTACAAAACGTTTAATAGAGGTTTATAGAGGTTTTAAACGTTATAAAGACGTTTTATAGAGGTCTTGTGTTTCATAGGTGGGTCAGCCAGCTAACCTAATTTTGTGTGTGAACTGCTTGACTGGCTAATGCTTCGAGGAGGGTGCCGAAGAAACACGCCGCAATCAACCAGTTCTTCGATTCTTTAATAGTGAACAGGCATCTGGCCATACCCACATAATACACACAAGAGCAGAACGAAAACACACTCGCGAATACTAAATCTATTATGTACTTTTATAAACACTGACAACTTAGAGGAAGCGAAAGGGAGACAAAGGAAAGATGTGCATTTTACACCTGCAAGTCACAGCCAGACAACAGGAGAAGCAAAAACAACATAGTACAAGGTAGTCAACACTGCTAAAAACACACGCACACACACACACACACACACACACACACACACACGTCCAAATTGGGAATAGAACAATAACATAAATGAAAACCAAGACCGACAGCTACACTACAACTCTGTCTCAGATTTATTTTTTTTTAGCAAGTCATAATAGATGCTAAACGTCAAAAGCTTGTACACAAACATTGGTAGTCAGTTTACCCCCTTTGTAACCCTCCCAACAAAAAAAAAAATAAACATCCCAGCTAGGCTCTTTTCGCATATCCCTCCCCAGAAACAAAAAAAAAAATCCATAAAAAATGTGTACTAACTGGAGATAGCAAAGAAATGAACAAAACCACTTTGTCAACACCGCACCTGCAATTCAAAACCATGCCAATAGCAACAATTAAAAGAAAATAACTCGAGAACAGCAAAGAGGCTAACGAGTGGCACCACGAGTACAGGTGTGTGCAGCAAACGTGTCTGAAGCCTCACCACGAAAACAAGAAAATGAAAAGGCGAAAAGCTAGTCACTTTTCAAATAGTAAGATTACCTTTTTTTTGTTTGCTTTCAAGACTAGTATATAACATATGCTGTTTATGCATACAGAATAAGAATGTAGCTAGAGACTAGACAGACAGTCTCTAAGATAAGCAGATAGGTAGCTGGCAAACAAAATCGCAGAGTTTAAAGACTGCTCAGTTGGCATTGAAAAACTGCAAAGTGCTGATTTCCACTCGAATGCAGCAGTGAAACTCGCAAACATCGCACTGCCGCTTCGACAGTATCAAACTTGCACTGTCATCGTTTGATGAGACAGTCGCAAGCTACCGATAACGAGCTTTCCTCGAAATTGATCCTCTAGCCCAGGACAAGCTTTCTGCTAAAAACAATGACAAAAAAGGAAAAAAAAAAAGAACAGGAAGTGTAATAAATCCCGTCCCACCACGTCGCAGTAGAGCCCCAACCCTATCCTACCCGAATCACTAGTGCCCAGCCCGTCGACAGTGAACCTTTATACTTTGCCCATTTGCTGTGGGACGTAGACAAGTACATTTAATATAATATTTATGCTCACAGTGTACAACGCGTATAGAATGCAACAGAGCGACGTGATGCAGGCGCCGCACTCGTCGGTGCTCTCCTCTATTATGTACAGTATAGATAAATGTGCGGGCATCCCTGACCTCTCCAAGCTTGCTGCTGTTCCCAAAAGGGAGGGGGGGGGAGGCAAGCAATCTGCAATGCGTATATTGTATGTACACCATCACAAATGCAGACATCACATGGGGTATACGGAAACAAAATGCACACCGCAAAAAGGAAAAGCTATGGGAGTGGTGCCATCTCTTATCACCGTGGGGAAGACATCCCCAGCATTTTGTTGCGGGCAACTGCTGCGTCACTCAAAGGAACGCGAGAACTGTAAATAAAACGGGGAAACAAGGCACGGCATTCCAACACAGAAAGAAGAAGGATACGCAGCTCATACAATAGGGAAATGCGCAAATTACAAGCAAGCTCTAGCTACAAAGCTCAAATGAGGAGATATACAATATAAAAAAGAAATCCTTTCTTTTACTTCCCTTTAGTTCGCAAGATTGCTGCAGCATTGCCGGGCAAGAAATAAAAAAGCGGGCTTTCGCTTTTGAAACACCAATGTGACCATTAAGAAAAGAACGGGCGCTCATTTTTCGGTTCTCAAGAAATAAGCACACAAAAACATGCACTTGGGATGCAAAACTGCAAAATACGACATTTCTAGAGCTTCACCATGCATGCGCAGAAAATGTACCACCATCGCACCATGCCACTGCAGACGGAGTAACAAAAAGAGTGTCACTTGAAAAACGAGAAAGAAAACAGCACTTTGTGCAACTTCCCTCATCAACACTACGACCAGACCTCCTTGCGTTGCCACGTTTTAAGAAAAACATTTCCCTGCAGCAATGAAGAATGCATGCTCTACAGCACACGACCTTAAATGCACATTTTCAGCGCAATGCACCGCTGTATCTTTCGTTTCTTCTTTTTTCACTTCACTTGCGCCGTGTCCAGACAGTCGACCACTTGAGGAACAGACACAAACAGTAGCAGAGTGTGGCGTGAACAAACGGCAGTTACATGCACTGGCCCCACGAAAGGCGCATAGCTTCTAGCCGAGCACAATCCACAGGTTCGTAGAGCCAGTACAACTTCGTACATCCGAGCCTCTAAGCAACACCTGATATTCCCCTTTCCTGTACGTGCAAGTCTACTGCCTCAATAAGCTTTGTACAAGCAAAATGCATGCGACGACCATCATCACAAACGTGCGGCTCTCGTTATCACATATTTTTTTTTCATTTTTCTGCCAGTTTTTCTGGGCCACGCATACACCGTCTCTCTTAACAACTTGAAACAAAAGTGGAAATACAATTAGCGTAGAAAAAAATACTTTTTTGCGTTTAACCTGAAGCTGTCCCCCGATTACACAAGGGCACAGGGTGGCAGCCCAATGCGACAAAGGACCCTGTAAAACCCGTCACCAACGTACCGTCCCATAGTCCAAAGGGCAACAGCCTTTGTAGCAGCAGCATGGAGAGAGTACACACCCTAACGAGGCAAAACACACGCACGAAAGCCGCTCCCTCAGGCAGTGCACACCAACCGCTGGCCTATGGGGGCGTGGCCCAAGAAACTACTATGACTACATCTGCTACATTCAGCTCTAAGGTAGAGAGGCACTTCACAAAAATACATCTGGCTTGTCTATAGAGTAGAGAGATGGAAATAGAATTTGTCTGTCTTTTACGTTGGGTGCTTGCTTACAGCGGTGCACGCAACGCCCGAGGCGGCCCGTTTCGTGGCCACCCTGGCAAGAGGGAGAGAGACGACGCGAACCACAACAGAAATTGCGACGAGGCTGGGAGAGAAAGGCACACGACGTTCAGTTCACAGGAGAAAAGCTGGCGCAGGAAGGTGCCGGTGCATGGCAGAAAGAAACTACGGGAAATTGTGGACAACGGCGCTCGACTTTCAATGAGAAAGAGAGGGCGTGGCTGCTCCAACAGCCTTAACTAATGCTTAGAGGAAAGTGCGCATTCTTGCTGCTACAATGCAAAAAGCACTGTCGGGGTCGAAAGTCTCAGGAACTGAGCGCTATCTCTGCTCGTCAGGCTTTTCTACTTCTCTTGAACCTTGTGGTCTCAACAGGGTACTCATGGCTGCAAAAAGACCAGCACCTTTCCACTCACATCCACTAGACACAATTTACTACGCCAAGCACGGCGACCAACACTGCAGTAGACATGGCGCTGTTGGAAGGGGAGCTCGAGCTAGGTCATGCTTTTGTGAAGCAAGCAACTCTGAAAAGGGAGGGGGTTTGAGGTGCGCATCACGCCTGCCCGATACACACACCATAGCTAACTACATAGCTTACAGTTCCAAGCCCAACCCTGGCAAGGCACAGCTGCAGGAACACAAGGCAGCTGCGTAAACACGGACGACATCCTCAAACTTTTTTCCGATTCAACACACAGAAGCTAGAATACCGCAGCGCAGTGTTCCCGTGCAAACAAACCTCGTGCCTGCACATTTGGCCACTCTGAAAGCGGCAGTCCAAAGTTAAGCCCACCAACACAAGTGCACACGCAAAGCAGCATGTCTGTAGGTTGGTGTGCAAAGTGGTCACATTGCCCAAACACAAGCGAACACCAGGCAGGCAAAACAAATACAATGTTCGGTCTCGCAAAACTATCCTCGGTGAAGTGCAGACAGCCGTGGGAACAGCCGTCAAGATAATGCTGCGAGGCAACAACTAGGTCATGAAAAAAAAAAGAAATGATGCAACAGTGCTACACTCGATCCTTGACTAAGAGCGCATATATCCACTGTGCATGTTGGAGATACCCGTGGTGGGAGCCGATGATAAATGTCCCCGAGAGGGCCAAACCAGAAGTCAATGATTCGAGCAGGCAAGCCCTTGACAAAACATAATGGGAAAAGCCTTGAAGGCTGAACGTGTGGGGGCAAAGTGGCATGTCAAAAGAGCAAAACAAGGCTTCTCCTTGCCCTGGCTGCTAAATAAACTGTACTGGAACTACCGCCAGATGTGTGCTTGTGTACAAGGAAAATGAGAAACTGAACAGAATAAATGGTTCTTGGTGTGGCAAGTCGCTGGAGAAGAGCTCACACACACTGAAGGACATGCCATGCACTGGTCCAGTGGGAGCCAACTGCGCGCAGTCCACAATGACTGGTCCACACACCCTTGTCTGCACTTGTTACTGCAGAGCTGACCCAGCAGCAGCACCACCTCAGTGGCAAACCACATTCTTCTCGACACGTCGACGCTCTGTAGCCAGTGGCCACAACGGCTTTCAAAGCCCTTCTCTCCTGGCTCACTCGCCAAACATCTGGTACACGTGCTGGTACTGGGGCTTGCCTGGGCTCAGTGGGTTCAGCCCATAGCCGTACGACGCCACGGCAGCCGTGGGCGCAGCCGGAAAAGTGGGCGGGGCTGCAGCAGCGCCTGCCCCCTGGGGGCCGGCTGCCGCAGGCTGCAGGTGTGCGGGCAGCGGGTGGGCCGTATAGGGCACCGCAGCCAGCGTGGCCGTGGCGGGGGCGGGGCCCCGGCTGTGGTGATGGGCGGGAGGTGGGGCCAGGGGTGGGGCCAAGAATCCACTGGCAGCCAGGACGTACTTCTGAGGTGCCTGCTGGGGCAGGTAAGCAGGCTGGGCGAGGCTGCTCGCAGCAGCAACGTACACGGTGGGACGGCAGTACTCCCTGGGACAGAACAAGGTCAGAAGGCAGGATTTTAGACACAAATGCCTGTGCATACGTTATCAAGTGGCATCCAGGCGAATTTGCAACAAGAAGTCATGGTGATATAACCTCAATGTTTTGTACCTTCTTTTGCTCAAGGCCAGTTCCCTGTCGCTTTCATTCACCTATGCATGTGAGAACATTAGAAATTTTTAATATAAATGAATAATATTGCAATTATTATTACTACAAACAAACCTCGTTAACAAGCACTCGCTTTTAACGTACTAACAGTTAAAATGTAGTTGCGACGAATCCCTGACAGAGTCTCATAGAGATTAATGCATTCACTGACCCAGGCCCGTAGCCAGGAATTTTTTTCGGGGGGAAGGGGGGGGGGGAGGCACTTGCTGAAAACCTTGACTTTTTGAGAAAAACACCGATATTTATTATTTATTTTTGGTAAAAACACCTACTTCACCAAAATTTCGAAGGGTGGTGGGGCCGGCCCCTAGACCCCCCCCCCCCCCCGGCTATGAGCCTGCACTGACCGCTTAAAGCCATAGTGGTTCGTCCTATGCCTACCGGTTAGTGCATACCTGCACTTACTGCGATAACTTTTTGTGCCATAAATGTTTACAGCGCCTGTGAAGTTGCAGGATGTCAAAATGTGCTGCAAAAGGTCTTGTATCTTTTCTAGAATCGCAGAGATCGCTCGATTAATGATTCAGACTTCCGCGCAATTGCGGCAACACCTTTGCGGATAAGCATCAGGAAAGAACGAAGGCGTGGTGGTGGCCGCCGACAAACGTGCCAGTGTGACTTATCGCCAGCAACCCTTTTATATTCAGCTATCTGCTCGGGCACAGCGTGTGACATAGCGCTACCTTAAGCCTACTGCACGATTTTGATAGGCGACAACAGAGGGCCACTGACCGCTGTCGCCTCGCTGTGCAGGACGGCGTTCAAGTGCGTGCCACTTTGTAGAAATGAAAGCAGCCTACTGTTGCCGAGTTGAGCGTCGCAGGCGCCGAGAAACCTCGCTGCATTGACAATGTCACGCCAAGTGCGCGCATACGGTACAGCAAGCGCAGCGCTGTTGTAACTATACTGCACGCTTTGGTTAGGCGGCCGCCCAAATGCACCTCCGTCCGCTACCAGGACTGCTAGGGCACTGCAGAGATGCGGAGTGCACATCGCTTGCAGAAAGCTCGTCGTCGGTGCGATAACCCAACTACAGTCGCCGACCGATAATTCGGACATGCTTGGTAATTCGGACAGTCGTGCGGCATCGCCGATGGTCCCATAGAAGTAATGTGTAAAGACGACCAATATTTCGGACAGCTGCCCGATCAACCTTCGATAATACGGACCCTGTACGAGACTGTCGCGCATGCCAAATCACCAGCCATTATCTCCTCCGGCACCCGTACCATACAAAGTATGGCCTCAGAGATCAAAACAAAAGCTAATTGGTGATCTATGAGGCTTTATTTCGATCGTTACTTTATGCCTCAGAGATTTGTAATTGGAAATGCCAATCTTGGAGGCACTGGTCAACTGTGGGAAATCGTATCGACATCGCGAACATCCTACATTCCAGTTCCTGTATCCCCGCGCTGCGCTGCTATTGCTGCTATCGCCGCCTTTCTGTCGAATGTGTCTGCGGTAAAGCGTTTTGCACGCGTTCATTTTTATTTTGAGACTTGCTTTATTTTACTCTCTGCTGTCTCAAAAGATCCGAGTTAAATGGCGCCAACGGTGCCCTCACAGCGAGTGCCAAAGGCCGCGCCGATGACAACGAAACGCGGCAGATACAGTCAACTTCCGATTTTTCGGAGGGCCGATTTTCCGGACATGCTAAAAAATTCGGACACTTTCGCGGCACCGTCACCAGCCCCATAGACGTCAATGGACAATGAACGTCCGAAATTTTGGACGCTGAAACTCTTCAGCGTCCGATTTTTCGGACTTTCTGCTCAAATTGCAGGTCTGAAAGGCAATAATTCAAGCCTCCACCTCTGCCGCGTCTATCATCTCGTAGGTTCGAACCAGCGCTTTCGCAAGTCGACCTGTTTGTGACAGTAGCAGAGTCCGAAAGTCAGCTTTGTCGCGATGCCGAAGTGTTATGGGGTGAAGCGGGCCAGAAGTTCAAAGGGGCCGCTATCACGGCGCTGTGCGGCGATGTCATTACGGATAAGCAGTGGAAATGCGCGGAGGCGTGATGGCGGCAGGTGGCAAACGCGCCAGTACGGCTCAGTCGCTGACAAGCCTTACGATAAGCATCTTCAGTCAACTGCTCGGTAGTGCACGTGGCCTAGCGCAGTTGCATGCATACTGCACGCATTTAATAGGCGAGAGCCCAAATGCGCCGTGCCGCCATTCATGCTGCCTCTTTGTGTGACCGCTAAGTGTGCCGCACAGACCCGTTGCCTTCATGAACGAAACGAGCTCGTCATCGTACAGCGATCACATCACACTGGCAGAGATACAGGCGGACTTCGTTGCACGTAAGCGGAAGTGAGTGCAGCAACGCATTGATAACTTTTTTCGGCCACTGGGACCCTGAAGTGTCAATAAAAGTATTTTTTTCTGACGCATTCGTTTTTTCGGACATTCGATAATTCGGACTTATTTACGTTCCCCTTGGAGTCCGGATTATCGGTCGTCGACTGTAGCTAATCGCCGCATCTGTGCACGGTCTGGAGCAGAGTGGGTACGAAGAACACTCACACGGCAAATGCATGCGCACTGGTACAACAAGCGGCCTCACACCGCAGTGACGGCGTGAACCGAGTAGGTGATGCGCTGCACGCAACTAGCCAAGGGACGATTGGCTCTACGTGGCCGTACCGTGTTTCAATGAAACTGTGTCAGTTTTTGCTTAGTGGCAGATTGCAATGCAGACGTGTACACATGTACGGCGGAAAGCCAATACTGTCCGCTCTGTTAGCCACTGCGTATCGCGGACCCTGCAATAGTTTCGAAATACTTCTTAAAAGGCATTTCCCACGCGCTATTGGATGGTTGTGTGAGAGAGCCAGAATCTTTTCTGCACTTTAGCAAAAAGAAAGGAAAGGTGTTGTGGCGGGTACTTGAGGCAACATCTACTGTGGTACTGTATTTATGTCTGTGTTGGCGGTGATGGCGCACGTCAGGAGACGCAAATTTGTACTTGCTGGTTAATGCATGCTACCATTTAGTATGTAGTTATGCCGCGCTCCCGTCAGGTACGTATTAACAAGGTTTCACTGCATTTCTAGGGTTTTATGTGCCAAAACCACAATATGATTAAGAGACGATGTAGCTGAGGGCTGTGGAAATTTCTAACACCCAAGGTTCCTTAAGTTGCACCTAAATCTAAGCACACAAGCCTTTAGTATTTTGCCTCCATAGAAATGTGGCCACTATGGCTGGAATTCGATACCATGACCTTCAGGTCAGCAGTGAGCCCCATAACCACTAGACCACCGTGGCGGTTGCGTCACCAGCTGTACGAGGTTATCGCGTCACCAGTATGTACGCGGTTATCACCTAATAGCTCAAATAAAAGCTGAGCTACATGAGATTTTTGGAGTGCCACTTAGGACTGGAAAAGAGGCAACATCTGCTGAAACGAGTCCAAGACGCGTCAAACAGAAGTTCATTTTAGATATAACGTGCACTCGTGGTACCGATACCGCCGCACGTCTCAAGTTATGACAAAACGCAAGCTGGTCAACGCGTGTGTGTGACGTAGTATGCGATAGATCCTCGAGCTCTTCTGGGGACACGATCACTCTCGCGAGATTTTCGCATAGTGTTGTGCAGCGACTGTTACACGTACTAAGCAGACGTGAGCTGGTTAAGCCGTTAGCGGCGCAGTAGCTCACTTTGCATCGCTTTCGTGCCGCCGTGCGCCAGCTGGCTGTTTTGTTCACGGACGGGGCGAGTTGCGCATGATCTTGCGAATGTACGTGATCGTATCCTAAATGCGTATGCTCGAGAATATCACTTCATCTCTTCAGCAAACCTAGCCACATATTTTCAAGCGGGCAATGCAGAAAAAACCAACGCGCACACGGCGCAAAGTTTCGTTTGCTACCACGGCGGTAGCGTTTGTTTACGTTTACGCTGGCTCTCCCAGCGTTCGATTTTGCAATCTTCGGGCAGCTTCGGGTTGTCTCGGGCTTCCCACACACGTGACCAAGACGCTGTTTCTTGTCCCGACCAGGAACTAGCTAGCTGACCCTCTGGCTAGCTCTGGCTGCCAGCGAACTGCCAGAAGTCCGAAAATCGAAGATCCCCACTGACGTATCAATACATTCTCCATTGTGGGTTCAAAAACTTGTGCCAAAGCACAAAGCTGGTGTGATTCAGAAGGATTCTACTGGTTGCACTATCTGTAGAATCATTTTAGAAGCATGCATTTTCTGCCTCGCTCTGTTGGTCCATATGTGTATTGAAAAGTATGGATCGACCGCGCTGGGGGACTTGGCACGCTACTCTCTTGGGCTGAGTGAACATGTGGTGTGCGTGTGATTATGGGTACAAGGGTTGTTCTGCCACCTACCACGGGTTTGCAAGGTTTTTTTTTTGTATTCTGTTGCGTCCTGTGTGCTACAGCGCGTCAAATTCAGAAGCGCTCACCGTTGCCTCTCCAACAGACCGAAACATGACTTGATCGCTGCTCTCGCTCGTTCGCCACGGCCTCGCTTGCTGCTACCAGCAGCAAACGAGGTTGTTGTATCACCTTTCCATCCCTACCTCTTACCTTGACTTCACAACGTGCCATTTCTCTGTGTTTCAAGCTTCCCTGATATTCCAAAAACCAAGCCGACACTGCCAGTGCAGCACAGCACCGGCAGTGTCCTAGCGAACTCTCCTAGCATTCCGTGACGGCCACACACCCCTTATAAGAACGGCCACTGCCTTCCTTTCCTCATTCTCTCTCCACTCTGTGAGCCGTTCGAATGCCAGTCCCTGCTCTCGCTAGCCTTTATGTCAACTCCTCGCCTTGCTGCCAATTTCAACGTCACTGCTCCTCCAGAGCTGCCCTCCCGAGCACAGCCTTCCACCAACGAGTGCCCTTCCGCGGTTCCTGCTTCTTGCACGACTCAATCGCCTTTCTTCTGCAACACGTGAAGCCGAAGCAAAGCCCTTCCGCGGTTCCTGCTTCTTGCACGACTCAATCGCCTTTCTTCTGCAACACGTGAAGCCGAAGGCAAGCCCTTCCGCGGTTCCTGCTTCTTGCACGACTCAATCGCCTTTCTTCTGCAACACGTGAAGCTGAAGCCAAGCCCTTCCGCGGTTCCTGCTTCTTGCACAACTCAATCGCCTTTCTTCTGCAACACGTGATGCCGAAGCCAAGCCCTTCCGCGGTTCCTGCTTCTTGCACGACTCAATTGCCTTTCTTCTGCAACACGTGAAGCCGAAGCCAAGCCCTTCCGCGGTTCCTCCTTCTTGCACGACTCAATCGCCTTTCTTCTGCAACACGTGAAGCCGAAGCATAGCCCTTCCGCGGTTCCTGCTTCTTGCATGACTCAATCGCCTTTCTTCTGCAACACGTGAAGCCGAAGCAAAGCCCTTCCGCGGTTCCTGCTTCTTGCACGACTCAATCGCCTTTCTTCTGCAACACGTGAAGTCGAAGCCAAGCCCTTCCGCGGTTCCTGCTTCTTGCACGACTCAATCGCCTTTCTTCTGCAACACGTGAAGCCGAAGCCAAACCCTTCCGCGGTTCCTGCTTCTTGCACGACTCAAATCGCCTTTCTTCTGCAACACGTGTAGCCGAAGCCAAGCCCGCCGTTGCAACCGCTGCCATGACCAGCGCGCACGAGGAAAGCTACATGCCTCGACAACATTTTGAAGCTTCTGCGTCGCCTGCCACGTACAGTCACTTTGGCGGTGACGGTGCGTGCCATTGGATCTGTGCTGCAGGCCATGTGATCGTGTTATTCAGAGTGCTTTGTTAGGCGTGCCTTGCCTGTGTTTTTGTGGTTTACAGTAATAAATGACTCCTGCAGGCTTTTGGCTGAAGTGTCCGACATTGGAGCAGAAAGTTCTGCTCCAATGCTCCTGCTTCTGCTCCAATTTTTGCCTGCAAACACAACCTCGGTACTGCAACCGACAGATTGGGGCATCACTGAGACCACCCGAAAGCCATATTGCAAGGCTCTTTTGCAGTGCATGCTCGCAGCACACGACACCAGCAAGAGGTACAACATATAATTTGCATAGTGCGGTCCATTTGCTGAACTTTTCAAGGAAAGAACTAGCACCTTCGAAGGCTGCCAACTGCTTTGCCCACACCGGCTTTTCCCGCGACAGACATGAGCGACCCTGACGACGACCAGACTTGCAGCAATCTGTACGAGGCTGTGCGTAAAATGCTGGCCAAGAGATAAAGACGTTCATGCTGGCTGACACTGCTGCTCACATGGTCACCCCAGTGACAGATGTGGAGATAATTGACAATTCTGGTGGCCCCGACGAAGACAAAGAGCCGGTGGACGAAGAGCCACGTGAAGTGCCAACTATGGTCAAATTGGAGCAGGGGTTGTTTGCACCCGGAAAGAACTTGAAACAGCCAATGCTCACTGCCTTTTTTGCACCTGAACGAAGCTTTGCTTCACTGAATACATTGTGTTTTGACTTCCTCGCTGTTGTGGCGCAATTAAAGCTCGACTGCTTTAGCTTTTTCTTGAGTGGTCGCTTAAATAAAATACCGCTTATAACAAATTTTTTCACCGTCCCACTGACTTCCTTATAACCAGGGATCACTGTATGTGATATTTCTAAACCACTGTAGGCAGGTGCAGAAGCTGTGAGCTTCACTGAATTCCTCGCCCCAGCCATCACGCTGGACAAAGGCATGCGCAGGGTAGTAGCCCGTGTCACTGAAGCAACTCGCCCGAGCTTCCACTTGAGTAATGCGATTCCTGTCGCATCTGTGAAATAAACCTTGCCAAAGACCTTGATAAAAATTGCTCCTGTAGTGAAATGTGCTTAAGGGAGTGTTTGGGTAAATAACAATGACCGCACTACACCCTCGTGTCAAAAAACACTCTCTCGTAGCACACACCTGTACAGTTCGGGCTGTGAGCTAGGAGCCAGGTGCAGCGGTTGGCCCATGTGCTGCAATGGGGACAGGTGTGGCCGGCCCAGAGTGGCGGCTGCGGCCGCTGACACGGGGGGCATAAGGGCGCTGCACTTGACCAGGCGCTCGCCTTCGAGGAAGCCGTTGACGGCGGGCCGCAGCTGCATGCTGCAGTCGTCGTCCACCTCCCGCTTGGGTGTCACAACCACGTCCCCACCGCCATTGACAGGGTGGCACAGCAGCCGCTTCTTCTGACTGCACAAGCTGGCACTGCTGCTGCAAGGAGGCACTTCCTGAGAAGGAGTTCTCTGGACACCAGGTGGAACGACTGCTCGCCTCAAAACACCAATTTGTGCTGCCCCTTCAGTGTGACCATGTATTGGTGACGAACATTCACACAGCAAGAGTCCCCTAAAATTTTCGCATTCTGTATGTGTACAGTACTGACGGATTGAAATGGGACAATTTAGGACTAAGTAATGCACATAGTTTCGTTTCCAATGTCTTCAGTTCAGGTCATATCGGTGTAATTTTGACTCGAATGCATAGATCAGAGCCAACATTATATTTAGACCACATTCGTCCTGATAGGACGTGATTATCTAGAGCAATTGCACATACTAGTCATTATACTAAGAAATGCGATGTCACGTTTGAATCCGTGCGTACTGGACCTATATATATAGACACACTGACACACGAACGTGCATGAAGGGAGCCCTCCAGTAAATATCTGGCTAAGCCCCCGGTGTTGAATGAAAGTGGAATGGATGCAGAGGACTCTTTTAAAGACGATAGTCTTTCTTGGGGAACTTAAACGCAGAAATTTTGGTCTGCCTGTCTTTCTGTTTGTCTGTCTGTCACCCGATTAAGCCAACCGGCCAAAGTTTAACCACTTGCGGAACGCCCAGCCATCTTGCACTGGTACCGCCGTTCATACTTGTGAACATTCTCGATCAAAAAGCAAATGTTACGCATATCTGAGGCGCAACATCAATACATAAGTATTAGGTGGTGTGTTCCTTTACTAGAAAATACACAGATACGTAATTCTATACACCCTAGTGTTTCTTAGGTTGCGTGGAAAACGCTAGTGTTTTCTGGGCTGCGCTGCAAATGCGACACGATAAGCCAGATGCGGCAATTCAACATAGAGGAAGAGGACTCATGTAGTATGGCCGGCAGACGACTATCGTCTTTCGACGACACTTGCAGCGAAGTACGCAGATACCAGTGATGCTACCGAGGACTTCCGATTTGGAGCAATTTTTGGAGCAGCAAAATTTCCGTTTTGGAGCACTTTGGAGGAGCAAAATTTTTATCTTGGAGCACTTTGGAGCAGATAATTTTGCATCTGGGAGCACTTTGGAGCAGCCAATTTTATATCCTGGAGTGCAATACAGAAGCATATTGCATTAACATTCAAGCACCTGATTATTATTATGGGGCTCTTATGAAGGCTAGAAATATTTCGATTCATTGCAAATCTCACGGAAAAAATCATCTCAGGACCATAGGCGTGCGCACAGGGGGGGGGGGGGCCCACCCTAATCACCTAAGGGGGGGGGCGAAATCTGCCCTGTACATTGACCCTTGCGATAGCAATTATATGGACGCTCTCGGCGGATTTTTGCCGTCGCCGTTGCCGTAATTTTCCGTATAAAGTCCAAATTAATAACATCACCACGCACATTCTAGCCACGGGTAAAAGCTCGCGAGCGCTGGCGACGAACGCGGCTGAAGCGGAGATTAAACTAGCCGGCCGTCTGTCTCCGCCGCACGGACAGCGCATGAGATAACATCTTTCCGCGTGCGGGGCTGCCCTCGATTGCTCATCAAACAGAGAGGAAACGCCCCGCCCGTCTTTCGTAAGGAGCATGACAGGACGCCAGGGGAGTGGAAGGGGGGGGAGGGGGGACCGCATCGTTCGAAGGGCGCAGTCGCTTGCGCGCGCGCTATCTCGAGGCATCAGGAGACGGCTCGTAAACTTGCTGTGCTCTCAACGCTTACTTCGCGTTTAGAAAACTCGGAGCAAGAAAACGCTTCGGTTCCTGGAGGGGCCATATTCCCTTAAACGAGCGTTTTGTTGAGTTACGCGAGATCGGATCCAAAAGAGTTAGCTGCTAGTCTTACTTCGTTTCACAATACAATTTTTTGGTATCGCATTCATTTCTTCGCTCTTAAGCGAAACTTAGTTTTTTTAACCGTTAGCTATTGACCCCCGAAAGCGAGGGGCGGACGTGTAACATGGCGTAGCCACTTCACTGTGGGCCGTCAGCGATGGGCCTGCTACTGACAGCTGCGCATTTGCGGCTGCTCCGACCAGGAGATGTGATTTTACTAATGAGATGACATTTTAGAAAAAGCAAGCAAAAAATTCGAATTGGAACCCTAGCACGTGAGCTCGAAAGGGCAGGGCCTTTTAGGGGGTATTTACCGCAGAGTGATTACAAACTCAGACGTGCTGGCAGAAGGAATTACGAAAAAGCTGTTCTGGATGAAGATCCATGGATAAAGTATATCTGAGGAAAAGTGTCAACGCGTTTCCACCGTTCGCGTGCTCTTCCATAAACGCGAAGCAAGGAAAATTCGATAATGTCCCATATATCTACTGCGAGCGATCCCAGATTTCATTCCGCGATGTCCGGAAACAGAAGTGACAGACATTTTAGCGGCACTCATGTAGTTATTACTGAACATTGCTTTCCTTACGTGCCGTGCGACGCTTTAAACGAGCTATCAGCAGCGTTTCTGGAACAGACGACGTCCGCCGATGAATCGCCGTCGCACTTTCCCGCTACCGATAGGCCTAGACGTCACGAGCCTCTGCGGAGAGCGCGTTTTGCTGTCGAGCCGACTTGCAGAACAGAAGCTGCGTCGGCACCGTGCATGGCATCGTGGCTTACTCGGAACGCACGCGCGAGCGCTATTTATTCAGCGGAATTATTCTTGGTCCATGATTGCGACTTTATTGGCAGCCCCAAGATCGAGCTGCACATGTTCTGACGCGCCGGCGGTGCGATTGCCGGTGATAGACGACCCCAATCCCGAGACTTTGGCGCAGTTTGGCGCAAATTTCGTCGATATTATCAGGATGGCGCAGTAAATACAATTTGGCGCACTTTGGCGCAGTTGGCGCAGGAGTGGAATCACTGAGATACGCGGCCAATTTTATTACGTGAGCATTCCAGGGCTACTTTATGTAAAAATTTGTGCACGCTTGTGTATGACGTAAAAGCAAGCAGGATGATCCTGGAGATAATGCCATAGTGAACTGGCAAGGAGGTGTTCTGGCCGACTGTATTCCCACATATACTACGACAAGCGACTGTAGTACCAGCTATCAGAGACAGGCTAATGTTAGCTAATGGAGGTCTCATGTTGCCTACTCTTAATATATGTTGGTCAAGTGATGCAATTACATATATAATGCTTATGCAGTGTCTGACAATTCCCTAGTAAGCTGCTTCTGTCAAATTGTTTTATTACACAGGTGTATGAAGCCAACAGAGTATGAAGCTAAGAAAGCATAGAAAGCATTATTTGAAGTTTTTGACTGAAGAATACTAATTATGACAAAAATAGAAATGAGAGTTAACAAAAAGTAAAAAGAACTTGCTACCAGTAACGACAGTACCCATAAACCTTTGCACTGTGCACACAATACTTTAAAGGGGTACCGACACAAAATTTCGCGGCCGAGATAGCCTGCGGGATCGAAACACCAGTTGACAAAAATTCATCCCAGAGCAGAATGAATTTTTTTTTGTCACATTGGAAGCTTTTTTTCTGACAAATAAATACGCATAATATCATTGTATCTTTAAGCCAAAAAAACGGGTGCATGACCCTATTTCTCTTTCACAAACCTTCCTCCAGCTTGTGAGCAGCCGCACAACTGCTTTGCCACATGACCCAAGTAAATTATTTAGGGCACTCTAATAGTTGGAAATATTTTTTCTAGGTGTTCAGTCGCCGTTCTGAACTTCCAGTTACAGAATAAAAAAAAAGAAGAGAAAGAGACAGGTAGAACACAGTCTATCCTTTCAGAAACCAGACGGAAGTGGCTGGTGTGCTCGGCAAGCAGCCATACCTGATGGGCAGTGGGTCCCTCTGGGGTTCGGGCTTGATGGCCTTGGCCGCTAGCACGCTGCTCGTGAAGTTGGGCAGGGCCCGGGCGGGGCTGTAGTGCCCCTCGGAGTCCGAGTCGGGCACCGTGATGCAGCTGGCCATGCGCGGACGCAGCGAGGACGAGTGGATGCCGCTGCTGGTGACCACCTGGCCTCCTCCCGAAGACGACGACGATGGCAGCATCACTGCACGGTACTACTTGTCACACACACTGGCCACCATTTAAACCTTTTAAATGCACGTATATATCCCATAAAGTGGACGAGAGGATGATCGCCGCCGTAGCTCAGTGGTAGAGCATCGGACGCGTTATTCGGAGGTCGCAGGTTCGGTCCCTGCCGGCGGCAAGTTATCTTTTCGTCCACTTTACTTTCTACACATTTATATCCTAATTACAACAAATAACACCCCCTATACTTTCCTTGACATTAGTGTCTGTTAGTTCTCATTAATAGCGAATCAGAATAGTATTTCAAAATGATGGTTAAGTATAATTGCTCCTGTTTTACATTTGATGGTAAATTAGCTCTCTTATCTCATTAAAGAGTTATTACAGATTGGCAAGCTCCTTGGCTAGCTTGATGAACAGAATTACCATTTCACTACTATCAAAAGCACTTTGCAAGCCCTACCTGCTTTCGTCCACATTTTTACGCATTTTAGTATCGTAAGAATACTTTGTACTAATAAGTGCTGCTTACTTCTGGCATGCTTTATCGACTTGTACAAGTTCATACAAATATTGTTTACCCCGCTTGAAAGTGATTTTTCGCCGGCAATTGTGCAACAAAATACTTTAATGACAATATGTAAAACATCATACTCTTTATACTGGGTGTTTCGAAAGTGTCCAAAATTCTCAAAAATCACAGAAATGCAATATTTGTTCGATGCTCCACAATTACTTCTTCCGTGGCCGCAGGCATTTTAAGATGAATAAACACATAATTTGGGACAGTAATGAAGAAAGTTAAATTGATTAACATTTTTAATTAGCGGAGTTTCGAACAAGTGGCTGCTAGGAATAATTGTGAAGTAACGAAATTCAACCAAATTCAGCAGCGAAACCGAATCCGAAAAGCGCAACTGCCACATTCCTCTAAGACGTTCAGAATGAGCGAGCATCGTTATATCAACCACCTTCGCTGTGTGGGCGTGCAGTGTACACTTGCAGTTATGGCATGCATGGTGCACGTACGTTAATTAACGTGGAAGAACTGCACCTCTGTAATCGTTTTCTTGAACAGTGACGTCCTTTTGGTCATCTGCTTGTTGCGCTCATCGGTGCTTCAGTTTTGGTTTCGTTGTTGAACGTGGTTGGACTTCATTAAGCCACAATAATTACTAAAGGCCGGTTTTTCTACGTCTCAGAGCTGCGATGGGTTCTTCGTATGAAGAACTTCAATTCTCCCTTTTGACATAACCACCTAACTCCACTAATTAAAAAGTTGACCTAACTTTCTTAATTATATCTCAAATGACGTCTTTAACCATGTTAAGATGCCTGCCGCTACAGACAAAGCAATTGTGAAGGCGCAAACATCGCATTTTCCCGATTTTTGAGGATTTTGGGCAGATTTCTTGAAACACACGATATAGAGACAACACTATTGTACAGCCCTCCTTACTCAATGCCTACAGGACATTCTTGAATGAATGAATGAATAAAGTAAAACAATATAAAATAAATAAATAAATACTACCGCAACACAAAGTGTCGCCTACATGTGTTTCTTGCATTTCACATCCACAAGAATGAGATGTCTACTGCTCAAGTTAGCAGCAAGGTAACACACGAGGTTTGTAATGAGCACACTATCTCGTGCTGCTTCTTTGCCCCACCATTCCAAAAGTTTGGGTGGAGGGAGCATTCCACCTGAAGGAAAATCATTGGAAACTTGTGCAATGACTGATTACTTTCCCGACAAACCCTTGATGCTTACAGTTGAGAAGAATAATGTCAAGTTAATGCAGTATTCTCTTGTGTGCTCTTTTCTTAAACTCTGTGTCGTGAGATATCGCTACCACCACAGCAGATGAGCTGTAACATTAACGTCTTGTCATAAACATCAGAGCAAACGTCTCTAGATGAACCAGGCACACCTCGAGGTCTCTAATGTCCATCTAAACCTAATTACCCAAGACATTTTGCACTTTGTGCCCATAGAAATCCGGCTGCCAAGGCAAGGCATTGAATCTGTTATCTAATGGTCATCCGCAGATAAAAAGACTTGGCATGTGCGACGTCCCAATCCATGCAATGGCTTATGCATAATGCCACATCCCCACATGATGGAAGCAACATGTTTTGAAGCTTTCTCAAGACTAAGAAAAAGGGTGTATTTGGGACGCTCCGCCATTCGCACCACATGAGAATGGTGGAGTGCCCAACGATGTCGGACTTTTATACGCAGAGAAACAGTGCTGCATCTATGGAATATCTTTCGAATGAGGCACTTGTGAAAATCCTTAGAGACTGCGGTGACTGTTTCTCAGAAGCAGATTCCCAGTGAGCCTACTGCGAGGGTGTTATGTTAAGGCTTAACCACACATACACTTCTAAATGCATGCGGAAGCATGTCTTGTGAGTGTAACTCGGGCGTGCCTCGCAAGGAATGGCAGTCTCCACACACGATACGTGCGGAGGCGCACGCTGCCGCCCGCTCTCTACAAGCAGGTAGAAAGTGGCAAGTGTCACTTCACACTGAGTTGTTTGTGAGCTTCAAAATGCTCAATGCAGACTTGATCGTGCTCCGCCAGTCAAGCTGGTGCCGGTGCCGGACAAAGTCATACTGCACCATGTAGCACAGCTGGCACAGGCAGACAAACACAAGCAAGTACTCCGAGTGTAGTGCACATCGCTACTATGTGCACAACGCGTTGCGCACCAGGTGCTTCAGACCCGCAGCAAGCTTGCACGGCCCACAGCGATGCGAGCTGCACGAGCCCAAAAAATGCTGCTTCACACTCTTGGTTGGTTGAGCTGGTACTGCACAAAGCCATCTTGCACTACGTAACACAACCAGATGAATGTGAGCGCGTACTAGAGAGCATCGTGCACATTGCAACAATGTGCACAATGTGTTGCACAAACGCGAGCCAATCGCTCTCATGCAGTGCTTCAATATGGCTAAATATCTTTCAACTGTGCTTCTAAATGAATATGCATAATTGTAATCATACTCGTAAGTAGGGATGTAAAATAAGCACAGAAATGAAAGGAAAAGCAATTTGAATTGGCTACTACACGTCGGCTGGGCTGGTGACTGAGTAAAAACATGTTGTAGCTGCGTATCTGTAGGGCTCCAAGCGCATCTAGACGCGCATGGTTTCAAGACTGACATCTGATCACTGCAAATGTTCCTGTACCCAGCACATTTTGATGTGCTTGCTTCATGTGCACACGTGCAGCTTACGGTGTGTGTACAGCGCACGCGTACGTGTGGTTCAGACTTTATGGGTGCATTGGACATTTTGCACAGTCACATCGGCTCACACAGCAATGAGGCAGCTTTGGACAATTTAGTTTCACTGGAATGCCGCGTTACTTCATCCCTTGTGTGAAAGCAGCAGGCTAAGATGACACAGTTTTTTTCTATTAAATTAATGTTTGGAATGTGAGTTGTCCAGGTTTGGGATACATCATATTTTGCCTTGTCTTTTGCATTATCCATGCTCGTTATTCGAATACTGCATGTAACCAAAACCTGAATATAACAAAAAATTGCAAAAACTTTTAATTTCATTACATACAGGTTTAACCGCACATGCTTAAACCTCACTGAAACTTTCAATGTTATATTTTAACGTATAATTTCCATACTACAAATGCCAAACAAAAATTGTGTTTGCCAGGACACTCCATGCTCCGCTTGCCCCACCCAAAAGTACATAAACATATCTTTTGCACATGTCACCTCTTCTTCGTCAATAGAAGCTGGCGGTGAAGCGAAAGGAAATGGGAAGCTCTGGCTGTGCTATCTTCTCGCACTGCAAAATTTCGAAGGAGCAGGCTAAGACGTGCCAGCAAAATGGCTCCAAAAGATATTTTCAGTGCCGAGGACACCCAGGTCTAAAAAAAAGCATCGTGTGGAAGATACATCTGTTTGCCACGCAGAGAAGCATGGCGGTGCAGACCCCAAATGTATGCCGGTTTGAATATGCAAGGCCAGGCAATGGCGTGTGGCAGCCAGGAGAGATGGCGAGTGTCCCGAGCACTAAAACAGTGGTCAGGACATAAATGAAACATGGCATGGTGGTCATGGAAGACGAGGAGCATGGTGAACATGACCAAAAGCGAGAGGCAAAGCAACAATGTATAGCAGCCTCACGTGAGCAGCGAAGTCTCATTTGTCAGCGCAGACAAATACTTTGAAAACTATTTAATAACGGACCAGTTCGAAATGGCAAGCAGCATCTACGATAGACCTAGAATCCATTTTGACGTGTCGTCAGTTATAGAGTGCCACAATACTAATCCACTGCCCTACCGAAGCCTTACAGTCAATTCTCACCTAAGCATAGGATCCGCAATTTTTTATTTTCTTAGAGTAACCATTTCAGACGCAGTATTTTGTTTGCTTAATGAGTGTTGCTGCTGTAAAAACATTTATGAATGCAATACATCCACAATCAGGCTGCAGCCAAAAATTTACACCAGCAGTGAAGTGGAATACAAAATGATTATCTCAGTAATAGTTCTGTGTTAGCCTGGTTGATATCTAAGCTAACGATCTGGTCGCTTGCATCTATATCACCACTAAAAAGGTAATATACTAACGCCAAGTCTGCAGGAAACAAGCTCTATAATTCTGCAGGCAAAGTACTAATTGGCACATTCATAGCAGCAACCAACCTAACCTAACTGATGGTTTCTATTTCATCTGCTCCGAAGTGCAGAAGAGGAGAGGAAGAAGACTTCCTGGCTGCTCTACGGCGAGATAAGGGAGTGGAGAGAATTGACGATGGAAGGAGCAAGATTGAAATGAAATTGGAAAGTTGATGAAAGGTTGATGCAAAGACTTGTGAAGAGTGCACAAATGTGTCAAAAAAAAACAAGGTGATTAAGCCACAGGACCCTCCAGTTGGCCACTTTCTACTGGGAGCGTGGTGCACGGAGAAGGAGGAGGAGAGAGAAACACAGTGCAACAAATGCGGTCACGTCCTCTTGCTCACAAATAAGATCCCCAAATGTCAGCTACTCTACTGACTAATCCAGACCAACAGCTGTGCCTGGAACATGAAGGTAACATTGTTCACCACCTAGAATACGATTTTTGAGTGCCCAGACACGTCGATGTGCAATGAAATCTCAGAGCTTTAATCGCATGCCTTCACTCAAACACAGCCACCAAAGCCACCGGGAATGAACCAGCATCCTTGAGTACACCAGTGGGAGCTCCATGGCTACCTAAACAAACTTCCAAGTAGCTGTTTGGCTGAAAGTCAGGGTACGGGCCATGTCACTGAGACCCACCTGTGGAGCTTCCGTGACGTTGGAAAACCGAGGCCAGCGGAGTGGCCTCAGAGCTGAGCTCAGAGATCAGAGGGGCGGCCCACGGACCCAGGGGCTGGCTCCAGCTGGAGCTGTCCACCTGGGTGCGTGCACGGCTACCACAGCCTGCAGGTGAAGTCACGGCACATCGGCCGTAATGTCACAGCCACCATCGACATATCCAACAGCCTTACTGCCATAGACATCAAGCATATTGCAGGGCTCATATAATCGCAGTCGTCAGCCGTACTGCCACAACCATATCGCCACAGCCATCAGCCATGTCATGGCCATGTCATCACAGGCATCAGCCAAACTCTGGTGTCTATAGTATCAATGTTACTATCTGACCATGTGTTCACAAAGAAAAGAATTGTCACTGCCGTCTTTCATTCTGGTACAACCATATCATCACATCAGTCATACTGTCCCAGTCCTATTCTGACAACCATCAGGCTTTATCACAGCCTTATTGTCACAACTGTATCATCCCAGCCACATCTTTGTAGTTGTCAGGTTCTGTTTTGATCGCTGCACATGGTCAGGCAGACTTGCCAGGAAGTGTGAATTATGATGACTTCCCTTTAAGAGTAGCACAGTTCAGATAGCGTCTGCGTAAAAGTACGCAGTTACGATGCCCATAGCAGCAGGCATCCCTAACCATGGTGTATCATCAAACAGTGGCTCAGGCAAGGATGGAAGTTTCCTCCACTTTGGGTTTAGAACAGGAGCACATACAGGATAATGATGAGGATGAAACACACAGAAGTCAGCCTTGCAGGAGAATCCCATGAAAGGTTTGCCTTCAATTAGAGGATGGTGCTGGCATGACTGGCCAGGAGGTTGTAAGCTCTTGAATTCAAGGTATAGCACCCCGAACGTGTGGCCTTCAAGATCCTCATGCCTAAATTTTCATCCGATTCATAGCAGGCCCAACAAGGTACGTGCAAACATTTTTTTTTTTTCATATTCTTATACTGATATATTGTTTTCTTTAACATCAGGTGAAGAGTGTGGGGTCTATGACGCGTGCTCTTGGAAGACAAGGACACAGTTCACGCCTTCGTGCAACAAACCCGCCAACATTTATTAACTTGTTTTAAAAGTGCGAGCTCGCCAGCCAAATCTTACATAACTAAATAACCAAATATAATGCCAATACAACACACAGATAACATAACACCCACAGAACAACATTACACATACAATGTACCGCGAGTGTGGCATCGCCGAAGTGTGACTCACCGCACAAGTCCGTGGGACCAAGACGCAGAATCGCGCCTACGGACCCGCGTGCGAGTGATACGCGTCCACGAACACAGCCAAAGCCCAAAAAGATCGAGTGCTCATCCTCATACGCACACGTAACCTCGCTGCCACCAGGCAGCGTTGCTGGTGCCACTGTGTGAATACAGTGCCACCTCTCGCATAAATTTCAGTTGATATTCAGCACTCGTCTTGTCTGTTTCCTCTTTCTTATCTCTTTGTTTTACCCCCGCACTGTTCCTTCCCAAGATGTACAATCACCAACTTGCCCAAATGTGCATCCTTCTGCAACTAACTATGCAAACTACGATGCGTGGGTGCCTTGAAGCGAAAACGACTTTACAGGGGGTGATAGCAAGAGCTAGGATGCAATGTGGTGAACACTTTGAGAAGTTTCCATATAAGCAAGTCACTAACGAGGAAAAAGAAATTGCACAAGCAAAGGTCAGGCAATATTGTAGGGCAAAATGGTGCATCACGATAGCAAATGTGCAGTAGAATTCGTCCTTGCACACATCCCACAACTGTTCTCAGACATGACAGCAGATCTTGCAATGCCAATTCAGAGCCGTCACTGACCAAACCTCTTAAAATTTTGGAGGCCATAAAAAAACTTCATAAAACATGGCCAAATCAAAGACAGTGCATGATATGGCAATCAAGTGATGCCAAAGGCCCCCCTTCTCTAATCCCATGTTATGGTCTCGGAGACCATGACTTTCTATGTTTACATTCTTCATCTACTACTATGTGACGTCTTTGAGGCGAGGTAAAAGCCTCAACGCAATGTTCAAATTCCATGTGTGTTGGTGCTCAACCAGTGAAGGTCATGCGTGAGTATTGTGCTCGACTTCCCTGGCTGCCGGCAAGTGATGCCAATCAGCAAGTTGTGGCCTTCGAGGATTAACTGAGGCAAGTGTTGTGTGACACGACATGGCAAATAGCATGTCGAAGCCTTCCAGGTGATGCCAACTGTGTTGATATATCAGATGACATCACTTCTGTAGTGTCTTTTCCACGCACAGGCAAGTGGTGCAATGCAGGTAATGGGCCTTCAAACTCCAATCCCGTGAGAAGACATGCCTTCGTACAGGTAGAGTTTCTGCTCGACCAGAGAGAATGCCACCATGTGCAGCAAGTGCGTCTCATGCATGTGTTTTTAGATGCAAAGCAGCTTTTGCGCTGGGCTGTGTCCATAGTCCCATTGGCAACCGTCCGCTTTCTACCACCTAGCATAGCCATCTGAGCACGCGCTCGCGCCAAGGAGAAGTCTTCTTCTTCTTGTTCTTCAACCGCCTTGATGATGCCACGTGCAGAGCACTTTAGGGGCCCGTGCTGCCACATGATGTCCTAGCTTGGCGTAACGCAGACGAAACCATGTGTGCAGGGCACACGCTAGCGCGTTCAGGCCTGTGTAAGGGGCCGGGTAAGACGCTGTGGCCTCTCCCCCTTACACTCTCTCAGCAATCACGTGATGGCATCGGGGAACGACATTCTGCAGACGCGCGATGAACCCGCGTGGCATGCTCCAACAAGAGTTCGGGAGGAGTAACAGCAACAGCAACTACAGTGACTTCATGGTGTGCTCCACTTGCAAGGACGCGTTAACATCGGGCAAGGTGCCCGTGATGAACGGAACTTTAAGTCGACCTATGCGCTGCTTCGCATCCCCACATGGTTCCCTTTAGTGGGAGATAATGTAATTTTTTTGGCCAGCATTGTGACATGAACCTGACAATGCAAGCACCTCCCAAATGTATAGCCAGGTCATGCCAATCCTCCACCCCTGTTGGGTTTTTACTAGGGGTGTGTGAATATTCCAACTTTCAAATATTTTTCTAATAGTGTTTTCTATTCGGTTCAATTCAGCACCAGAATTTCACTATTCGAAATGTTCGTACTTCCGGAATATAAACATAGCGGTATCATTTCTTAGAAATAAAATCACAGTGCTTCTAAATGATGTGTGTAAATCCAATTCTCCTCGCGAACTTCGACCTATCAGAAAGGTTAACGGCCATCACAGTGCCCTGACGCTACTTTAGAAAAGGCAGCTTGATTAGTGCACTGAACTAGAAAGACTGCAGTGCAAAAGTGTGAAGTGCAGCATCTGCTTACACTGTACTTAAAGAAAAAAAAAGCAAGCACAACGCACCTTCATTATTCTGAAAACTTCTGGGAGACGCCTTGCTTTATCAGCCACATGTTTTGTTTACAAAGCGACAATTTCAGGTATATAGCAGTTTCTTCATACCCATCTTATTTAGAACGCCGAACTGAGACTGTGAAGTTTGCAGATGGAATGCTCAGATACCAGTTTATCTTCTGTGGGGAATTCAAATACAAACTTAGTAACATGAACTAATGAGAACCCGAGTGGTAGAATTTGCGTTAATCAGAACCACCTAAAATTATGATACTGAAACTTAGGCGGTATTGTTTCATCTTGAATTGACTTGCACAGTGTAAAATACAACTCGGACGGCAAAGAAGCAAGCACGGATAGCGCATGACTCTCAAATCAGGATTTACCGCATGCGACCTAAACACGAAGGTGTACACGTTAGCGTTTGTGCCATTCAGCAATGCAGTAAAACCTCGTTAATTCAAAGTCACTGGGACTGTGCAAAATTCTTCACATTAAGCAGGTTTTCGAATTAACAAAAGATACAAAAAACGGGATGTAAGGAACTTTGCACTACTGAAAGTAATCAGAGGTGGTCGTTTGCTGTGCCTGCTAGTTTGCAGCTCCAAGGGTTGTGTTTGCCAGCAATACCTGGTCCCAATTTTGCAGCAAACCGGGGAAACGGTGG
Source organism: Rhipicephalus sanguineus (assembly GCF_013339695.2). Taxonomy (NCBI): domain Eukaryota; kingdom Metazoa; phylum Arthropoda; class Arachnida; order Ixodida; family Ixodidae; genus Rhipicephalus; species Rhipicephalus sanguineus. Next base: position 204,663,036 of record NC_051177.1, read on the forward strand.
GCCTCACTGCTGCCAGCGCAAGAAAACAGGGGGTACAGAAGAAAAAAAAGCAAGAAAAGTGGTCTTGTGGTCAGCTCAAATGTGCGCCTGCGAACAAAAAGACGTGCTTCACTGCAACACAGTGGTGGCACGAGCAGCAAGTCACCTGCTCCTCGCAGCGTCAACGCGTCATGATGTGACCATTCGCCCATTCTTTCTGGTAAAATAAAGAATTTAAATAATGCCCAGGGGGTTGGAATTTGCGATGTGTTCTGGCTGCAAAACATGATCATTGAAGTTTTTGAAGTAGGCAAGAACTCCGCCAGCAGTGCAAGTGCACAAATTGCCGGAGCAACCACCAATCGGAGGTTCGCATACATCTAAATTCTGTCAAATCATTGTTTATTATTTCTTTATTTTCCCGGAAAGAATTTAGTAAATCATGACGCGCTGACGTCGCGAGAAGCATGCGACATGCTGCCCGTGTGTCACCACTGTGTTGCAGTGAAGCACATCTTTTTTTTCTGCAGGCACACATTTCAGCTGATCACGAGACCATTTTATTTTTTTTTTTTTGCACTGGCAGCAGCGAGTTCACTTTTCACTCATTAGTGTCGCTATGTTGCGTTGCTTTGTGGCTCCTAAGGGCCACCGTTTCCACGGATTTGCGGCAAGAACGGGATCGGGAATTTGCACTTGGCCCCTAAAGTTTTAGAATTAAACGGGCTGGCACTGAACACCGCTTCAAATTATCCGCTCGAATTTACATAGCAAAACACGAGACCGTGAAAATCCTTCGAATTAAGCGGAATTTCGCAATAATCGAGTTCGAATGAATGAGGTTTTACTGTACTTATATCAAGTGCGCCAATGTAAGATTATGAGAGCACCAGAGAAAATACGAAAATAATCCTCCATTTTAAAACCAGATAGCACATTGCACGAAGCATCATTGCAGGCCATTGTTTAATGATACAGTGATAGGTAGACATAGAGACATGAGCAAAAAAGCCATCACAGAGACCTACCACATTAAAGGGAAGCTGAAGTGGTTTTAGAATTTGGTAAAACCTTGTGGCTAACAATTACCGACATTATTGGCGATGTCTTAATTTTTTGCACGGTCTTTGCAGCACGAGCTTTAAAATACGTGAAAGAAAAGTTTGTCTTACTCCACACACACCAGTGCACCGAAAGTGTGGGCATGGAAACGAACTACGTCATCTTCGGTACCTTTGGTGTAGCCGCGCTGCACTCCGACGGAAGGTTCGCGCCGCTTACTGATCTCTGCGAGAGCGCTATATTTATGTACCTGATGTTCACGTAAGTATAGGGCCACTGAAAGTTCTGCAGCTGGATTACATTGTCTGCCATAAAGACAAACAGCCGAGCGCAATGTCAACAAACGCCCCGTATTTTCAGCCATGGCCTCCGTGACCAACTCTGCCTGTGTGCCATTGCCAGGGGCCACGCTTTAACAATGCTACTTTTGCAGATGGCACACCATGCCAAAGATATCACCGCGTTCGCTGAGCATTTCAAGAAGCCCTGCAGCCACAGTCACTGTTTTCTACCAAAAATTGCTATTTGCGTTCACTTTTGAGAACCCTCACATCGGGTTTTGAATTCAGCAGGGCCCAGACTATGAATACCCACTCCAAAGTCATCTTTGTTACTAAAGTGCTTCAGCTTCCCTTTAACAAAAATAGTACGAAGTCCACCAGTCAACTGTCTATTTCCTTAACCGATAAGGAGATCGAATCCCTCAAAGTGACGCATACAGATTGGGGCAGCTTTTGTGTTCTGTCTTTTTACTTGTTAATCAAATTCCCTTGCACGTGCATAAACACGTTCACGTTTATATCATATGCAATAAGCTGTGTTGCGTGTCAGTGCTGTGCGTATCCAAGCTTCTTTGCAACAGCTTTGCAAACCAAATTCGATCTCTCTTTCAGTCTACACAACATATACTATATGTATATGCGTGCCCCCCCCCCACTCGTGAACAAGTTGATACGCCACTGGCTGAACCGTTATACGAACTTTGTTACCGTGGTCAAGTGCGCCGCAAACAACGATTATGACGGCCCTTTTCTCAGCGAAGCAGCCTCTCTAGCAGTAAAGACGATTGCATCAACAGTGTCAGCACTTCCAGCGTGTGCCAGCGGCACATGGATGCATAGTTGAAATGCGCTTAGGGTCTTGAATCAACCTCGGCAATGGCAACCCCGATTCGCACGAAAACAAGAAAACAAAACCAGAAAAGGTGGCAAAGGATAGAAGTCAATAAAAACGCATTTTTTTAATCTGCAGGGTGACTTTAGACCAAGATATGTGATCGAAACTTTCAAAGCCCATTATCTCGCATTGACTTTTTTTTTTGGCTAGTGAGGCTGCTCAATCGAAAGACATCTCGGGAACCATTCATCTGATTTCCATCAGGTTTTTTTTATTGTGCACCTGAATAAATTTCTCAGGGCAAGACAAAGAGTTTTTTTTTTGTTATATTGTGTCTCTAATATTTAATAACTAATTAAAATTTCATTGATGAAAGCCTGATGAGCAACACTAGATTCAGTGCTCTGCTGAAATTCATTAGCAAGGAAACTTAAAAAGAAGGGCTTTGTCTTGCCCTAAGGTACTCATAGTGAATTTGTCTTGCCCTAAGGTACTCAAACTTCATAGTGAATTTCATGATGCCAGCAAATTTTCCAACTTCTCCAGGCCCTGACTAAGGGACCCATGTGGATTACTCTGACACATGGCTGTAACTTGGGAACCAGTTAACATAACTGTATGAAACTTTGTGGTTATTCCAATGTATTTGCTATTAGTCTATCCTGAAAATTAATGATTAAGATATCTCAACAAACAAAAAAGTTGCTCTTCGAAGGTAGCCTCCCCCTTCAATGATTGTTGGAATTGTGCTGCTGCTAATGTTTTGCACAGGTGCAGTCTTTGAAAAATGTTGTTTTTGTTATATTGCAGTACTGCTTATGGTGCAGATATTCGTGACTCTGGCGACTTCCATAAGTGGTCTATGGTGTACTCCCCATACTATAATCCCATTTGAGGCTACCACATGCACAGACAGAGACCTCCCAGCCCAATGGCTACGCAACAAAGTGCCCGCACTCACTCTGGCGAGGTGTCGACTGGTAGGAGCCACGCTCTTCCTCGGGTGTCAGTGGCACCACACTGGCGCACGTAGAGCTCACCAGGGGCACAGCAGTGGCAGCTGCCTGCAGGGGGCGCAGTGACGCTGAAGAGGCCTGCTGCTGAGTTGCACACTGGCGGCAGCCACGGCCACCCTTGCACGAGGAACTGCAGACAAAGGGAGATGAGTGACTTCCCTAAAACACTACATAACAATGTGTTGATCATCTACTCTCCAGACAACGGTGCCTGTGCAAATGACATGGTCAATGCAGTGGCAAATCTAAGGAGGACGGGACATGTCAGTACAAGTTAAAGGGGCCCTGCAACACTTTTTCAACACGGTCAGGAAATGCTGCAGAGATCACGCGAGCCAAACATTATAGCACCGCATGCAGCTTGGAATTTACAATCAATCCTCAAATTCTGCTAGAAATCGTTCCCTCTTCTCTCGACAGATGATGCCATGCCATACACCCAAATGACGGCGCCATATACCCAATTTCATGGACATTGGCTGATTTGAGCATCGTGGTTACATGGTTACTGAGGCTGCCACGTGCCCGCGCGCACGATCACACTGAAACTAAGCCGCGCGTTCGAAGAAGAAAAAAGGTCATGACACGCGCGTGACGTAACTTCTTTTCTACATGCCATCCCTCCCTGCTTAGCTTCCAGCGCACTCATCAAGATGAGAGACAGCAATCACAGCGTGCGACAAATCTCTTAACTCCACTTGTACTTGACGGATTCTAAAAATTTTTGCGGTGGTCAATTTGCGAAGGCAATAAACTCCTCTAATATACCATTTGATGATTACAAGTGTTGCAGGGCCCCTTTAACTGCTTGCATTCTACAGTGATGGCGCAAGTATGCTCACAGTGCTAGTTGTGATGCATGGGCACTAACTGAATTCCAAGTGGCATTATGAAAGTTCTCCGATATCACTATGTGGACGATTAACCCTGACAACCTCAACCAAAGTACGGAAGTGAAAAACTACACCAGTGGCAAAACAGGTAAAACAGCCTGCAGTGATCAACTGCCACTGGAACACTTTAGATGAAGATAGCCTCTGATCAGGTGAATGTGGCTGACTGAGGAAATAATTTGGAACTTTACATATGCAACTCGCTGCACAAAATAAAAAGAAAGGTGGACTCATGGTAGACACGCACAATGGCACTCTCCCCAGGCCAGACATAAGGAGAGACGTGGGTCTTGAAAAAAAATTTTTTTTATTAGTTGGATTAACTGAATTAAATTTAATACACTTATTCAGATTTGTTCTGCAGATTCCAAATCTTCATGTAGATTTTTATTATCTGCATTAGAACAAAAGATATGCAATTTCTGAGAGCATATTTCTTACGGTACTTTTTAGCAACTTTCCTTTGTCAAACACAAAAACAAAATATATGGCAAGACTGCCAGAGAGCTCGTCTAGCCGATGATGCTCATTTGATTGTTTTCATCGAACTTCGAATGCAAATTAAACGCATGTAAATATGAGTGAAAAATTTTTGCTTCAAACATATTATGATTATCAAGAATTATCATTTGGTAAGCAACATTATAAGAAAATAAATAGCATCATCGGCTAGACCAGCTTTCTGGCAATCTTGCCGCATACTTTAGTTTTGTGTTTGACGAAAAGAAGTTGCCAAAAATCCCCGTAAGAATTGTGCTAGAAAACGTTGTAGAAATAGCATATCTTTTGTTCTAATGCACCTGTTAAAAATCTACTCAGAGATTTGTAATCAGCAGAAAAAACTGAATAAGTGTATTAAATTTCATTCGCTTCACCCAACTATTAAAGACACACTTTTCGAGACCCACGTCTCCCCATAAGTGACAAGATGCTGCAATGCGCCATGCCAGAATGAGCCTAGCAACGCAGGAGGCAAAGAAGTCTCAAGATGCATTCGTCGGAACGTTCAAGTAATGTTGAACAGAATGCATCCGAAATAGGAGACTTGGATTGGATCGAAACGTCAGCGCTGGGGCCGGAGAATCAAGTACGATCCAATCCAAATCGTCCGGAGACCATTTTGTATCCGTTCTATCGATAGAATGGGGCCTCCGTTCGTTCTGTGGCTATTCTCACGTCTTGACTGTCAAACGAGCCTCCACCGATCACGTGCGGCCCGATAGAAGACAGAACGCTTACAAAATAGCCCCCCTGTGTTCGCTTTTGTAACATGTTTATCTCCGTTGCAATGTGCAAGTGCAGCAGTCACAAGTGTCTGTGCTGAGCATGGCTAGTGAATTCGGCCTGGGAGTGGTCCATGCGAGACACACAGTGCAATTTCGGGTGCACACACTGTACAAGAGTTTGTGCAAACAGCTGCACCCGACAGACTTCCAGCAGGCCCAGTCGGCTAGGCCTATTCACAGGCTCCCAGTGATCAGCATGGATGGTACTGGGCATGCAGTTACTCAAAGCTTGCTATGCATATAGGCGAACTTTAGCTCATGCTAAATATGTAAATGTTTTCTGCAAAGCATTTCTCTTTACCTTCATGGTCAAAGTACCAAGGATTTCGTGCGTGTATAACTTTGCCCGCTACTACTCAGCTTGAGAGCTTTTGGAGAGGGGCTTCCTTTTGTCGACATTAAGATCCATGGGCTTCTCGTACACAAGAATCAAAGACACTGTTACGTACCAAGCTGGTGACTCGCGGTCGTCCTCCGAGTCAGAGCTGATAGTGATGACGCTGATGGCCGGACTTGGAGTGTCTCGGATCACAATGGTGCTGCGCTGGCGCTCTTTGCTACCGATCTTGCCGCTGCTGCCACTCTGGACCACAGGACGGCTACTGTGGGCATGAAGGAAAAAAATATATATATATATTGCTACATTTGCACGACACAGATAATAAAATCTCATTAATCCGATTTATGGGGGTGGAAAAAAAGTGTTCTGATTACCCAAAATGCCAAATTAATGAGTATAAAGAAAACGATATACAAATATTTACTACATCAAGGCACTAATTTTGTGCATGAATATGCAAATTCTGTACTTGTGCATAAGAGACATTGAAAAGCTGCAATTTACGTCATCCCATGACCTTGTGTACTCCGAAAGCACACGTGCACCCAACGAGCACTGAGACATAGCAATGCTGCTTGCTGCAACCTCTGCGGTCAAAACTGTGGCAGACGCAATCATAGATAGCGACGACGTGGTTTTGAAGGCACGTGCGCTGCCCGCGCACATGAGATGAAAAAGGAACTACCATTTCCCGCGACCGCTGTGTACAAAACCAGATCTGTATCACCGAGATTCTACTGTATACCGAAACCTTAGGGCCAAATTATTGTTTTCCAGGAATGCTGGAAGGTTTGCCGAAAGGCCAACTCACCCGTGTGCCGAGGACTCGTGGTGTCGGCCAGCCGACACTGGTGCTGCGGCCGAGGGTAGCAGGGGATTGGCTGCCACCTCCCACTTGGGTGGGCTGCTCTCCTTGACCCGCTTCTTGACGGGCGACAGCTGCTGATGCACCGTCTGCGCCAGGTGGGGCGGCTGCAGCGAGTGGCCTCCTCCGCGGTGGTGGTGGCCACTCTCGATGGCAATGGGCGCGTGGCGCTGAGTCTGGTGCCGATACGGCTGCGATGCCAGGGACAGCGATGACTGCTGCAGTGATGAGTGCAGGCTCGTTGGAGGCGGCTGCAGCTGCTGCTGCTGCTGGTGCAGTGACAGGTCATCCTCCCGGTACAGGCTGCTGCGGCTGCAGTGGGTTAAACACGAGCAATAAGCCTCAGTCGAAAAATTTTTCTAACCCAACTACAAGAGAACGGAATTCTACACTGCAGATGTTGTCGAACATCATTTAACGGAATGTGTCTCTTGTACAGAGAAACTGTTGGGGACAAGATAAAGCAACGAAAAGCATAGAAGATAGATGATGGTTATTGACAAAGGTGTGCCTGAAAGGCTGCATACTGTTTTTAGAGCAGGTGGCTGTGTTCTTGTGAAACTGACACCATTTCACTGGTTTTCATCGTCGTTGCTCTGAGTCGAAAGTGCGACCAAAAAGCAGCGGGCTATCAACGTCAACAGCCTGCTATTGATGGTTTGAATTGTCGCTTTCAAGAATTTCATGCCGTTCACGGACACACTGCGCCATCCGTCGTGAAGGAGAAGAACAACAGTTTTCTTCTTTATGTAGTTTTCTTCTTTATGCAGCATTCCTCGATCATTGCGTATATGTGGCTGCTTCGTGTATGTGTTTTGCATATGCACAGGCCATGAAAACAGTTGTTTTGGTCATAGGGTATTGGGTATAGAGTATTGGGACCATAGGGTCATTGGGTACCACCTACTGTGCAGACTCTGACAACCTACGTTATACCGTATTTACACGCGTAATGAACTCACATAATAAACGCACCCCCAACTATAGTTGTCAGCATAGGTCAGCAAACCCACTCATGAGCCGACTCACTCAGACTCAGATTGAGGCGTGAGTCTGAGTCCAAGCGAGCAATATTTTCGCGAGTCTGAGTCCGAGTGAGCCTGGTTGAGAAAAATTTCAGTGGCTCTGAGTCCGAGTGAGTCCGAATGAGGAAAGTTTTGGTGAGTCTGAGTCCAAGTGAGCCCTAAGGGCAAAATATATTTCACGAGTGAGTCTGAGTGAGCTCCACATTTTTTGCCGACCTATGGTCGTCAGAATTCGGACTTTTTTTTTCTCCCGCATAACAAACACACCCCCCAATTTCGCTTTGGTCATTCGGAAAAGAAAGTGCGTACATTACGTGAGTATATATGGTAAGTGGTGTATGCTGTATTACTGCGAGTTCCCCAGCAACAGCGATGCCCTTTGTGATTAAAGATAACAGGTTATTCGCCGTTAATGTGCCAAGCAACCCAACTTGTCGCCTCATTGAACTGATTATGTTCAAAGACCACAAAAGTGTTGGCAAGTGCTCTAACCTGGCCTTGGTGTGCCGCTTGGAGAGGGAGGACGAAACTGAAAGCGAGGCAGCCGACACGGGCACGGCGTGGTGCTGGGCCGCCATGAGCTGTCCAGCAGTGGCTGCTGGTTGGTGGCGGGCAGCGGCCGAGGCAGCAGCCGTAGCAGCCACCACGTGGCCCCAGGCGGGTGCGCCGGCCAGAGGAATGACCGCAGCGGCGGCGCGCTCGGCAGGCAGCAGTGCAGTACGCTCCAGCATTAGGGACCGGCTCCAAGCATCCTCCGATAGAACGGCAGTGGGAGCACCACGGGGTGCAGGCTGCCAGGTAGCTGGCACCAGCATCTGTCGGTTGCTACTCCAAGCCGGCTGCACAGGGTTGGTCAGCAGGACCTGGTGCCACAGAGGTTTCAAAAATTCAGTCAGTCAGACTCTCATAGCAGAACAACCATAAATAAGCACATTTGCTAGCAGCAACAGTTAAGGAATACTGACACAAAATTCCCCAAGTCTTCTATTCTCCAAAGCTTCCAGAATTTCTTTAGACATTTAGTCACATTAATGTCTACTCACCCTCACCAGCACTGACTCAAGTTCATAGATTTAATCAACTCACAGCCACTGACTCAAGCGCATATTCACACCCACTCACAATAAGAGGTAGAGTAAAATCTTGTTAATCGACGGAACACTTAAGCAATTTCGAGATAGGATCGTGGCCTCAGAGATTTAGAACGAGGTAGGAATGAGCTTTGCATTTTGGAGGCACAAAAAAAAAACACATGGCACTGGTTTAAAACCAAAATGAAAGGCAGTGCATCGCTATGGTCATCAGCAATGGGCAGCCAATGGATTTGCCTTGTCCAACACGCTTGCATTGTGGTTGAATCTGATTGTTCTCCTGTAGCGTTGCTTTTAAATTTTATTTATCTTTGTGCATGGTCAGTGCTGTCCACAGCCTTATTGTTTGTTTGTCTGTTTTGAAAAGTTTGCGGGCTTGTTTATTTCGTTTTTATCCCTGTGGGTTTTATTTTGTTCCGTTTTCTACTTCGTGCGCTTGTGCGTCACCACCACACAAGCGATGCCGAGATGGTTTCTCCTGCATCTCCTGCCCCAGCCCTAGCAGCGAAGAGGGCGAAGTACAAAGCAAAGGATTTGGCCAAGAAGGTGCAAATATTGAAGACGTTGCAAGCGGGAGCATCTCGAAAAGAAGTGATGGAAAAGTTCAACGTCGGAAAAAGCACACTGAGTAGTTACGTCAAGAGTGAAGACCAGATAATGCAAGCGTACGACGGCGACATGTTTGACGAAAAGAGAAAGCGGCTTAAAACGGCAGCTCACACCAAACTAGAGGAAGGGCTGTTACACTGGATTGCCGTCTCGCGCGATGCGCAGTTGCCTTTGAGAAGCCCCCTTATCTGCGCACAAGCAGAGAAGTTCGCACTGACCATGAACACTGACTCGTTCAATGCGTCAGAAGGGTGGTTGACTGCTTCAAGAAGTGGCACAGGCTGGTGTTCCACGAAAGTGTTGTGCAGGACTGGCGCTCTAGACAATTGCATTTAAGGGGGACCTGTGCGTCGGCAGGAAACAGAGTAAAGAGCGGGTGCTAGTTCTGCTGGCTGCGAACATGACTGGCACAGAGCGGCTGCCGTTGCTGGTCATAAGAAAGGCTGCGAAGCCAAGATGTTTTTAGAACATTAAGCAGCTGCCTGTCGATCACCGTTTTAATCGAAAGACTTGGATGACCGCTCAAATATTCCAGGCCTGGCTGCGTCAGCTAGACTGCCGTTTTGCGGCCAAGTCTCGGAAAAAGCTGTTAGCGTCAGCTAGACTGCCGTTTTGCGGCCAAGTCTCTGAAAGTGCTGTTAGTGCTGGACAATTGCAGCGTGCGCACAGAGGTGTCCTGGCTCGAAAACATCAACTGCTTTTCCTGCCTCCGAACACAACGGCTTCCCTGCAGCCGATGGACCAGGGAATTATAGGGTTCGTGAAAAGCCGCTATCAACAGCAGGTACTTGATGTTGTGCATGGAGCCAGGCAAGTGGTGCGAGGTAAGCCTACTCAGTGCAATCCACATGCTCACGCATGTGTGGAACAACACGCTGCCTGAAGTAGTCGCCAACTGCTTCAGGCATAGCAGCTTCGTGCACGACGCTGCTGACCCGGATGTGGTGGCCGATGTTGAAAGCGGCGAAGAGGAAGACTGGCTCTATGTTTACATGATGCCAGTTGATGTACCCCTGTATATTTCTTCGCAATAGTCAATGATGTTGCCGTTGCCGGCAAAGTGACAGACAGCGATATCGTCGCAGAGATCTAGGATGGCAATGGGGAATCGGCTGATGAGGACCCAAACGATTCAGACGAACGTCCGTGCCAGACAATGAAGGAGGCTGCACATGCGTTGGCCGTTTTTTGGAGGACATCTGCACCGTTTCTTCGGACAGTGCGCACGGACTGAACCACCTACAGGAACTTCAAAAAATAGTGATTTCCTCGCACATTTCCTCCACGAAGCAAACTGGGATCACAGATCTCTTTAAGAAATAAAAGCCGGATGATGTCGGAAACATTTTTCAAGTGTTTTGATCGTACTTCCCGATAATTCGGACCCTCGGTCAATTGGGACATTTTCTCCTGTCCCGTGAAGGCCAATTAACGGAGTTTTACTGCACTCACTCACGCTTGTAATCACGTCTACTCACATTTATATCTTGTCTACTCCCAATCTGTGGCACTAACTCACACTCACGCCACTGAAGTGAGTGTGGCAAACTATACAGGTAGAGATGCTATGGTACCCGACGGATCAGATCTCAACCACACGCTTCTTTCTACGTGGCTTTGGTAAAGTGTACCAAACGAATACACCAGGGCACACAGAGGCAAAGAATGTATACAAAGGGGATAGAATGGATTAAGCTCATGGTTGTATATGATAGAGTGGACATTAAGATATGTCACAACTTAAGATATGCTAAAGCACCAGCAAACACCTGGCCTGTTGACGTCACATCCTCCTCGTCGCACGCTCTCTCCCTGTTCTCCCTCACTTTGTGCCAGCTGTGCACCGCGTTACACATTTGCCTCACGCATATCACAGGAAAGGACTCGCGTAAGGTGCAGTTGCTCGCCGCTTCACCCCTCCCTCAGATAAGAGTGCTTGCCTGATTACGTCACCGATCAACCTTCTGGGTGTGCCGCGGTACAGTAAACCAGAAGATGGGTAGCGTGCTCACTGGCATCAAGCGCGTGATGCCGGGAATGTCTCACTGGGCACTACACCAGGGCACGCGATGCCACTACCTAACACAAAGATTAGGGCCGCCTCCAGAAGTCCTAAATTTTATCTTGCGCTCTTAACCAAGCAAAAATGTGATGCCGCCATTGGCAAAAGGCGAACAGCCGTTTTATTTTATTCCAACAAAGTAAAAGGGGTCTACTAGTAAAACTCACCTGGCGTCCGTTCTGTTCCACGACCGACACTGGCACGTACTGCTGCAGCTGAAGTGTGGCAGCGGCAGGCGCCTGCTGTGCCGCAGCAGCGGCGGCGGCGGCTGCAACTACAACGTGCTTGGCCGGTGACCCCACGCTGTACGCTCCACCGGGAGGACAGAGGATCGAAGACACACACAGGCTGCCTGGAGCCGCAGCTGCAGCGGCAGCCCGGCCTTGGGCCGCGTAGATGGCTGTGCTTGGCGAGGGGCCGCGAGCGAAGTGGGCAGCAGCCGCGGACGACGTGCCGGGCCGGCGACAGGCCTCCATGGTCTGGACGGAGGCCCGCACGTTGGCGCAGTGCGCGTAGTCCACCAAGTGGCTCAAGCTGACGAAGCTGTGGTTGAGGGCCTCGCCGGGGGCGACGCGGCGCTCCTGGTCCATAGTCAGCATGCGCTTCAGCAGGTCGACAAACTCGCGTCGGTCGGCCTTTTCGGCAAGAAGCTCGCCCCCTTCGAGGTCGGTGGGCACATTCACCTGTGGATGGCACATTTTACACAGGGTCAGCACAAGTAAACCAAACAGCAAGGTCACAGCAAAAAGCTATTATTTACCTACAAAAAGTGCCTGAAGGGCATGTACAGGTACAATAAAAACATCTTAAAGGGAAACTGAACAAAAATTGGAAAAACTGACGAAAACATCCAAATTCTACTCAGAAGGCGCAACTGTTCTGATAAACAAAGTTTACTTGGCGTCTTTTTGAACAGTTGGCTGTATTTCTGGTGGACTGTCAGCATGCGGTGGCCGCACACTAGCACGAGCCGTGACATCACCTTCACCACGGTGCACGTGACTCTCAACGCAAAGTGACTATGTGGAAAGAGCATCTCTCCCTGGAGCAGCTGTATTCTCTCACACCAGCGTTTCGCAGTTACGCAAGATCGGATACAAAACACTTAGCTGCCAGCCTCACTTCGTATAACACTACAAATTGTTGCTATCTGAACTTCCTGTTCAGACAGCAACAATAGCAACAGTCGATCACATTCATTGCTTCGCCCTTGCGGTGAAACTGTGACCTTTTTTCCCCCTTTCTTTTCTTTTGCTTGCGCTGCAGCAGCAAGGCTTGCCGTTTCCCCGGTTTAGAGGCAAAATTGGGACCGGGTATTGCTGGAAAACATAACCCTTGGAGGCACAAACTAGCAGACACAGCAAACGACCACTTCTGATTACATTTATTAAAGTCCTTGCATCCCGCTTTTTGTATGTTTGGTTAATTCGAAAACCCACTTAATTAGAAGATTTTTCAGAGTCCCAGTGACTTTGACTTAATGAGGTTTTACTGTATCTTCATTTAGCCTTGAAATGTGGCTTCGCGGCAAAGCGGGTTTCCCCTGGATAGGTGTATTCACGGTACAGCACCGCTCCACTGCAGTGAAACAACCTTTAAAGGGGGTTACATGCGGTTTATAGTATATATCTATTCATTCATTTCGAATACTTTGAAATTTCCTAGAATTTAAGTTAGTGTCAAAGCGAGTTCGAATATTCGAAGTACTTGAATATTCGCACAAGCCTAAGCAATACTAATGCAAAATGCGGGACTTATGCAAATAGACTGGCTAAAAATTCATCCCTCAGCATTTTTCATGGTGAAGTGCCTTTTGGGCAATGCCCTTTGCGTAATAACGCTAAGTAGTCTACATGAAATAATGGGATATCCCAGAAATTTTTTATTTGCAGTAAGATCCAGATATGAATCTGAAGGGGATTCCAAAATAGTTTGATATAATTATTAGAGCTGTGCCTGAAGTTAAGTTAATTGACGGGTTTTTGTTAATGACTCATTTAAATGTAATTTTAGGTGCAGCAAAGATTTTCTCCCTCGGCAAAGACGACGGGGAGCTGACTGACATAGCATTTTTATAAAAAACCGGTACTGTCTAAAGAAACGCCTTGTAGACTCCAGGTAGGGCACATCACTGCACAGCAGACAGACGTTTCCAGTAGTATGCTTCACCATATTACAAAACCATTGCAGTGAGGCTTACTAAAGCCCTCTACATATCGAGACGTATACATCACTCCATAACGTCCCTTTAGGTTCAAGGCCTTATTTGACAGCCTATGCCAAAACAGGATCAAAGCTAGTCGAGTCATTTCTGCACTACTTTTTCCAGGGACACCACAGAATGGAGGTCCTTCATTACCCATCAAACAGTAGTGCTCTGTGCTTACCTGTGCCATGTCATCGAGGCAGTTGAATATGTACTTGCGCGCCTCCTTTGAACGCACGCCCGTCTCTGCCTCGTGCTCCTCGGGGCTCTTGAGCCGCCAGAAGGGGTAGTTGGAGTCCGTCTGCCGGTGGAAAAAGCGTGTCGTCTTGGCCGCCGCATTCAGCAGATGCTCGGCAGGCAGCCCCTGCGTCTGACTGATGTATCGGATCTGGTCGTACTCGGACGACCCCGGGTAGAGCGGCCAGCCGAGGAAAAGCTCGGCCACCACGCAGCCCAGCGACCACATGTCAATGGCCTCGCAGAACGGCAGCCCCAGGATGATTTCCGGCGCCCGGTAGTAGCGCGACTGCAGGTACGTCGAGCACACTGCCTTGGAGACGTGCGAGGCGGAACCAAAGTCGATGACCTTGACCCGGAAGGGTTGACGCACGGGGTCCACCAGCATGATGTTCTCGGGCTTCAGGTCGGCATGGATGAGCCCCAGCTGCTTGAGCTTGAGCAGCGCCGTCAACACCTGCTGAAGCACCGGCCGGATGCACTTCAGGGGCAGTGGCGAAAACTTGTTTTGCTTCAGGAAGTCGTACAGGTTCTGTTCGAGCATCTCGAACACCAGGCAGGTGTGCGATTTGTGCGAGAAGCACTCGAACGCCCGTACGAAGTTGAACTCGTCGGCAGGCTCCTGCACGTACAGTTGTTGAAGAAACAAATCAGGGCTGCTGTGCGGCTACGAAGCATGCTACATCTATTACCACGAGCAACACAAGCTTCAAGAACTGTCGTAAGATTGTCGTGTTGTTGCATGACCATCTTATGCTTACGTGACAATCTTGCACTGAGGAATTCAGCGGCCAAGGCGTTTAGTAAAGATCAAGCTCTTTATTGGACAAACCTGTTATCAGTAAAACAAGAAATACTCACAGTTTGGGTTCTCCTCACAGTGCCACCCACCACTCTGACCGACTGCCCACTTCTATGACCTTGCCACCTTTTGGGCTTCGAGTTAAAAAAAAGAAAGTGCCTCGCAGACAGCGGGCCCTTTTGGGTATTGATGGGCTTCTACACATTTTCTTCGTGCACAAAGTGACTTTTGGAAATCACTACAGCTATAAATGAATCGACGCATGAGAGCCCCTGCTCTCCCGTGCCACGCAGGGCACTGGCTCTTTTGAAGTTTCAGATGCTGAAACTTTTCGCCATTCGATTTTCTGGACTTCCTGCTTTTATTGCAGTTCCTAAAACAATTATTTGAAGACACAGCCACAGCAATGTTAATTTTCTTTGCAAGTGCAGCTACGTAGACGCTCGAGGAGCATTTTTTCTCTCACTGTCGGCACTGCTGTCATGTTCTGTACGAAGTTCAAATTGATAACATCACCCGTGTGCCGTATGTTCTATGTGCGAGTAAAAACACACGAGATTCACTTAAATTTTTCTCAGCCGGACTCACTCGGACTCAAACTCACCAAAATATTACTCACTCAGACTCAGACTCATGGCTCTATCTGAGTGAGTGATTCTGAGTGAGTCGACTCATGAGTCCGTTAGCGTATAATTGGATTTTTTGACCATGGTGACAATGCTCTTTAACACCAATATCTCGCATATTTGGTGCTCTACTTGGCGCCTTTTGATCTCGTACTTTCAATTATGAGTTATCAGTGGTTGCAATCCAGTAAGGACATGTTTACTGAAAGTGGTGACTCACACGAGATATTTTTATCAAGAACTTCCCGTGAGAGAGTTTGCGGACAGAGGTCAATCTGCACCCCTCCCTCCTTCTACGTAACTCACGCCTCTGATTAATAAATATTGAGCTGGAGTATGAACCCTAGTGCTGTGAAGTACGTGCGAGTCGGCAGTGAGCCAATATAAGGCTGATAGTAATGCTGAAGTTGTGTTGATAGAACCATAGGTCAGCAAAGAAGTGTGGAGGTCACTCAGACTCACTCAAGAAATATATTTTGCGCTTAGGGCTCACTCAGACTCAGACTTATGACAATTTCCCTCTACCGGACTCACTCGGACTCAAGCTCACCAGAATATTACTCACCCGGACTCACTCAGACTCAGACTCACGGCTCGATCTAACTGAGCGAGTCTGAGTGAGTCGACTCATGAACGGGTTTGCCGACCTATGATGCCACCAATACAATACATAGAAAACATAACACACAATGTACCACGAATGTGGCGTTGCCAACGTTCGACTCACCACGAGGGGCCTGGGGGAAACGAGCCGCGTATCGTCATCCACAGACCCACCGCGAGAGACATCCATGCACGCATGCTACCTAACCCCAAAGAAACTCGCTGCTGTTTTCTGTATGTCGGTCTATCCTCACCGAGAGGGCAGCGCCACCGCGCCGCGCTACACTGCGCGATCACAGCACCGGCGGGCCAAACGAGAAATCTGGGACGCTGGGGCGTGGTCACAACTTTATCTTGGCTTTGCAGCCGCCCTCATGCTCTGAAGAAAAAAAAAAACTTTTTCAACTTTTACCAAGCTGCTGCTCCCATAAAAACCACATGTGCACCATTTTCGAAGTGTCGATTGTTGATGGAAAAGCCACTGCCAATCAAGAGCGGCACTCCCGATGGTGAACAGTGGCTTAGTGGGGATTTGTTCGGGGGCACCGATAGTTGATGGAAGAGCTCCTTTTATGCGCTTTTCTTTTCTTCAACAGCCATGTTTGGCAAGCGGGCGGGAATTGAAATCTGCCCCCAGGCAACCTCAGCAGTTTAACCCAGCCCTCCCTCCTGTCCTCGCAACGGTCTCCATTTTCTCGCCTTTGACTGTCGTCGCGCGCACTTTGGGTGCCAGTGTGCTGGCTCCCACCAGAGCCTCCAACCAAAGCTTTGTTATCGACCGTCTCCCATGCGGAAGCGAGTGTGGGCCGATAAGATTCTCCAGTGCCTGGATCGTTCCACATGCCACTATTGTGCTTGATCATCGTGCTTCATCGCTACGAGTGCTCCGGGCCAAAAAACTTCTGGCACTCATTCACAGCAGCGTTCGAAGGGCTGCCAGTGCCATTCTACATGTTGAATAAACAAACGATGATGAGGCGGGATGTTTTGAACCAAAAAGAAGGACATTTGCACATGCCTTGTTTCAATTTTAAAAAATGTTGTGCAGGTCATGACAAATATGCTCATTGTTCTTTATAATATGCGGTATATATTACTCAAAGTCGATTCGAAACTATTCGACCAAATCACTATTCGCTTCGCACCTAAAATTTGCTATTCACACAAGCCTACAAAAGCCACCTTCTCAGCTGATTGTATTGGTCCTCCTATCACCCCCCCCCCCCCCCCCCCCGCTCACACACACACTCAAACGATGCCTTCTGCACCTCACTTGGTGCTGCACAGGGATCAGCCCAGTTTTGACCAAGCCCACCTTTGACCACCATAAAACTACCAAGGCAAGAATGGTGGGTGGCAAAGCCGCTGCCATCCACTGTGGGGAATACCCTCCCATTATATTATAATCTTATTGTTGGTAGCTGCATAGCATTTAAAGACATGCAAATTTGTACCCTATGGTTCCTGCATACTACCGCATATTGTGTACTTACGCCACCTTCCCAGCAGGTATGTATTAGCGAAGGTTCACTGTATAGTGCCCATTCAAAACAGTACATAAACAAAGAGTTCAGTGGACTCACCTGAGCAAGGCGGTGCAAAATGCTGACCTCGATCTGGCCCTGGCGGGCGTACGAAGGGTGGTTCTTGAGGATCTTGATGGCCACAATCTCGTTGGTGCCCTTCTTCCAGCACTTGACCACCTGGCCAAAGGTGCCCCGGCCCAGAAACTCCAGCACCTCGTACTGGTGCTGGGTCGACAGCAGCACCTCATGCTGTACGAGCTGGTAGTCACCCTCGGAGGTGCTTGCCTGCACAGCCAAGGACGTTTGAGCACCTCCTCCTCCACACAAGGAATGTACGAATAAGCAGCATGCCATGCACTTGCAAGGCTTGCCAACAGTTTGAGACCATGCAGGAAGCCCAGCTTTTGTTGGGCATCTGCTGGCTGCAATTTAACTCAAGCCCTCAATTATATTAGAAAGCAGTAAAAAAATACCTGCATCGCCTTTTAATTCAAACCATTCACAATTTTAGCTAAATGTAATGTAGCTACGCATGTGGAGCATTGTGGAAATGGCAGACGTTTGTTACGTGGTTGGACAAGAACAGTTGAATGCCCGCCAGACAATTTGGTGCACTTTTCAAAGGCTGCAAGGCAAAAACTGGCCCCATGCAACATTCTCCCTTCATTATGTTGAATATGCTAGAAGTTTATCAGCTGCAGATGGGCCAAGAGATTGCGTACACTAATATGCCACACCAACTGGCTTTCTTTACAGCCTAATTAGCACTAACATGCTCAAAAGTTTAGACAGAATGCTGGTTAGATGGCAGTGTTCTCTCCACTGCATTCTAAGGTTGGCACCAACTTTATTGAATAGGCATTCAGTCCTCAATGTGCACACAAGCAAAATGCTACAGAGCTTCGTACAGGACCTTTCTTTCAAATATATACAGTATTTACTCGATTCTACCGCGCCCTCGATTGTAACGCGCACCCGTTTTCCGCGACCAAAAAAGAAAAAAAAAGTCATACATCGATTGTAACGCGCACCCATTTTTCGTGAGAGAAAAGAACAAAAAAAGTCCGTAGGAGTCAAACTTCGCACATTCAGAGGAACAAGTATTTGGGTTTTAAAGAACTAAAGTTTCAAAAAAGTAAAACACGAAGTCAAAAAACGGGCCTTGCCGCTAAAACTGTCACAACCACTACGGCGGCGATACGAGTCGCGTAATGGATCAGTCCTCATCGCTGTCGGACAACTTTTTGTCGCTGTCAACGCTCTTCGATTTCGGGAAACCGGCCCTGCTTTGGTCCGCTGAAACCTTTTCGTGAAGCTTTCCTGAAAAGTCTTCTGCTTCTGTTTGCGCCAGTCTCGCACGCACGTTTCGGGAACTCCGAACGACCGCGATGCGGCCCGATTTCCGTCCGTCTCTGCACATGTAATAACTATTTTTTTAAAAGCGGCATCGTGGTGCACTCGTCAAGTATTTGGAATCGGCACTTCCATGCCGTCGATGCGAACGCAAAACGGGATGACAATCTCCTCAGCACACGAGAAATGGTGCACATAGGAGGTGGCCATTTTGAAATGCTGATGGCAATATGATAACCGAGTCTCTTTTTTTTTCGGTACTCGATTCTAACGCGCATGCGATTTTTGGACTCGTTTTACCGGAAAAAAGGTGCGCGTTAGATTCGAGTAAATACGGTAAATCAGAACACGTATTGAAGCCACAAGAAGCTCAAAATGACAGATGTGACTCAACCAATGTAGGAATGCTCCATAGTAGGCTGATACGCCTAAACGATTAGTCTTAATTTTAAATGCCTCTGACATGGCAAAACTAATCAACGCAGACACTGAACTTTGCAAAGAATATTCTTTTCTAGATCAATATGCAATGACTATGCATATGCACAGCGACTGGCTGCCATTGTACATCTCAAACACTATTAATGTCCGCAAACTTTGAAAGATTAATTGTTACGAGTATGGCCATGTGAATGCTTGAATACAAATCAAATAGTAGCTTGGCAAATATAGCTAATATAATAAATATAATAAACTGAATGTATATTATTCAGTTTCTCAAACAGTCACCAACCAATACTTCAATCATTCAAATGGCTTTAAGGCACTGCTGCTTGAATATTTGAGGAAAACCAACATTTTGACTCTGTTTCCACAATTATTACGTGCGGCTACCGAAACGAGTACAGAGTACCATATTTACATGATTGTGTATGTCGACTCCCCGATATCGCGTGTCAAACAAACAAACAAGAAAATCATACACACATGCACATTCCATAACGGAAATTTCTAAACGTGTTCACTGAACTGACTATTTGTTCTCGCAAGCCATAGTCAAGCTAGCCCTGCTCATGAACTCGGTCCCCAGGCCCAGTTGGCTTTGAAGTGAGCCGTAGGTATTCCCGCTTCTGAAGCAGAGACAAGGGGCTTCCTGCATGGCCTTTTTCATGTCACAGTTAGAGATCAATAGATACCGGTACAGGTTTTGCTTTTGATTGTAAGATGACGACCCCTACCCAACTTCGGATTCTTATGTTAAGGGGAGACGCGGGTCTTGGAACGGTCAAAAATGGTCAAAAAATCGATTTTTCGCAAAGCTTATTTTCGAGGCGTTTGTACTTCTGAGCACCTACTCTCAAATTGCTAACGCTAAATTCGGTCGGGAAACGCGATAAAATCGGCTTTCAAAGCACCCCGGCAGCACTAAAATGTCCCCAAAAGGACGAAATTTGTTCGAACTTCCCGCGCGCGCCATGAGCGTTGCAGCGGGCCGAGCGCCGCCATCTTGGGCTAGATTTGAAGCTGTTTTCTTTGTGCACATTTTGCGCCATCTCAAAATGGCGTCGCTCAAGCAGAACGGCCGCCGTCGCGGGTTTTCTGAAGGTCGTTTCCAGGCCACTGATTGGCTCTCACGCGGCGCGCTTTTCAAGCGCGCCTTTCCGAGTCTCCCATTGGCTGGCGCGACCGACACGTCATTTTTTTTTTTCTTTGTGTTTGGTTCTCCGCCGTGGCTGTCCGTTTGTGTGCGCCTGCTTTTGCGATCGTGCGTGTTTCTCGACGGACCGTGTCTCTACTTTGTGCCGGTAGTTTTTCCACGCGATCGAGATGCCTGGAGACTCTCGTCTGAAACCATCGACGCAACGAGCTTTTGGAAGCCGTAAAAAACGGGCTTGGAACAAGAAGGCGCCGGCTACAAGTGCACCGTCGGCAGCGGAGTTGGAGTCGCGGCCGGACCCTTTGGACCTGCCGGGAACTTCAACTGACGACACCGTGGGACCAAGTTCGACTAGCGAAACACTTCGGGTTGATGCCGCGTACTACTCAACGGCGGAGCAGGCGCAGCGAGTTGAGAGATCGGCGCAAACGAAGACCGTTCTGTCTGGAAAGTCGGCTACCCAGCGCAAGTTCGACCTTGGAGTAAGCGCGGAGTGCCAGACCGGTGACGCCGGGACCGATTTTTTGCTCGTCGATATGAAAGTTTTGAATAACTTTTTTGCACAAGCGAAGTGCGACAAATGCGACGCAAAAAGTCTCAGCGTGAGGAAGGCAACGGACAAGGAGTACGGCCTTGCGGTAAAGCTTATTTTTTCTTGCAGCAGTTGTGATTTCGAGAAGAAGCAATTTTCTTCTCCGAGAGTGAGCGGAACTGCCACCATCACTCCCTTCGAAGTCAACATGAGGGCCATGAAGGGGATACAGATGATAGGCAAAGGTGTTACTGCCCTTTCGGAGTTTTGTGCGTGTATGAACCTTTCGCACCGAGGCTTGCACCACAAGACGTTTCAGGGACACCTAAAAAGTTTAGTGAAAGCCTGCGAAAACACAGCGACTGAAAGTGAAGCTGCTAGTGTGGCAGTAATAAAAGAGCTGTATACAGACTTCCTGAACCCCATAGGGAACATCGATGTTGTGTTCGACGGCTCATGGATGACGCGAGGTCGGAGCTCACACATAGGTGTGGGCTGCATCATTGAGCTCTACACTGGCCTTGTAATTGACCATGTTGTTTACTCAAACTTTTGTCTCGGCTGTGCCCTGGGACCACAGCCGCAAGACGAAGGGTACACCGACTGGCTGGCAACCCACGAGTGCCAACGAAACATCGAATGCAACTCTGGCCGCATGGAAGTAGAGGCTGCGCTGACCATGTTTCAGAGGTCCTGGGCCAAGCATGGTCTGCGCTACACGACTGTGCTCTCTGATGGAGACAGCCGCACTTTTCATGCCTTGTCCGAAGCCGAGGTGTACGGCTTTATCCAAATAGACAAAAAGGACTGCATCAACCATGTCTACAAGCGAATGGGTGCAGCTTTACGGAACCTTGTGGACAAAAAGAAGGCTCAGGGTGAGTCTCTTGGGGGTAGAGGAAAGCTCACACAAGAGAAGATCAAGAAGATCGCGAATTACTACGGATATGCCCTGAGGAGCAATATCAATGACGTGCCAGCTATGAAGAGGGCAGTCGAAGCTACACTGCTGCACATGACATCGACAGATGATGCACCAAAGCACTCAAAGTGCCCCGAGGGTGCTAGCTCTTGGTGCAAGTACAATAGAGCCTTGGCCAATGGGGAGAGTCCACCTTCACACAAGAATGCCCTGCCGGCTTGTGTTGGGGCTGCTCTGGAGCCAGTCTTTGCGAGGCTCAGTGATGAGAGCCTGCTGGCACGGTGCTGTGAAGGGAAGACCCAGAACGCGAGTGAGAGTCTTCATTCGGTCATCTGGACCCAAACTTCAAAGAATGGGAACGCTTCGCTGGAAAGTGTGAAGCGAGCTGCCGCTGAGGCTGTTGCCATCTACAACCAAGGAAGAAGGGCAACCAACGAGTCCATTGCTGCAAGTTTGGGCTATATTGCTGGGGATTGCCTTGTTCGACGAAGCCTAGAAAAAGACTCTCTGCGTTTACGCAAGGCAAATGCAACTCATCTGAAGAGCACCAACACAAAAAAGACTCTTGCAAGGAGACACAAAACGGGTGCAACTGAAGATTACAGTCCTGGACTACTTTGAAGGTATTCTCTCAAGCATAGCAACCTATTACCCAGGGTAACATGCTGCCTAACATCTAGAAGGTTCTTCCTAAAGACTGAAAAGACATGAGCAGCCAGTCGCTTGAGCCTCATACCCCATGGCTTTTCCAGAACCCCCCAGCCGCTTGTCATGGTGGGGTTTTGATCATGCTTTGCACATTGGAAAATTTTTTTAGATATGATTCCTTGGGTGGAACAAGACACTTTCTGTTTTGTTTTGAAGGGAAACAGATGGGGAACATGTGAATAAAATTTATGGTTAAAGGTTCCTTTTAGAAATTTATACAGTGCGTGTCAATCTTCAAACGCGATTTTCTCAGCTTCACATTTTTTGCCAACTTGACCAGCCTTACGGATCTTTTCATTATGTTTTTGTAAGGTAATTTTGATAAATTTTATACCGTTGAATTCGTAAGAAATAGGACTGTGGAGCTATGCTATTTTTTTGTGGCTAAGATGAACATATGAAATTTTGTGAACAATAATGTGAGCTAATTGCATTTCAAGATTACACAATGTCAATACAATTGAAAGTTCTTATATGATGATATATCTCAGTGACAATATAAATAGCATAGCTCCACATGGCAGGTCTTTGGCTACAGCTGCATCTTAAACAGAACCTAAAAATACTGAGGGAAAGTGTCTTAATGACCCGTAAGAAATTACCTAATTAGATTTCACTTATGCTCTCACAATTTGATAACTAATTGAAGTACATGAAAACTAATTATATTTTTGAAAACAGGAGGAAGAAATACATATACACACCCAATTTCATTACAATATCTCCAATAATAAAACTTTTCGTTTCGAGACCAGTGTCTCCCCTTAAAGGGGTCATGAACCACTTTTCCAAGTAATGATCTAATGGCCTCAGTATCGGAGTGTACTGCCTCCCGAATCGATTGCCGCAAAAATTTCTCGAATCCGTCAAGAAGCAGCGGAGTTACGGGGGTTTGGCGCACGCTCCCAGCGCTTTCTCTCTTTTCTCGTGCCGGCGAGCGCACTGGAAGCTAGACAGGGAGGGATGGCATGGGGGAAAGAAGTTACGCCAGCGCGCGTCATGAAATGCGATCGCTCTCCCGCTGTGATTCGCTTGCGCGAGTGCGGCTACCGTGTACTGAGGAGTGCGGCGCCGGCAAGTGGCGGCACCCCGCGGCAAGAAGCGCATCTGATCCGAACGCCGCTCTCGATTTACGTGGGCTATCGGCCAATAAGCATGCTATGTCTCTTGCGACGTACAGCGGACAGACGCCCCGCCCACCGACGAGAGTGAGAACCGGCCTCTGTTTGAAAAGAGGGTGCGTGGGGAAACGGCAACTTCGCGCTCCGCTTGTGGCCATTACGCGGCGCGCACGACTGTAATATTTGGCAGAGCAGTTCATAGCCGTGTCAGCTTTCCGCAGGATGTGTTTTTTCAATCAGCCCAAGGGGTGCTTCATGACCCCTTTAATGTAACAGTGGCAGATCTACAACTTGTGAAAATTGAGGCCTGTGAAAATAAAATTTGTTATTCAATGTTTCATTCGATGCTCGGCATTTTTTTTTAATTCCATTGGGTATTTAATTCAAAAGGTAATACTTTATATTCGCAAACCTCGATATGAGGTTCATGCCATAGTTGTGTCAAGAACCACTCAAATATGATACACTCTAGTGTCATCTTCATTACTATCATCACCATCTATAGTCAACTGGCACATGCTGCGAGCCACACGCTTAACGCCCTGCCAGACTGCTCACACAGCCACTGCTCTGCTTGCTACCTCAGTCAACCCAATAAACGTGAGGATTGCTTCAAGCCACATCGGCTACCTCCATGTCAAATCCGTACAGCCTCCTAGTGCAAAAGTCGTAATTAGCCACAGCTACAGTGACTGTTTTCTCTCACATGCCAGGCTAAACTGGTGCTAACCAACAGGGGTGTTCTGACATGCTCATGGATTCTAAACAGACTGCAGCTATCCTTGTCGGGGATTCACCTTGGATGTGTTGGGAGCCACGGTGGCAGCTTTGTTGTGCTGGCGGCTGGAGCTTCCCCCGCCAGTCCAAGCAGCGTGCGAAGAGGACGATGAGGGTTGGCGTCTGCTGGCTGCTGGGGCCGGCCCAGGAGCATGGTCCGGTGGCGCCCGCCGCTTGAGCCCCGCCCGCTTCAGCTCCCCCCCGCCACCCAGGGCATCCCACTGCTGCTGCTGGCTGGAGCGCGAAGACGACGAGACGTCGCTCACCTGGTTCTGCTCCAAATCCGACAGGCGCTGGGCACTGCAGTGGGCGACCAAACACACGGCCTGTAACATCATCGCCTGCTCCGCGAACCTCAAGTGGGTGGGCCCCATAGGCACAACAACAAATCGAGCAGATCACGTAAGGATTGAAGGAGTGCTACTGAGGCACTGTTGAGCCATCCCAAACTCCCCAACAAAAGAGTGACTACACCGCATCTCTGATGTTACTCAAAACATTTCAAACAACTCCGACACTTATTATCGAAGGAAAGCACAACTATCACAGACAAAGACAACACGGACAAGTGAAAGCTTTCAAGTAACTTCTCGTTGCATATCCATATAAGCGCATCTTTGCACATGTGCAATGAATTGAGACTATGTCACAGGACTGCATTACTTAACAGCTCACTCAACAAACTCTCAACTTCCATCAGAGCAATGGATGTATCACACACGCAAGCACAAGGGAGTGCTCGCATGAGCAATACATCCCTTGTGTCAAAGGAATGATTAGTTCTGTGTGCCTAGAGCTGCTTTAAAGTGTAGAGCTGCAAAGAGCTCTGTGTCAAACATCAATGTCTCCTTAACCAGTGCAGTCAGTGAATCTCAGAAAAAGGGCATTGGTGTCTGCACACTGCAAGTTGTGTGTGTGATTGAAGCACCCGTCAATGTGTTGCTGCATGGTGTGCTGCCACTGTAGTAAATGTGCTTGTCAATAGATAACAGAGGCTGGCCGCAGTCATCAGGGTATGTGTATGTGTGTGGTGCAAAGAATGTGCACGATCTCGTCGAACGGCGGCATGGGAAACACTGTTCTTTTTGGCCTGCATTAGAAGGGGTGCAGCTAAGATATTTAGAGAGGAGCCTCGAGACAAAATGTGACTGAATCATCGCGAGAACCTCAAGTTCCCAAATCCAAAGAACAAGAAAAACGAGAAGGTAAACACAGGTTATAATTCTGCTGAGCAGTCTAGCCTAGCATCTGAATCTAGAATCTAGCCTACAAGCAGTCAAGAGATTAATGTCATCCGATATGGAGCAGTCAGAAGTCGAGTAGTGCTCACCACTTGACTTCTGCAACCATGTTCGCAGAACAAACGTTTGCAATCATGTCTGTGGTTCTTCCTCTCTAGTCCGCTCAACCTGCTCAAGTCATCGGATCAGGAAAGCTCAGCCATCGACTTTGCAGTGCTGCTGCTGCCAAGTCATCCGCATGCCATCTTTTGTTTTCTTTCAAACTTTGTTTTAGTCGGCCACTGTTAAGTGTATTCTTAAGTGAGATTTGATCTGCACCCTGCCCCAATTATGTCATTTCTCATTATCACTGATCCATGTTAGGTGCATGTGTACTAGCTTTCTCTTCTTGGTTGCCATTTTTATATTATTTCATGTGTGAGCATCAGTCAAAAAATATCTTGTTTTATTTTCTACGTCCACTTCAGCATGGAATGACTGAAGCTGGTCATATTCCATCAGCGCCATTGCACCAATGACTAATGGGTTCCTGCTGGTGTGGCCTTGGGAACTAAGGAGAATTATTTCTCTCGCATTAGCAAAACTACCCTTTCATAATGACAAAATAAGTTACTGACAACACAGTTCTCAAAGCATAAGTTATCAGTTATTTCTTGAGTAAACCTGCACATTACTGGCCACGTTGTCACTACTCAGTGGAGAGAGATTGTGCCCTGCCTTCCCATCCAATGCAGTGCAACCTTTCAGTTGACAGTCGGTGTTTGTGCTGTGGGGCTCTGTTCTCTCGTGTTTGCTCTTCCATGCCATACTTCCCTCTACGACGAATCCTGACCAAGTGTCGTTCCAAATTTTATGGTAGTGCCCCAGACACAGGTGGTAGCGTTAATGTACGTTAACGCAGGAGCCAACGGTCTCTTTTCCCAATGCTATAAAATCTCTAGAAATTGTGTGGATGGCCGAGCAAGAGCCATGCAGGAAAATGTTGAGTGACCGTCCGGACTCACCAGCTAGTGTCCTCCAGCCGCCTCTTCTTGAAGCTGTGGTCCGGATAGACTTCCGAGGGACGGTCCAGCATCCCACTCGAGCCCTGCACCAGAAGAGTCGCAGTTTCGGGAATATTACAAACATGTTCTCTGGGCTTTAAGTGCACAGTTCACTTGGACGCCACAAAACTTGCAAACCTCGTAACATGAAAAATGCATTTGCCCTATTATAAACACAGATTAGGAATCTGAGTACTGCAGTGAATACAATTAATGCAGCTCTAGCAATCGCTCATATTATGACAATCGTTCATGTTGGTCGGTGTGCGGTTACAGATTTCATGGTAGTGGTACTTGGGGGTATGTAGAGGCAAGAAAATGAAGAAAAAACTGTAATGACGCAAAGAAGACGGGGACGAAGCGAAGACACAAACAGACAGACAGTCTTCGCTTCGTCCCAGTCTTCTTTGCGTCATTACAGTTTTTTCCTCAGGTTATGAACCAACCAGCTCAGCAACAAGCCCTGTTGTCAAGAAAATGAGTTTTTTTTTTCATTTAGCACCTGTGGCACTGTAAAAGTGTGTCCAAGGGATAAGGTGCAAATATAACGTGAACCAGCCCACTGACCTCCCAACATTTACGATCAAATCAAAATTTGTCATTTTTCTTTTCTTTCTTTGAGAGCATGCACAGCAAACAAAACTGATCATATAAGTCACGCGTAAACCCCAACCAACTAACTTCAAACACGGAATCACACTTTTGAATTATTTTTGTGCTTCTGGCATATAAAAAGCTACATTTCAGCTGCAAGCACAAGCTGTGTGCTGTGGCCACCAGTTACAAAAACATTGTTACTTTGCTTGTTCGGTGGCATCAGAGTCACATTTGTGTTGCAACATAGCGTGCACGGGAATCAAATTACATGACGCACATTTAAACCTTTCTTTCATAAGTGGCCCATAATGTTCAGATGGGAATGAGGGCCAATGGGAGAAGTTCCTAAAACAAAATTAAACGGAACTCTGGGTTTTACCTGCTGAAACCACAATGTGATTGCAAAGTTAGCCATAGCGTGGCACTCTGGATAAATTTTAATCACCTGGCACTCCTTATAAATGTAAGTACATGGGTACTTTTGCATTCTGCCTGCAAACCAAATGCAGCCACAAAGGCCTAGAACTGAACCTGCACCACTCTGCTTAGAAAACCATGAAGTCACCATGGCGTATCACCATGGCAGTATCGGAGTTGCTTAGGTTGTTATAGCGCTACCTTTTATGCACAAAAAGAACAAGCTTGGTCTTTGGAAATGCGCATTAGCACGGCTAGCTCACACAGCCACGACGGAAGCTCCATTACAAAGTCACGACTCCTCCCCATTTGCAGCTGCCTGTCAGGCTGGCAGACACGCGCACAGATCAATACAACACAAAATATTCCTCCATTGTGCCACTGTACAAGTAGCACTCAACCTAAAAGTTCAACGTGAGATGGACGTTTGGCAGCTTCAGAGAGACCTTTGTTTCACTGCTTGAGATTGATCACACAAAGTGTTTGCATAAACACCACCTTCCTTTCCCGAACTTAAAATGCATAACAATACAGCTGCAGTAGTAGCTGTCAAAGGGAAAAATTAATATGGCCATTACAATTCAAAGCTTTCAAGCAGCATGTGTACTAATTCCGTCTAGCAAGCATTTCACTGACAAGAGCTGTATTCTATGTAAGCCGAAATAATCTAGAATAGGCCATCAAAGAAACCTAGAAGCTTTACAAAACTAGCTTTGAAAGTGTTACCAAGTGGTTTTCTCCCATGAATTCGCTTTTGTCAGTATTACGTACAGTAATGTAATAATAATTCCTCATATCTTTACATGCAGAACTGAAACATCATCAGGCATGTTGAAGAGGGGTATTCCAGTTTAATTTTTGATCATCTGGGGTCGCTCATAGCCCACATAAGTCTGACTACATTTGTGTTTTCAAATTTCCCCGCTTCCACCGTCCCTGTAAATAAATGTTTTTCAGTCAGTCAGTCCTAGAGTTTAGAACTTGGCTTCTAAGCTAACACGCCCAGCACATGCATACGGCAACAGAATAGCACACACGTATGCATAAGTATCGACAAGTACTCTCATACTATCACCTTTGAGGGCATACCCTCGAAAGTCATGATAAACAGTTTCGTGAAATAACTTGCCAGAGATTGCAAAAAAAAAAAAAAAGAACTTGGAGGACGCTTGAGCCTCGCCTTCAAGAGCAGAACGCAATAGCGTAATCGGGTCCCGTGCGAATCGTCTTCTCAACTGCTAGCCCGGCTTCAGTTGTCGGTGCATGCCTCAACCATACTATAAAGTTTTGAACTATCCTAGAATACCTACTGCAATTACAGTTGTTAAGTGCCCACTATGCCATAATTCTTTCTCTTGCGAATCAGCAAAAGGCCCACTACGCGTCCGTAAGGCAACGCACGAACCTACACAGCTGCTCACTTTGTTGATAGTTTTGCAGCTGATGACGACTAAATATGTCCAAGCGCTTTGTAATGGGTGGACCTTTATATGCCCACTCGTTGCGCAATTTACATGTTTTCAAGCCTGGCACAATTCTACACTTCTGCCATGCAATATTACATGCCTTAAAGGGACTCCTTCCACTACATGACATTCATAGCAATAGTGTGGCTCTGTGGTAGAACACCTGCTTGCCACGCAAACGGCCTGGGTTTGATTCTCACTCACCAAAGTATTTTATTATTTATTTTGTTTCAGTCTTGCTCGATTTTTCGGTCACGGACAGCATGACAATTTTTTGCTCACAACCAACGAAGTCGACACCGGAATTACTGCGAAACGAGCTCTTTAACGCTATCACGTTAAAATAATGAGTTAACATGCACCATCTTTCATTCACATAGCCTAGTGTTCCATTACACTATGAAAAATATACTCCCATTTAGTGATAAATGTTTTCTTGCAAGGCATGCAGGGGCGGCGTCAGCGGGCGGCGCATGGGGGCAGCTGCCCCGATAACATTTCTGCCTGCGCCCCTCCCCCCTTCAGCAAACGTATCCAATTAATAATTGTTGGGGTTTAACGTCCCAGAAACACGATATGATTATGAGAGACGCCGTAGTGGAGGGCTCTGGAAATTTTGAGCATCTGTTATTCTTTAACGTGCACCTAAATCTAAGTACACGGGCCTCAAGCATTTTAGCCTCCATCGAAAATGTGGCCGCCCGCCGTGGCCGGGATTCGATCCCGCAGCCTGCGTTTCAGCAGTTGAGCACCATAACCATTAGACCACCGTGGCAGGGTAGCGAACACATTCAATGCACAGCGCTTAAGTTCCCAGCTTCCCTGAAGGAACACAAACGTTGGGGTTTAACGTCCCAGAAACACGATATGATTATGAGAGACGCCGTAGTGGAGGGCTCTGGAAATTTTGAGCATCTGTTATTCTTTAACGTGCACCTATATCTAAGTACACGGGCCTCAAGAATTTTAGCCTTACACACAAGCTGAAGAGCGAGCTATGAGAGATCTTATGATGGACAGCTATGGATTAAAAATCAAATCAGACGAAAAATTTTACAAGCACACTGCCCCTTCCAGACTTACTTGGCGGTGTGGTGTTACATGGCGAAACACAGTGTCATTGGAGATTAATAACAACAATGAGCTACGAAATCGGAGCTTAATAAGATTATCAGCAACTATGATGAATGGGTAGTTCCATAAAGAAAAAGCTTACTTCAGCAGAAATTGTCAAACAGAAACACTGTAACACATTTTATCTTCAGCCAATACAAGCAGGAAAAATATAAAAAATCATGGCAGTAAAAACTGTGCAACCTTGTGTCTGATAACTTGACTGGCATTTCAAGCTTGTTTTGGCCTTACTGATGTGACAAAAGAGTGAACCAGCATGTAAATTTCAAAAATCGTAGAAACAAGTAGTGGTCTTCGAGTTTGCACAGACTCAACAGAGAGTATCTTTCTTTTTCCATTTGAATTTGAATGCCATCGTTACATTAAGGGTGGTGGGAGTAAAAGCTGCCCTAAATCCGCTTCCCTAGCTCCCACTGTCTACAAAAGAGCTGCAAAAGCAGTGGCATCTAAATAAGAAATTGAAAGCATGACATACATATTAAATGTGAGATATGCTGATCATTACAATAACGATTTGCTTTTGAATCACTGTGGTTGGGGCTAAACACTACAAATAAGGAGAGTCCACTGACTCACATGAGCACTAGCTCACATGTGTGTTTCACAGAGTGTCGCTAAGCCTTTCAATCTGACAGCCTGCAGATGGAAGTGACGGTGAAACATGCTCACTAAACTGGGGTTCCATTTTAAGCAAATGAAGCTTTTGGTTGTCTAGCATGCACCCAAACCGTGACACAAAAGCGTTTTTTTCTTTATATGTTCCAGCCTCAAAAAGCAGCTGTCACAATTGGCAATCATGCTCGTGACCTTGCACTCAGTAGCAAACACACCCATAACTCGAACTCCCTTGAAATCAGTGCCTTTGGACGCATCACCATAACAATATCATTGGGCGTACGTGCCAGCAGCGTTAACAATGAAGCGGCGCAGGTGTCTTGGTCTTGTGATAAGACAACAAAGATTTTGGTTTTCAGGATGATTCCTAAAGCGTTTGTGTTACCTGGCGTTATCTGTCCTACGTCATTACAACATCTATACAAAGAGTGAGAATGACCTTCTGCATAAAATCTCAAAACTGATGGAGTGGATCTCATAAGCTCACACAAATTAAGCTGATAAGAGAGGTGCCTTCTGCTAGCAGAAAGCACCAGGTTATCAATATGAACAACCATCCGTCTAACACGATGGTGGAGCATGCACAAAGGTGAAACCATGCCACTGACAACTGGAACAATGCAATGCTGATCACCAGTGAGGTAAAAGCAATGAAGAAATCCTTACTTGAATTGTTCACAAATACAGCAGACAGAATAGACCAATGGCACCTTGTATTCATACCTCATTTCTATATCACGTGCTGCGTGTCTGAAAAGATGTCCTTTCACCTACAGTGTTTTGAACAAGAAATCTACAAGTGCTTCGAAACACGGAAAATCAAAATAAAGACTTGCCTTGAAACAACACAAAATTAGGCACTAACAAGGAAAGCGAGATCTCGCACTGGATGCAGCAGCTCTGTGTAAAGCACTTACCACCAAAGCCGACATCTAGCTACCCACTGCACGAGTTTGACAGGCACGTTTTGTTTAATACTGTAGACTGCGACGAGAGGAGAGAACGCAGACATTTCAATGTTCAACAACAGATGAAGGTTGCTCGCACATTTCCTGTGTCAGCAGGAAAGTGCTCGTTGTTAGTGGGTCGTGTTAAGCATCAACAAGGCTGCCTGTAAAGTTAGAGAGAAATGAAAGCATTTGATTTCGTCCAACATGACTACTCCCTGCCAGAACGATGCATGACGTTACTGGTGAACGATTAGACATGCAATCATCACGAGTCATCAACTTTAAGAGACAAGAAGACAGAAACATCGATTATAAAGCAAACAGTACGTATTCTAGTGTATAAGAAGAGAGGACAGGCTACGCAATGCATGGGCAGATGGCTGGTCCTCTATCAGAGGGGTGTTTGGAGCGTGCTTGGAAAGGGATTTGCAGCAGATGTAAAATAGGACGATGACATAGCAAGCCATTCCCATAGAACGTAATCTAAAAGAAGGGCAATCACCACTGCAATTGCACAGAAAACATAGCGGAGCCGATTATCAAGTCCTTGACCAGAAACATCTCGAGTAAGCAAAGAAAACTGCTTCAGTGCCTTTTGCACAATCAGATAAATGCAGACTGAGCTACGACCACTGATAGGCATCTACAGAATTCATTGAAGGCAGCTGTCTTCTTTCAGATAGTGTATATATACTGAGCAGCCTAGCTTTGAAATTTTTTTACATTTGATAGGTAATCAGATGGTGGCAAAAACAGATCTTCCTTCATATCAAGACTGTGACAAACTAAATGCGGAAAAGGAAAGACAAACAAGGCGCTGCTTGTCTTGCTTCTTTCATGGTAAGGTTATTTGTGCACAACTCAAGGAACGAGGAGAAGGGATGGACAGACAGAAGAGTCATTCCTCAGCCACATTCCTTAAAGGGAAGTTGAAGCACTCAAATAAAAAAAAAGAATGACCTTGAAGTGGGTAATCACAGTTTGATCCCGGCTGAATTCAAAAACTGATGTGAATGTTCTCAGAAATGAATGGTAATAGCATTTTTTGGCAAAAAAACAGCAGCTGTGGCTGCAGGGCTTCTTGACATGCTGAGTGAGTGCGGTGACGTCATCTTCGGTGTGCTGCTTCTTCTGCAACAGCAGCACTGTCAAAGCATGGCCTCCATGACTAACTCCGGACACGGCACCCAGCCGGGGTCAGCCCCGAGGGCTGTGGCTGAAGACACGCGAGACGCTTGTTCACATTGCGCTCGGCTGTTTGTCATTATGGCAGATATCGTAATCTAGATGCAGAACTTTCAGTGTCGCTATACTTACTTGAGCCTCGGACTCCAAGTATCACGTTATCATGTCACGTTAAATATCAAGTCCAAGTATCATGTTAAATTATGCGCCAAAATCTCCGCATGTGAAGACACGGATTTCAAAATTTCCGGAGACTTCATGTGTTAAGTCTCTAGCGGCCTCAGAGGACGATGTACTTAATTTTTACTAGATGGGAACTTCATAGCCCTAGCAGAAGTAGTTAAAATCTATGATGTCATGGCAACTGGTGAGGGAAGTTGAAGGTGGCGTCGCCACCCGCATTTTCTTTTCGTGCGTTTTCTCACTTACCAAGTGTCTTCTCGTGCTAAGCGTGGTGATTTTAGCATTGTGAAAGAGTAAGTTACTAATACGAGAAAAGCCAGTTCTCTCTTTAGTGTCCCCTTAAAGTGGTGCGCAATAAACTTCGCATGAACTGTTACCAACTACAGCCCAGAGCAGCACCCTTCCAACCTTTCTTCGTGTTAAGTTTGTCTCGTGCTGTTTGCCATAACGGATTAGCGATTATCCACACAAACCACTCCTCTGAAAGAAATGTGTCAGCGCTATTGCCTGCTAGAACTGGCACATGAACCAGAATGTTCAAAACCAGTGTGATTCGTCTGCGAAATGCTTTTTAAAGTTGTGAGCATACAGGAACAACTTGAATTGGGTGATCCGCTATTCCCGCTTCAAGAAGTGTGGGAAGTAGCCCCACAGAGCCCCTAGCTGCAAAGCGTTACGAAATGCACAAGCGTACAGGCAAAATAAAACCGCAACTGAAGAACAGATGAAAGAGTACAATTTCGACACAAGATATTGTGAGCTGTGCTCCATTCATCAATTGAGCAACGCTAAGTTGAGCAATGCACGCCTCAACGAACATGCCGACAGCACGAGAACTAACGCAAGACCTGAGGAGCCAAGAACTAGCACGGCAACCTCACAAGATTCGGCTGAAATGCAGTTTTTTTCTAGCCTGCTTGTGTGTTCTGGAATCATTTGTAGGCCGTAAACAACACTTACCGAGTTCATTTTCAGCACGAAAGATACTAAGACAAATTGCCACATCAAATGGCCAGTGGTGAATAACCTGTTCCGATTCAATTAATAATATACTGCACAAGGAGAGCTACAAGGAATGGCCGTCAGTCAGTCTTCCAGCAAAAAAATTAAACAAGTCTGCTAGCAAAACGAGACTCTCGTTATCTACACTGCGGCTCTTACAGGTGACGTCAACACGTTCCTCAGCAGAATCTGTTCCGTCAACAGTCAGTGTCATCTGAAATTTCCGTCGCCCACCAAAGAATTCAGAAGGTCAACATGTGTGACACAGCTGAAGCAAGGCATGTAAATCAAAAATGAACCTTTGACTTTATTTTTGCGGAGTGCCTAGGTAAGGATTAAAGAGATTTTAATGAAAATTTAATGTGCCAATTACTTTAAATTGATTAAGTTCTCTGGTATCATGTTCAGAAAGAACATTTATGACTACGAGGCACCATGAAGTGGCAAGGGCGTTCTTACACTACACCCCAACCGTGCGAAAAAGCCATGCCAGAGATTTCCTGTGAAACTAACATGCACTTTTCCCTGAACATGTAGCACTTATGGATGCTCGATGTGTTTACTGAAAATGGAAAGAATCCGGCCATCCCATCGCAACATGCTTCAAGATCAACCATACTGACAAGCCTTCTGAAGGCAGCAATGGTGGATGGACAAAGAGCATGCATTACTGTGCTCAGCACACGACAATAGAGCAACTGAGGTGTGACAGATCAGGCCTTTATTTAACGAGTGGAATGCGAAGATTCCAACAGACGACACCTTTCTTATCTTTTAAATGAGGCACCGTAGGGGACACCGAACTTAGCAAGGCACTGAGCAACCACATGAGTGTGGCAAGCTACACCTCCTTCAAAAACCCACTCGTTGAAAGAAAGGCCAGCAATGAAATGGGTGGCCACACTGTGCGCATTTCCAGGCACAAAAAGTTCGCGTCCGCGCGACCATCAAGTCAGCCACTAGGTAACCCCTACTGATGCACAACGCGGTACAGAAACCGCGATCAGATGGTTAAATGACCAATGAGCCTGCAACATAATGTGCATTTCGGCTACTGTAAAGCGACCCTTGCGCAGTACGGGACGCCTAAAAAACGCTCGTTTTTCGCCGCATGTAAGGCAGTTCGTACGACAACGCAGTGCAAGCCGCGAAGGCGCATATCTTAAGCCGGGCGACAACTGCTCGTAGAAGCTTCCACGCAACGCGAATGCAAGACTTGCACGAGACGTCAGAGAGCTAGAAGTCGCGATCGGTGCGGCTAGCTGCTAAAGGCATATTAAGTCAAATTAAAAAAAAAAGTTTACCTATTGTACTAGACGTGGCCATGCCACTGAGGTCGGCAGTCGCGGCAGAACGACCGGCTTCCGAGGGCCGCGATCCGGGACCAACCGGCCCCTCGCTTCCGATCCCGTGTTCGACGTTGTCCGCGGTCTCAAACGACCCAACTCTCTCTAAGCGTCGTCTGCCTGCTTGGCGCCCAGGGGCCGAGCTAAGCTAAGCGTGGCGACGCGTTTCGGCAGCAAAAGCTCGCTCGCGCTACCCGCGTGTGGTTCCGAAAAAAGCACCACGCTACAGCGACACCCCAAGTGGCACACTTTAGCGCTAAACACTTATTTTTCGTCGTCTTTCGCTCGCCGCTTCGTTCACTGCCGCCTACGTTGGTGGTGACACAAGCCCGGTAACCTCGCGTCTTTCCGCCTGCCTTCTGACGCAACGCAGCTGAGGGGCTGATTCCTTTTTTTTTTTTTTTGTCGCAACGCCAAGGAACTCGGAAAGGCGTCATTTCGGAAGCGGGAACAAGATTGGTCGCGCTGTCCCTGCTGCGGTCGTCATCGCCAGCTAGACGTCGTTGCCCCAAACTCGACGTGAGCGCTTCCGCGCAGCGCACACACGACCAGCGACACGCAACGCAATATTCGCACAGAAAACAAAACAAAAAAAGTTCACGCTTGGTAGTAAGCTTTCCCACATGACCGCAGGCCCTTATCGCGCGCAGGCTACGCCGCAGGATTATCGAGTATTTTGATGCGGGTGGCAGAGCAGAAAGAACGAACGCATACTTTA
Organism: Rhipicephalus sanguineus; assembly: GCF_013339695.2. Lineage (NCBI taxonomy): Eukaryota > Metazoa > Arthropoda > Arachnida > Ixodida > Ixodidae > Rhipicephalus > Rhipicephalus sanguineus. The sequence continues at coordinate 204,699,287 of NC_051177.1, forward strand.
GGAGAGGTGACTGACCACGGCGTTAAGTCGAACGCTGGAATGCGGCGTTCGGTCGGGGCGAAACAGTTTCGCAGTTCAGAAGGGAGTCGTCAGGTCTGCTGCGACAGCGAAACTAACATTCGGTTGCGAGAACTGAGGTTCGTCGTAACTGAAGTGAGCGTGTCCGTAAGGCTGGGCGTTAACGCCGACGTTACGAATGGCTTTCGTTTTCCTTCGTTCAAATGCAGAACTAATGAAACAGTAACTACGCAGTAAAGACGCCCATGAAAGAAAAGAAAAATGTGCACGGGTTGAGCAGACCTTGCGCCGGGGGGGCTATCAAGGCGGCGACCAAAGCACACAGGAGGCGCGCACGCAACAGAGCTAAAGTAAAAAAAAAAAAAAAACAGAGCGCGTGACGGTAAGGCCCCACAGGAAGTGACGGCTAGGAAGGCACCACACGTGCGCACACGAAACAACAACAAAAAACGAAACTAGAGAATCGCTAGAGCGATCAAACTGATCGAACCGCTCTCGACGGAGAACAACACACTTCCCTACGCTGTCTCGATGGTTAGGCACAGAACACTTATACTCTGTGGCGGGACTTGAGATGCAGGGAAACTTGCAAAACAACTGCGATTTCGTGAAAGTATACCGCACGTAAAGCCCCTTGGTACACGCACAGGCAGACGGAAATGACGCAGTACGAGCCGAACGTAACATTCACCATACAATCGCAATAAACGCATCAGCAAGCTTGTTTTTCTTTTCTTCGCCCGGCGCACGCACACAGACAAGAGTGACGTCCGTTCTTGAGATTATCATGTCGTCCAGCTTTTTCTGCAATAAGTGACCGCGGGTGCGATTTCCCGCAAACAAGAGGGAGGTCACTTTGTGTGGTCCTTTGCGGGGAGGCGGCAAGGTATCCTCGCAGCTTCATTAGGGCGATTACACAGCCATCGCAAGAAAACGAGACACAAAAACCGTCGCGCAGTACATCGCGCTCATCAAAAGACCAAACGCCGACGTATTGCGTCACAATTCACGGAAAAGAAAGAGCGGTCGATCGACAGCGCCGTTAAATTGATTAGCCCCACATTTGTCATCGCTGGAGAACCCATTTATTCGGTGGAAAAATGAACGACACCAGGATGTACGCGGCACTCTACACCGAAAAAAGGCCCGGCGGACTGGTGCCAACGCCGCGCAGTTGGCCAAATAAAAGAGACGTCTTCCGAACGGTTATCGAGGCTCGGTTGGCCAAAAAAAGTCAACCGACGGCACGACATCCAATATGTCGCTATTCGACATACGCCGTAACAAAAAGGCGCTGCGAGCAAAGGCAAATGTGAAGGAATCACCGATCATGGTCCGAAGTGCTAGGAAAACTGATCGCTACGCGATGACTCGGCGCACGCATGCACACGACAACGGAAAGGCCCAGCGGGGACGGATCCCTCAATCTGTCAAGGCCTCGTACGCGGAATGTCCTTTAGCGGGGCCGCAATTTAACGGCGCCGTCGAAACACGAGGGCCTTCGGCTGGAAATGGAGCTTAGTTGTGGGCCGTGACGATGGCAAAACGCGATGGCCCAGCTGACGGCTGATGGCGTCGTAAACGATCACGAACGCTTAGTACAGGACGACACGCAAAGCCACTTTACTCGTCCCAATCAACGACACGCGACGCATAGCTGCGTCAACAGCGTTCCTGAAACGAGCAGCGCGGAATAAAGAGAAAAAGCGAGCTCGCGGAAGAGCGACAATACAAAGGACGGCGCACTCGGGCAAACCGATTGCGCTGTAGGGCGGCGATCGGGAGCTTACCTCAGTTTGTCGACGCTACGCTCATCCAACAGTTTTCGGCCGACAGTCATTCCGACGTGCGGGAGAGATCGCGCATAGCTGTTGTCTTCACTACGTCTACGCAGTCATCGTCGTCGATGGTCACACACACACAACACAGACGGCAGCCGGAACTCGTCGGGGCGTGCAAGCGAGGGGGTTCTAAAACAGCGGATTCAGACGGGGACCAACAACGACGACACACTACCGAGGCACGGCTGGACGTCAGGCTACTACCTTCGACGTGCTTGTTTCATCATCCCGGGAGGGCTGCTGCTATCGCGACGTAGCGCAGACCTCCGTGGGGTCGCCGCGCAGACTCTGGCTGCTGCTGCTGCCGTTACTTAGCACTCGGAGCTCAACGCAACATGTCCTCCGCTTCGCCCCGTTTCCTTCTCAGGCCCTCGGGCCGCGCAGGGGACGGAGACCGGCTGGGGATGTCGGAAACGAGAGCCTGACGCAGTCTCGGATTGGCTCCGTTTGACCTCAAAAGCTAAAAAAAAAACAATTCTGGCAGCGCTCGACTAGGCTATTGTTGACTTCCGACAAAGTGAAAACAAAACCACATCGTGGAAGCTGTTACGTCGATAAGAGCACTTTTTTGACGCGAAAGCATGACCTTTGAGATTGGCTGTGTAAAGTTCTGCGCACATTAAAAAACTATGAAGTTGGAGCTCTCGCACATCTTTACCGACAATGTTTTAACACCACAGGCCGCCGCTATGGTTTGTCGTGGCGCCCGAATTATTCTAGCAGCCAGCCCACCCTACCCGAATCTCACAAATCGCTTCGTCGGCGGTACAGTTTTCGGTGTGTCCTGTTGCATTTTCACGCACGGACAATGGTGGAGCAGCTGTTTGTATCTTGTCAGGTATCCGCACAAACAAAGACATTGAAGACAAAACAAGACGCTGACCACGATAAAACCAAAGAGGAAGACGTTTCGGCTCCCGTTTCGGCTCCGTTTCGACTCCCGGAGACGTTTCGGCTCCCGGAGATTTTTGTGAACAAGGCTCCTACAGTGTTCTAGATAAAGGCTCCCTTACGGGAGCCTTGTTCACAAAAATAAGGGAGCCTTATTCACAAAAATCTTTGCATGCTGCCGCCGTAGCAAAGACAGGGGGGGCAGGGGGGGCGACCGCCCCCCCTAATCACCTAAGAGGGGGGGGCGCAAAATCTGCCCCGTACATTGACTTAGTAGGGTGGGGGGGGGGGGGCGCTGCGATGAACCTTTGCCCCCCCCCCCCCCCCCCCCAATGGGAAACCCTGTGCACGCCTATGGCAAAGACACTACCTCACTACCTTAAACAAATACACTACCTCACGTTAAATAATCAAAACTGCGAATCAATTTGGTTGGAATATTTCTATATCCCAACTTTCTCAACATTGATATAAGAGCAATTTCATATCTTATTGCCTTTTCACCGATTCCCTTCTTCCTCAGGTTGAGATAGTTATGTTTCTCGCCAACAAATATTGGGAAGGTTATCTTCAGAAAAAAAAATTATTTTCACAACAATGCGAGCCCTCGCGGGTGACGTGCAAGGGCAGACAGAGAGGAAATTTTCTTATGCTATGTTATAATATGAATACTATGGACGATACATTAATTAATGGAATCCTCCCTGAACTCGATCTGTGAGTTCTTCATCTTGTTTTCATTGTTTTAGTTAGGAATTCTAATTAACACCCCTGCTTGCTCTGTTCTTGGCGGCTCCAGCACTGTAATCGATCATGCATAGTTAATCTTTTGTTGTCCTTTTCTCGTAGGCGTCTTTACAAAATGACATTACTGGCCACTTCCTCGTCATTGCTTGCACTACATATATCTGCCCACTATTCTTATTCCAGCTCTTACACCAAACCTGGTTACTATACAACAATTAAATCATCCTTAGAAGCAGTTTGGTTTGCTGTTCCTGACACCAATTATCCGCAGGTACGCGTCTCAAGATTTCTTATAAAGTTTCTGTCACATTATCACTCCTGGCCGCATCCGTTCATTTCTCATCTCTTCATTTCTCTTCAGCGCGCATATCTGTCGCGTACTGGAACACGTTTCTTAATATTGCAGACATGAAAACACTTAAAATTCACGAATTCAAGAAACATCTATAAGGATAGACGTCAGAAGGATTTTGTCTTGTGGGGTGCAAACTCGTGTTGCATCGCAGTATGAGAGGGGAGGCGCTGGTGTGGCTTGGAGGTGGGGGGGGGGGGGCAATAAGTGCCTCTTTTGCACCCCCCCTGCCGACACCATTGCCTAAAAGAATTTTTTTTGTACAATACTAATGTGTAGCCCATGTTCATCACTATGTACTTCCAGTGTCATATCATTTATTCTAGCCTGAACATTATATTGTTGTTTAACAATTATCCTTGTAATGGAAATGTCCTTTCCAGATATGCCATATGATTTATACTGTTATTTTATGTGTAATGCATATGTATTAAACTTCACTCTGCAACGCCTCTGTATCTTTATTATTCGCACATTTTATATATTATAGCATTCATGCTAAAAACCAGCTATTGTTCTTTGTACTCGACATATATAAACTGCTGCAACATATTTTTTATAAATTCGGTGTTTAATTTTGCATTATATAAGAATTGTTGCTATGTGCACATGTTTTTAGTAATGTCATTTCCAATGAATATGCGTTGCCTTAATTGTTGCTCATAATCCTGTTTCTCCGTCCTTTCATTTTTTCGACGTCCTGTTCATTTACCGTTAATAAGGATGTTCATGTGCACTGCTTCCTCTGGTAGGAGGTGGGGGGGCAGGATGCTAGTGAGGCTGTTTATTATGTCAACTTATTATTATTATTATTATTATTATTATTATTATTATTATTATTATTATTATTATTATTATTATTATTATATTCTCAATAGTCCGAAATCTTAGATGAAATGATATCTGAAGACGAAAACACGCGAACACCATAAGTGTATTTTGGATATCCGGAAGGTTTGAACGCACAAATACTCGAATACAAAACAAACCTTAAAGTTTGTTGTAATAGACGCAATCATACTTTTTACGAGGTTGATTGATGATTCACAATTTGAAAATGCCCTTTGAACGTTAAAACTGCCCTTTTAAAATCAGAATTTATTGGATAAATCCGAATTGTCAATAATTTTATCGGCGAGCGTCTACCGGATTTTTTTTTGATTTATCCGAAAACAAGCACGACATCGACATCATCATCACAATAATTTTGGGTCATGTTTTGGAATGTTTTGGTACAGTGTACTAGAAGGGGGCAGTGGAACGAACGAAGCGGCCGCGCCGCATCTCCGGTGATGCTCCGACGGGCGATCGTAGCGGCGGCGCTGTAGTCACTTTGTACTGAAGCTATGGAGAGCGTCTGCATTTGGCGCGCGCGCGTCGCAGCGTACGAAAGCGTGTAATTGCGCGTTTTGAGTGCGTTTAATGCGTTACTGAGCTTTAATCGGTGTCTCAACGCCTGCTACGCCCCATGGTGCACGAGTGGATATGCAGGCGTGCCGAAATTGCGCCGAGATATTCTCTGTTTTTGGAGCTTACCGGCCCCCAAAGAAGGCGACAATCGGATTTTGCGCACATGCACCTAGCTGCTCACTGATTGCTGTGCGGTTTGCAAGCAACACTTCGAGCCGCGTTACACTATAAGTGACTACGAACACTGACTACGAAGAAATAACAAACCAGCGACGAAAGCATGCAATTCTTCTGCAGGCAGTCTCTACGATATCCAGAGCATTGATGAGCTTCAATGCGCTCGACTGTTTCATGAGTAACCTGAGTACAAATAACTCTATCACAACATTTATATTGGTGACGGATGAGTTCTGCCAGTTTTGCTCTGTTTCTATACCGAAAGGCTGTTTCAACAGCGAGCTTCCGCGGTTACTATGCACCGGTTATGCGACCTCTGAGGGCTTAAAATACCAGGAAGCCGAGCCAAAGGCGCGCGTTCACATACGAGGCACAAACTTCATGCATCAGGGCTTATCTCAAGCATCTTAAAATGTGCAGATGTAAATATAGCCCGTCGGTTATTCTGCCTAAATTCACTACAGCCAGTTCTCCTTTCACTGGACAGCTTATATATATTGCACTTTTCCTGACCTATCGATGCCATTGCAAAAACTTCTTTTTGACAATGTTTTGCATTATAATTTCATTGCTTTATTGTAAAGCGTCAAAAGTGAAGCCAGGAGGGGCGGTGGTGCTCTACGCTTCGCGATATTATGTTTATATATATATATATGTGCATATATATTTACACGCACAAATACAGACAGTAAAGTCTCACCTTCCCATCCGGCGCCAATAACAATATCCATGTAACCCCTGAGGACGACCGTTATTTGTACCGATCAAGTTACCTTTGACTTCCAATACCTTTGAGCCCTCGTAATGTCGAAAAAGTCACATTTACACAGCGCATTTGTAAAGATACGCACCGTACACACAGCTTCGCCAACGCGCGGTAAATGTTCGGCGTACTTTCGGCAGAATATCAGCACACAGCTTACTGAGCGCAGTTAAATTCCAATGAAGCAGCTCAGTTACTCTGAATAAACTAGACGCCGAAGCACCACCAGAAGAAAGCATTAAAACAGAAGAAATCAGAATAAGGCACGCCCTTTCTAGCTGTTTCCTCTGTCTTTTTCCTCTGGCGGTCGTTCGGCGTCTAATGTACTAACTAGCCCAGCAATGAGTTCGGCTTAATTACACTAAGATAGTGAATCTTCACGGTCGGTATCAGCCCGTTTTCATTTTTATATTTTGCGTACCTTCCAGCAGTCGCTTCGGCTCCAAGAACTAATTTGCAGTATCTCTCAAAGGCATATATGAAGCAAGCATCCATTAAAAGGTTTGAAGTTTCGTCCATCAAGGCTTACGACGACAAGTCCTACGCTTAATAATGATAGACACGCAACCAAAGCCGCATCAGTAATAGTGGCGATTAGCCGGGTGCCGCCGACACGCCCAGCAGTTCTGCGCGCGGCGCCGCGCGCCTTCAGTACCGAGCGACTGCAGCGCCGCCGCTACGGTCGACGCGGAAGGAATCAGCCGGCGAGGCGCGTTCACGCCACTCGACAGTTCTAGTACACTCTAGTTTTGGTACAGTTCCCTGAATAATGCTGTGGACCGTCGATTATTGCCACCGAAACTGCCGAAACGTCAGACTATTGAATGTTCGTAGCGCTGCAAGTGCTAAGTAGCTTGCCTTTGCAACACCCTGGTTTTGAATTTTTCCACGCCACAACGGTCGACGGCCGTCCGTGGTGCATCGACGCTGTCGTCTCTCCATTCGCCGTATGGCGGGAGCACACGAATGTCGGCGATCCTACCGTTACGCCCGGCACTCGCTACAACAGCGTGAATACCATCGAGCTGCCGTTGTGGTGTGTGCCTTACGTTTCGTTACATGGTTCTCGCAGCACTGACCGCAGACATGGACGACGGCGGGGCGCCGCTGCACTGTCGCAGCACCCTGTACCTCGACGTGACGCTGGAAGAAGTCAACAGAGGCTTCGAACGGCTGGTTTCCGCCTCGGGCGCAGAGGAACGGCTGGCGCAAGAAATCGCGCGTCACTTCAGGTCTCGATTCCGCGACCTCGTCTACGGCAACGTTGTCGTCGACGAACGAGGTCCGACGGGCAGCCTGACGCTCGAGGAACTGCTGGAGGACAAACTGCGTGAGGTCGCCCACCTGCGCTCCACGGTGCCGGCCGAGGTGCGACGCAAACACGAACGGGCCCTGGCGAAGGCATGCGGCCGCCCTCCCGACAATGAAAAAACGGACCCCAAGGGATAGAGACGGCAGCGACGAACTTGGTTTGCGTCGCCGCAATGTAAACGAGTCCGCCCTTGTGGACCGACGAAGATCTTGGCCGGTGCTGTGGTGCGCGCGTCTACTCGACGCGTACTTGCAACGTGCGGTTGGGTGCTATGACGCTAGGGTTGTCGCGGTGTTTGTGCGTGTTGACCCCATTTTGAAGTGAAAGCGAGTGAGTTACTCTTGCAAGCGGGCTCTCGTAGAGGCACGGCCTGCGAGTCATCCGCCTGTGCGAAGAAGGCCTCCATAGCCGCCTCTTCGCCTCACTGGCTCTTCAAACCGTGCGAGAAGCAGCGTCGAACAGAAGCTCACTATTCGAGCTTGTATATCTTTCTCGTACTTTTTTTTATACCACAATGAAATAGGGTGCGAGCGTACACATTTTCCTTTCCTTAGTCGCAATTGCTTGTGACATCAGTGTTCTATGAATGAACAAAAGAAGGGGAATTTTAAGGGCTCGTTTGTCTTTGCTAGCCACAACGATAATCAGAACTAACAGAGAAGAAAGCCAAGCAAAATATAGGGGTTTCTTGTGTGTTATAATTAATGATGTGTCTAGCAAAGAAAAATGAGCCCTTAAATTCCCCCTTCTTTCGTTCATTCACAGCGGGGGCCTCGTTCTGGCAGACTGGATGTCTTCAGGTAGAATGCGAGGAATTATGGGTCAGCTGCCAGCTTGTAAACATATCACGTGCTTCGTGACGCCAGCAGGCAGAAAAAGAGTGTTCCAGACTCGCCGTCATATCTACTAGTGGCGCTGACTAGCACTCCTACGTTTAAATGCAGATATATATACCCCACAAAGTGGACGGGAGGATGACCACCGTCGTAGCTTTGTGGGAGAGCATCAGACGCATTATTCGAAGGTCGCAGTTGGCAAGTCATCTTATCATCCAGTTTACTTTCTTCACATTTACATCATAATTACTACAAATAACATCCCCTATACTTTCCTTGGCTTTCTTGTCTGTTAGTTCTAATTAGTGTTCTATAACGTTGTACAATTTGAAGTTTCCGCTTGTTGTGCCATTGTGCTGCAAGAAATTGGATATGTGCAACTCTGGGCACAACCTGCATGACCTTGGTGCCTGGAATAGGTTCCTGTTAAATATTCTTTATTTATTCGTACATAAACCCCTGCACCACCAAGGCATTCTTGGTGGCGGTGCGGGCAAATTGTGGGACAGCACCTCCACATTCTTGCGGCACACCGCATCTGTACGTAGCAATTATCAAGTGACAGGGGTTCTGGAGAAAAACAAGAGCATTTGAAAATGTCCAACCTTAAAGGGTTCCTGATCCACTTTTCTAAGTATTCATCGAATAACCTCAGTATCAGAGTTTATTGCCTCACGAATCAGTTGCCACAAAAATTTCTCAAATCCGTCAAGAACAAGCGGAGTTACAGGGATTTATTGCACACTCTCGGCGCTTTCTTTCTTCTCTCTTCCCGGTGAGTGCTCTTAAAGCTACTCAGAGAGGTTTGGCATGGGAGAAAGGAGTTCGTTACACAGAGTGCAGCACCGGCACGTGGCGACACCCCGTGCCAAGAGGTGTATCTGATGCAAACGCCGCTCTTGATTTATGCCAACTATTGGCCAATAGCAAGATATCCGTTGAACAAAGCCGTCTTAATGACTGCTTTTTTTGCCCTTCTTCGTATCATTACGTTGTACTGATGCGAAAATAAACTCCATTGTCAGTGTCAACGACATCGAACCGCAGGTGCCAGCAACACCGAAGTGAGTGAGCACAGCCCTCTGTATGAAAAGAGGGTGCCTGAGAAAACGGCAACATTGTGCTCTACCTGTACACTCTCTTTGCCACGCGTGACTGCAAAATTTGGCTGAGCTGTTCAAGTGCCTGCTTTCTGCAGGATGTGTTTTCTCACCAGTCACGAGGGGTGGTTCATGTTGTAGGTGAAACAGCACAAGGACCAGGACAGAACATACACACACCCACACGTAGCACTACGTGTGGTTGTGTGTGTGCCTTTTCTGTCCTGGTCCTTGCGCTGTTTCACCTACGATACGATCAACCAAGTAGCCGACAAGTTCACCCTTCAAGGTGGTTCATGACCCTTTTTAAGGGGATACCGACACCAGTTTTCAAAGCTGAGTTTACTCTGCCATACAGATCTCCTGTATACAGACATGGCTCTGAGCATGTGTGAAGCCCAGTAAATGCTGATAAGATATATTATCTTGACATTAAGGTTAACTTTTGCTGGCGCATCTGGTGACATCGGCACTAGCGTGATGTCAGGCTACAGTATTAACTACGCTGACTTGAGACATGACAGAATGGGGCACAAAAAGGTGATGGACCAGGCAAGGAAACAAACGGGACGAGCGGCAGCAGTTGTCCCGTTTGTTCATTTGCCTGGCCCTTCGTCTTTTGTGCGCTTTTCGTTATGTCTCAAGTCAGCCATTGCCAACTAGCCCGACTCTCTACCCTCAGTTATGGTGACTTCACGCACCAGTATGCCTAGTTGTGATGATGTCACGCACCAAAACACACAAAATGAGCACTCGTGCATCAACAATGGAACCATGGAGCTGAGCAGCCATGGAAACTTCACGATATGTTGCGCAAGCATGTGACTAGAAGGTGCTAGTACTGTGGCTCGACGTCAGGGTACAGTAGGAACCGAAACTAGCTTCTCAAAAAATGTCGTTAATTTTACAGGGTGCACCAGTACATTTTTGAGGCTCTTAAGAGCTGAATATTTTTTGTGTCAGTACCCTTTAAATGAACCGTCTTAATATGAGAAAATATAATGTGTTTTTAAATAGTCTTATGCTCAGAGTTCGCTCTGGATAAAACAATCGAATAAAACAGATAGAGACCCCCACAAAATAAGTGTCTGGCTACGTCCCTGTTTGCAGTGCAAGTCTTGCTGCAACAGAGTAGATTTTTTTTGCTCATTGTATCTCATTAATATGCATGCCTCAAAGTGGGTTCCATACAGGGCAAGCATGCTCTAAAATCAGTGAAATATTATTCTGAGTTTCTGCTTGTTTGTATCACTAACACACTCTCCATCTATGACATCTGTAACTGTATCGAATCACAGATCCCGTTAGTTGATAATGGTTGTGTGTTGTATGCGTGAGCACGCCCTTGGCTTCTTGCAGTCGGCCTCTTTAGCTACCCTTGCATATGCACAATCATTATCAGGTAATGGGATATCTGATCCAGTGCCATTACAGATGTCGTAAATGGAAACATCAGTGGTCCTAATTGGAGCCTGTGGCACACCAGAAGTGAAAGCAAAAGTTCCACTGAAGACAGTCCTTTGCTTTCTAGGTGGCAAAAAATCTTTCACCGAGTTTAACACTGGTGCCTGAGCATAAGTGTTGGTTCGTGCTAGTTGGTAACTGTTAGCGTTATAGTGCAGCATTTACACCACGAAGAGCATCGTAATGTCCATTTGCTTCGGTGAAGGCGAAAATGTTTGAGGCCCGTGTACTTAGATTTAGGTGCACGTTAAAGAACCCCAGGTGGTCGAAATTTCCGGAGCCCTCCACTACGGCGTCTCTCATAATCATATGGTGGTTTTGGGACGTTAAACCCCAGATATTATTATTATTATTATGTCCATTTGCTGGTATGAGCAGGTGATTACACGTGGATGTTCTGTCTTCCCATTTTACTGTATACTATATCCTGAACATCCGACATTAAATGTTTGTTGGAAGTTAGCACTTGCATGTTTCTCGTCTCTTTGTGGTATAAATTCTGTGCTACAAAGCTGGTGCTTGTTTAGATATGAGCAAGCTTCTGTAGCTAGAGCGAGCGAGAAACTGTGTCGTACGCTTTTGTGGAGTCCAGAAATACACAATCTAATTGACCCCTGTTAACCAGGCAGTGAGCAAATTCATGAGAAAAGTTCAAGTAGCTTCCTCGCGACAAACAGATTTTTTCTGAATTCATGGCGGTGTGCTCTAAGACACCCAGTGGAGTTTAAGTGACAGTGCCTGATCCCACTGCCAGTTAGCTTTGCTGCACGACAAACATTTGATACCGTAGTATAGTGTATGTGCTTTGCCGCACAACACAACTGCACCGCCGTGAAGCTAATAGCGAATTGGTTATCATGCCGCACATCTAAGAGGCCACTTGCCAAAAAGACCAGTGACCCCCTTTCGTAACTGCCCCGCTGTCCTCACCGGGAGTCCAAAGTGCACTTCATATCCAGAGGTGTCTAGGTCGACTTTTCCTGACTGGCTCTAGAAATGTGCTGTATTCACTCATCTACTCCTAAACTGAAAGAACGCAAACCGCACGCTCTATGGCTCTGCGTTCACTTCCAGGGAAGCCGCTTAGCAAGAAAAAAGATGCTTTCATGGGTTGTCAGTCTGACCCCTTCTTTATTTTCTTGCCCCTTTGATTACTGATATAGAGCATGCCATGGCAAATATAACAATGGAACACATCGAGGGACGAGCTCTCAGTTCACTCCAGCTGCAATTAAAGTACCACTGCTGCAAGTAGTTGTGGTAGTGGCAGCCGTCACTATCATCTGGAGTCATCACGGCTGTAGTCAATGACATGACACCATCGAGACATTTGCCACATTGAATGAATCTGCCACTAATACAGGGTGTATAATTCAATGGCAAGCTACGGGTGACGAAATTTGGTCATACGGCTATCAGCATTGCGACAGGAAATTGATGTTTCTTGTAAAACAAGGCGTTTAGGAGCAGCACTTGTTTATAATACAAATGAACGGTCACGACAAGTTGCGCGGTAATGGCGGAACCACGCTCTCATTCAAGGCTCATTCACACCGAAGGCGGGGCGGCCAAAGCGGAAAAGCGGTGAGGCGGAAAGCGGGAAAACCTCCTCTCCAGGCGGCAAAAGCGGGGCGGAAAACGAGGCGGCAGGTCCGATCGCTCTCGGACCAATTTTTTGCCGCTCGCCGCTACTCGCCGCTTTGCCGCAGCCAATCAGAACGCGCTGCGGCGGTGGCGCGGCGGTGGTGCGGGCGTCTCTTTGGGAGAAGCCGTGCCACGTGATAGCGACACGTGCGCTAAAGCGCGAGAGGCCCCGCCTCCTCGGCCGCGCGGGCAGCCAAGAAAGCCATGCGGTCTGAACAGGTACGCGCGCTCGCCGCCTTGAAAAGCCCGCTCGGCCGCTTTGCCGCCCCGCCTTCGCGCCGAGCCAATCAAACGTCCTCTTCTTTTCCACCTGAGTGGTACCCCCTGCCTTTCTGGAGGGCACTCGTCTTCTTGACTACATTTGTTATTTTCTTGACATGCTTTCTTTCCAGCGTGGGGCTCGGTGTTCAGTTTTTTTCTCTTTGTTTGCCCGACTGCTACTTTCTTTTAGACGGTGTAGAAAGCTGAGGTGCTAAAAGGAGTGCTGTGGTTGCCACCGTGTTTCGGTGAATTGACACGTCACAGTAAAAACAAATGTGTTACTATTGAAAACGGATTCTTACCTCTTCAAGAGGTGAGTCCTCTGGAGTGTTCTGGAGTGAGTCCTCTGGAGTGTTCTGGAGTGAGTCCTCTGGAGTGTTCTGGAGTGAGTCCTCCGGAGTGTTCTGGAGCGAGTCCTCCGGAGTGTTCTGGAGTGAGTCCTCTGGAGTGTTCTGGAGTGAGTCCTCTGGAGTGTTCTGGAGTGAGTCCTCTGGAGTGTCCTGGAGTGAGTCCTCTGGAGTGTTCTGGAGCGAGTCCTCTGGAGACTCGGCGGCGAGTCTCCTGGCCTCCTCTTCATTGCGAAGCAACTTCTGCCTGCGTGGCATAAGTGGGAACCAGTTTTAGTGTCAAAATGAAGCAGTCATTCTACCTCGTATATGTTGTTAAATGCGAAGCATTTCTTAGCAAACCTTTGGCACTCTGAGCGTTTCTATCTATCTATCTATCTATCTATCTATCTATCTATCTATCTATCTATCTATCTATCTATCTATCTATCTATCTATCTATCTATCTATCTATCTATCTATCTAGCCGCCTACGTCTGGGTGTTCTCATGATCGCCTTTTTAACTTGTAGACCAAAGTTGGCATGGGAAGGCAAGAGTATTTTACGAATATGACTGTTGGGTCATGACATGAATAACGTGAAAATCCTGTCGTCAAACCTTTTCCTCCAGACACGTGTGGCACATACCCGTTTACCATGGGCCGCGGTGTATGGGTATGCACCACAGGTGACTGACAGTTTATACCTACCCAGGAACGGTGAGAACAGATATTGATCACTTAAATGAGAGAGCGTTAAGAAATACCAACATCGGCAGCATTGACCCGACGAATGGAAAGAATAAGAATTAGGATCCCAGCAGGAATCGAACCCAAGCATTCTGCTTGGCAATCGGGTATTCTACCAAAGAGCCATAAACAGCTTTGGAAAAACAGCCTATGCAGGTCTAATGTCGGTAGATCATCAGTTGTGTTTGTGGTGCTGGCTATCGAATTTTACAAGAAAGCAATAAACACATTATATGTACTCCTACGATACAGGCATCATATCGGATTAAGGTCTGCGGTTCCAGTGTGAGCTCCACTTTTATAGCAGTCCAATAAATATTACATTCGTATTGCTATGATTCAGCAAGCTATATTGAAGCATTGCTCGACCCCGGTGGAATACATTAAGGAAAGTTACGTGTGATATTCACATCATTTCACTGTAAAGTGCACTTAGTTTCGATAATACTGACGTATGTACTCTAACGTGAGGGCTCACGTACGTTATGTCGCGCCATAAGTTGTCGACGTGCCTGGTAAGCCCACGATGAGCGCTTAGCTACTACACTTACAAAAACACGTCGCTCCACCTCGTAACGCTTGGCTCAAAGCCATAAAATACAGCATAGAAGCACTCGCTGACTGCTTCGAATGAAATTGATTCCCACAACGCGTGGGATCTGCCGAATTTTTTCCCTTTATTTTATATCACTTTAACAAATGTGTCTGAACGTGCACATATAATTTTCTTAATTGCAGTTAGCAGCATTGATGTAATGCTGTACGATTTTCAGCTTCCATCTGTCCAGCCACTATTCCACAAGAGATTGGATATGGGCGAGTCTGCTGTACAACCCACGGGTTCCTGGAATAAATTGCTGTTAAATATGAAGCTGAGCACAACCGATTATTTTGACCCGACAAGCGCGCAGGTGCTTTTTTTTACATAATATAACAGTGAAGTTGTGACAATCACAGCCGAACGAGGGATGCTTTGACAATATGACTTGTCTTAATCAGGCAAAAAAATACTGATATTCATATAAATCGTTCATGCCCAACAGAAAACAAAAATTGGTGATAATCTTACGAGTGAAAGCTGAGCATCAAGGTAGGAATTCGTCAAGGGGAAGAGATAGGCATTCAGGAAAGGACGCAAGCTGGCAGCAACATGAAGGGCGAAGATGCATGTTGTAGGGAGAAGGAAGTCGAAATGTCATTGTATGGGATAGAGTGTACACATGCTCGTTTACCTCAGGGAGTGGGGGAGGGGGGGGTGGGAGGAACCGAGGTCGGCACTCGACAGGGGCGTAGCCAAGGGGGGGGTTGGGGGCAGGGGCTAGCCAGAAATTTTTTTCGGGGGGGGGGGTTCAACCATACTTTATGTATGCGTGCGTGCCTATATACGCAAGCAAAACTGAAAAATTTCGGGGGGGGGGTTGAACCCCCCCAACCCCCCCCCCCCCTTGGCTACGCCCCTGGTTGGGGGGGTTCAACCCCCCCCCGAAATTTTTCGGTTTTGCTTGCGTAATAGGCACGCACACATACAAACACACGCACGAACATACATAAAGTATGGTTGAACCCCCCCGAAAAAAATTTCTGGCTACGCCCCTGGCACTCGATATGATGACTGCACACGGAAACTATAAACTATGCAAACTATGCAAACTTGTGGAGCCTGGCAACCAGGGCCGTAACTAGGGGGGGGGGGTGGTGAGGGGGTTCTGACACCCCCCGAAATTTTTTCCTGCTTTAACTTTTCGGGTGACACTAAAATACTTTCAAGCCTTCACAGCAGCCAACAGTTGCCAGAGTTAGCCGTTATACACACAAACATCCCCCCGAAAAAAATTCCTGAGTACGGCCCTGCTGGCAACACTGCAGTGCCATTCCTGGATTGGATGGCCGCGCATTTCGTTTGTTGTCGTGGGTGTCGCTCGCACGTTTGTAACCGGAGAGCCACGGTCAGTGATTCCGAATGACCTCTGCATGTTTTTGTATAGACGCAATGTGACTTCGTGACTTATATATCAATCATCAAAGGGATCGCTGTGCAGTCAGCTGTCGAGAAGGGCTGTGGCCAAACTTTGTGACGGAGGCACTATAATACTTGCTAACACTTGCTCCCCGTGTGTTAATGCGTAATGCGTGCTTTGCATGTTGCAAACGCTGTCATCTTTGGAGGTAGTTGAGAATCACGACTGCATCAAATTACGTTATGATCGGTTGCCCGTGCGTGGAGACATTGGATTGTGCTTTCCGTACGTCGAATGCCGAAACAGATCTGCGAGGATCGTAATTTGAGATCATCATGAACCTCGCATGTTGTTAGAGCTCGCCGGTGGCATGACAGACAGAGAAGTTATTGCATGCAGTGCAGAGCGAGCGTAGTTCGCACAGTCGCTCAGACAGCGTGAGGTCGACTCATTTCGTATCTGAGGTTGACATTTGTTGTGTCGCGATCATGTAACTATGATCGCGACCCGCCGTCCAACCGAGGCTCACGCACTGCGTTCGACGAGAGCCCTCGAACAAACGACCACTTCAGATGGTCCAACGCCGGTGAACAAAGAGCGCGAGGCCCTCTGTTCTTTTATTCTTGTTCTTTTTCTAATGTACAATGTTGTTGGCCGAATGGCCTGTTTCACAACTGTTACAGTCAGTTAACGGACGTTCGGTGGATTACCACCAGATGACCTCACCAGACATCATCACATCATCCCCTCCTTGAAAAAGGCGCTCTTAGTTATTGAAAGCAGAATAACAACGTCACATCCTAAACAACAACCATGTCTGAAAATATGACATTCACACACGAAAAGTAAAGAAATAATGATAAAAAATATTGGAAGGTACTTATCACATTAGAACAACAAAACGAAAGAAAAAGAAGCACAACAGACATTAATGCACAGAGCAGCAAAATTACAAGACTTCGCATCAAAAGGCTAAACACTACATCTTGTAGTCCTTGGTCCATCTTGGAGGTTGGCGCTTGCGTACTGGACGCCCAGTTTCAGCGCTCGAATCCGCGTGTTCGCTGCTACTGTCGGCTGATGGGGGCATCGCGTTATCTTCCCCCTCCTGGTTGCAGAAGTCTGCAGCGGTAGATGGCAGGTATTCAGGGGTTGGTACATCTACCTCAGTCATAGTATTTCTGTGCGGAATATTTGTGGCATTATTGGTAACATCAGAGTCTTCGTCGGTAAGCGGGCAGCCAAAATAGCGAGCTAGTCCGGCATATGAATAATCTGGGTGTGGAAGGCATTCATCATTCGCTGAACGCGGCGGTATTCGCACTAATTTCGAAACATTCCAAGTCTTACCGTCACTAAGTAGAAATGAGTTTTGACCTCTCCTTTGCATGACTCGAAAGGGGCCTAAGTACTTGCTTGTACCTGTTCGGTGTGACCGAACTTTAACAAAATCCCCAACTTGTACTAAGGGGTACCTGGCGCCTCTACGCTTATCGACATAGGCTTTCATCTGTTGCTGCTTACTCTCTATTCTGTTGCGAGTTCGCGATCTGAGGAATGAACTGTCCTCTGATTGCGCTCCATTATGGGACTGATTGGTAGTCACGTTCTGCGGCAGATTTGGTTTTCGGAACTTTGAGTCCGTGTTACTCAAATCCAATTTTGTTCGAGGCTGTCGGCCATGTAAAAGTACTGCGGGAGAAACTCCCGTTGTCGCATGCGGTGAAAATCGATACAAGGCTAGATACTCCAGAACGGTCTGTTTCACTGGTTTGCCTTCCAGCTGTGCGACCTGTATTGCTTCCTTCAGTACTCTATTAAACCGTTCGATTAAGCCATTGGATTGCGGATAATAATTCGATGATTTGCAGTGCTGAATGCCTCTTTCCTTTAGAAAATCCTGGAACGGTTTGGAAATGAATTGAGGACCATTGTCGGTAACGATTTGACTTGGGAATCCCTCTCTGCTGAAGAGAGATTTAAGAAAATCCGTGACGTCATGCGATGTCGTGGAGGAAGTAAAACATACTTCCGGCCATCGAGAGTAATAATCCATGACAGTAATTGCATAAGTTGGACTGGGTGTGATGTTTAAGGGTCCGACTATATCCATGGCTAACTTTTGCCAGGGCTGATCTGGCCAAGGAACAGGTTGTAAAGGCGCAAAGGCCGGTTTGGCCGACTTATCTGCTGACTGACATATGAGACAATTTTTGACACATTCCTCGACTTGCCTATCTAAATGAGGCCACCAGTATCTCTCTCTTAGAAGTTCCTTTGTGCGGACTATGCCAGGATGCAATTCATGCGCCAACTGCAAAAAAGTGGAGCGAAGCACTTCGGGAATTACTATGCGATCTGCGCGCATTAGAAGACCATCTACCAGGGACAATTCATCTTGAATGTGAAAAAATGGGATCAGGTCAGCCGATAGCGCCTTCTTATGTAACCAGCCTTTACTGAGTTGCTGAATTACTTTAGTCAACGTAGGGTCATTGGCTGTAGCAGCCTGTACGGTAGCTTTGTCAACTGCCGAAGTTACCAGCGACACTATTTCTTCTTCTTCCTCAGTACTGGCATTATGTTCGTTGATGGGCAGTCTTGACAAAGCGTCTGCAACATTATTTTGCGTGCCTCTGCAATACTCTATTTGAAAGTTGTAATATAGTAACTGAGCTGTCCATCGAGAAATGCGTAGTGGTCGACGACCAGAATCTCCAGCTGATAGTAAAGCAACTAATGCTTGGTGATCGGTTCTGAGTGTAAAGCGTCTACCCCACAGATACACGTGCCATTTTTCGCAAGCGAATAAACACGCAAGCGCTTCACGTTCTCCTACTGAATATTTCCTTTCAGCCGGTGAGAGTGCGCGTGATGCAAAGGCCACTGTGTGAAGATGTGATTCCTCCTTTTGCTGTAAGACCGCTCCTAACCCGACGTCCGACGCGTCCGTAGTGACTATGACAGGTAGCTCAGGGTTGAACATCTGCACAACAGGTTTGCATGCCAACCTCTCTTTCAACTGGTCAAAGCCCTTCTGAGCTTCAGCCGTCCATTCGAATGACTGACCTTGTCGGAGCATTTTGCGCAACGGTTCCACCAAATCTGCATAATGATGTAGGAACTTGGCATAGTAGCCGGTCAATCCTAGGAATGACTGAAGGGACTTGATGTCATGTGGTGCAGGTGCACTAACTATCGCTTTAATTTTCGATTCCATGGGAGAAAGACCTTCAGCCGAAATGTTGTGTCCCAAAAATGTCAGTTCTCGCACTGCGAAAACGCACTTATGATTCAGTTTCATCCCTGTGTTGTAAATGCGTGATAGTACTTCCTTCAAGTTGCGGTCGTGCTCCGACTTGGTCCTTCCCCAAACCAAGATGTCATCTAAATAACAGACTACGTTAGCACAACCCTTCAAAACATTTGACATAAGCTTTTGAAACGTAGCTGGGGCGGAAGCTAGTCCAAGGCATACTCTTTTAAATCTAAATAGTCCCTCATGAGAAATGAATGTTGTCAACTCACGACTGTTTTCAGTAAGTCCTACTTGATGGTATGCCGAGGCTAAGTCCAGCTTGGAGAACCATGCGGCTCCGGCGAGCAGTTGCAAAAGCTCCTCGGTATGCGGAAGAGGGTAACCGTCGACTACGATGGCCTTGTTGGGTTCCCGCAAGTCCACACACAGGCGCAGCGATCCATCCTTTTTTTTCACTACCACCAGTGGAGACACCCACTCCGATGCGTCGACGCGTTCGATTATGTCTTCGTGCTCCAAGCGTGCTAGTTCGTCAGAGACTTGCTGTCTGAGTGCCAGGGGAAGGCGTCTCAGTTTGGCACTCACGGGAGTTACATCCGGTCGGCGTTTGATCTGATGCACGTAGTCTTTGACAAATCCAAGGCCTTCTGAAAACAGTGCTTCAAATCCTGGAGGCGTGTTTTCCGGAAGCTCCAACTGATTTGTAGTAGTGTGAAGGCAAGTCAGGGTTGAGCCTACAATATTAATTTGTAGCTTCTGGATGGCGTCAAGGCCGAGCAGCGAAGAACCTTTCTGTGTGACGTAAAATGTCACTGTTGCTTGAGTACCGCTGTATTCGATCTCCGCTTCGAAGGTGCCGAGACTAGGAATCAACTTGCCAGAATAGTCCCGAAGACCCAGCGCTGAAGGAGACAAGGTGCAAAATCTTGCAAAATATTTCTGATAATCGGCGTTATTTACGAGGGATACGGCAGCGCCAGTATCCACAAGAAGAGGAAGCGTATTTCCTTTAAATGTTATGCGGACGACGATTTCCTTCTTGTAAAGTGGCAATTCTACGCCAAGAACGTGCGGAGAATTCAGGACAACATGTTCTTCTACAGTGGAGACAGCGGCTTGCGACGCTCCCACTTCTGCGGACTGTTGTTGACGGCAAACAACCGCAAAGTGTCCAATCTTCCCACATTTGTGGCACTGTTGACTGCGGGCTGGGCAGTTTCTTGCATTTGCTTTGTGCTTCATGGAACCGCAACGGTAGCAAAAGGATCGACGACCGTTATCTTGGTTGCTTCTAGCGCCTTCTTCTGCTGCACGGACGCCATGGCGTAAGCCCGCTGCTGCGTAGTTGCGTCGAACGCTATCTGGCTCATGCACGGACGCGCGAAATCCAGAAGATGCTTGAAAAACACACTGCTCATCTAGCGTCCGATTTTGCACTGCAGATTCGTCGATGCGTTGGACTGGTGCTCCATCATAAACTGCGTTAGCTTGCTGTATGGCTTCCAAAGCTTTGCCGATTTCTTCAGCCTTGGCCAACGTAAGTGTTCGGCCAGCGTTCAAGAAACGCTCGCGCAACGCTGGGCTGGAGACTCCTTCAACGACTTGATCACGTATGCGTTCGTCGAATGTCGAACCAAATTCACAAGTCAACGCCAGTTGTTTGAGTTCAGCGACATACTGGGTGAAAGGCTCGCCCGGCAGTTGCAGCCTCCTGCAGAACTGATGCCTCTCAACGATGAAATTTGTTGCATCCTCGAAGAGCAGGTTTAAGTTATTCGGTAACTCCGTGTAGTCGTCCGATTCTCCCGTGCGACGCTCAGATGTCGAAACCGGTGCAGTTGAAACTTGAGGTTGCGGGGCTGTGGGCGTTGCGTCTGTAGGGACGCTGACTGCTGTTGCTTGCTTCACTTCTTCATTGTTAAAGTACTGACGCTGTCCCTCCGCTCCGAGTGATGTCAGGAGAAGAGCCGCTTTTCGCTCTGCTGGCCAGTCGCTGCCTCCGACCGACACAAGGTACGCCTTGAAAAGCTTTAGCCATCGCTTCCACGGCACTGGAGGGTTACCAGGTGCAGATAAGAACGGTGCTGGAGCTACGACTGACATCATTACAGAAGAGCCACGAGTGACGCACACAGGAAACTGAAGTCAAGCGTAAATAACTGTAAACTGAAGCGTTGCACTCACAAGTTTTTTCTCGTCGCCATTTTGTTGTGTCGCGATCATGTAACTATGATCGCGACCCGCCGTCCAACCGAGGCTCACGCACTGCGTTCGACGAGAGCCCTCGAACAAACGACCACTTCAGATGGTCCAACGCCGGTGAACAAAGAGCGCGAGGCCCTCTGTTCTTTTATTCTTGTTCTTTTTCTAATGTACAATGTTGTTGGCCGAATGGCCTGTTTCACAACTGTTACAGTCAGTTAACGGACGTTCGGTGGATTACCACCAGATGACCTCACCAGACATCATCACAACATTCATTAGCTACAATAGCGTACTTTTCGCGATGGCAATTTTATTTTTCTTCTTCTGAAAGCAACGGGATAAGGGCTGGCGATACCAAGCAGCAACTGGAAACTTCCGTAGTGGGAGCAGAGCGATGCAATTAGCATCGAGGTATAGTATATAGACCTTTTCACAGGAGAGAAAAAACCGCCGCCATGCTGGGCTGCGCGCAGGAGTACAAAGGCTGATGTCACAGCCTCGGCAGTGCATTTTTGGGGGGTCACGCCTATTTAGCGCAGCCTAAAGAGAACTGCGATAGATGGCGAGACACTGGAAGTTGTAAAGGAGTACGTCTACTTAGGACAGGTAGTAACCGCAGAGCCGAACCATGAGAGTGAAATAACTAGAAGAATAAGGATGGAATGGGGCTCATTCGGCAAGTATTATCAAATTAATAATGGTAGTCTACCACTAGCTCTCAAGAGGAAGGTATATAACAGCTGCATCTTACCGGTACTTACCTACGGAGCAGAAACCTGGAGACTTACAAAGAGGGTTCAACTTAAATTGAGGATGATGCAGCGAGCGATGGAAAGGAAAATGATAGGTGTAACCTTAAGAGACAGGAAGAGAGCAGAGTGGGTCAGGGAACAAATGGGGGTTCAGAAGATGAAATGGATATGGGCCGGGCACGTAGCACGTCGGCAGGATAACCGGTGGTCATTAAGGGTAACTGACTGGATTCCAAGAGATGGCAAACGCGTGAGGGGGAGACAGAAAATTAGGTGGGTAGGTGAGATTAAGAAGTTTGTAGGTATAATGTGGCAGCAGAAAGCAGAGGACCGGGTTGATTGGCGGAACATGGGAGAGGCCTTTGCCCTGCAGTGGGTGTAGACAGGCTGATGATGAAAGAGAACTGTGGCGGCGCTCAGGGAGCCGTCTGTGAAAAGGTCTATAGACACGCCATGCTTTCCTCTTCTCGTGTGTACGCGTAGATACACAGCGATGAACTGAGCGAGATTCAGCTGCGCATTATTGCACTTGATGCCTGCTGGAGCACGTCGCCTGTTGAACCCACGCTATGCTACTGGCATGTATGCGATCCTGTTAACGTACGTGTGCCCGGGGCCCGCGATTGCCTAGCGAGCACGACGGCGACTTCAAAGGGGCAGCAGGTGTCGTGCTAGTTTTGGGTATTAAGGCGAAAGCCCTCTTTGTTCATGGGTACGAAAAATTCGGCGGCGTGAACACGAATGGTGCCAAAAAGTCCAGCAAGCCGATCTTATAAGGAGTGTAACAACGGACAGAAAGCTTTGGAGAGCGGTGGGGGGACCTAATGCTGTAAGCATATATGCCAAGTGATTAGCAATGATAAGCGCATAAAGTGAATGAAATAAAAGCTTAAACGGGACTCAGCCACATGGGAATTGAAGTTAATTAAAGAGGAATGAAATGTGGATGAGCGGCAAGGGAAATTTTATGCAGTAAAGGTATTCCAAGTGCTTAAAAGTGATAATGGGTGCATAAGATGAATCCCTTGTGAGTGAAAGCAGTGAGAGCATGGAAGTGAGTCAAATGTACGTGAAGTCCTGAAGTGAACCAAACATGATTTGACAGTACCATAGGTCGGCAAACTCACTCATGAGTCGACTCGCTCAGACTCGGATCGAGCTGCATGTCTGAGCCTGAGTGAGTCCAGGTGAGTAATATTTTGGTGAGATTGAGTCCGAGTGAGTCCGGCTGAGAAAAATTTCAGTGAGCCTGAGTCCAGCTGAGGAAAATTATGGTGAGTCTGAGTCTGAGTGAGCTCTAAGGGCAAACTATATTTCATGAGTGAGTCTGAGTAAGCTCCACATTTTTTGCCGACCTATGGACAGCACATATTGTGGTTGCAGCACAAAAAACAGATCATACACTGGCAGAGTAAAGAACACAAAGAAGCATTGACTTTACACTGATGCTTTTTCCTGTAAACAAGCTCTTATAAGAAAGGGACAGAATTACACGGAGCCTTTGAGACAGTGGGAGGCATTCAAGGGTTTTGCCTTCCATGGCACGTCGTCAATTTATCCCAAGATAGGCTGTTTCTTTTTTGTGCAATGTCACAGAGTCTTTGCTGAAGTACAGCTATGATAGCTTGTGGATGTGCGCAGCCTCAATCAGCTCGCGTGCCTTTTCGTTTCTACGTCCGAAAAGAACCGACGTATCACCAAGCATAGAAGTGTGCACTGATGGCAACGTGCCGATAGGTGTAGACTTGCCAGTCCTTTCAGGGAATTATGATGCCTCTAAGTCGAACGTTAAGACAGCGCCTTTTCTGACACATATATACTTGATTACGCGACAGTGGTATCGAGAATGCAATGTGGGAGTCACAAAATACATAAATTGAGACATGCATTGCATTTGCCCCCCAAAACACCATACCTGTTCTTCACACAAGTTGAGGCTTCACAGATCTACATACAACCTATCACAGCTGTCAATCAGCGAAGCCTTTGTGAAATTGCACGAAAAAGAAACAATTTATTTTGGGATAGATTGATGATGTGTCATCGCAGGCGAGACCCTTGAATGCCTCCCTTTGTTGTGTGCGTAATTTCATACTTTTCTTTTTAATGGCGTTTTTTAGGAATAAAGCTTCAGCTTAAAGTGAGCAGCTGTTTGTGTTCTTTACTTTTCCTGGGTTTCGTCCATTTTTGCACTGTACCCATGATGAATGCATACCAACTTTTCAAGTCAACCTAGCTTCTTTAACACTAAATCATATCTAATGTGAACTGAAGGTTAATGAAATGTGAATTAGCACCTTGGTGATCAAGTCTTGGCATATAGAACCTGTGATGATATCGGGGCGGCCAAAAGAGAACACTAGGAAGTAACAATGCAGTTGACTGATAACGTCAAGGTAATTTAAAGAGTGCCTCTTGAAAGCATAAGTAGGACTCTGCATTTTCGGTGTTTATATTTCTTGAAAATCGGCGGGTGTTTATCGGAGTTTATATTTTGGGCAGAAATTCGGCGTTTATTTCTCGTCAATCCCCAATTCTCCGAAATTCTGAGTTTTGCATTATTCTCAAAACCCCAAAATTTTAGATCAATTCTTATCTGATTACTAAAACATCAAAACACACGAAGCACATTTTATTTTTTCTAGAAGGTTTGAATGCACAAAAACATATATGCACAAGCGAAATACTTGAACACAAAACAGCTGTATTTGTGCGCATGACAACCTTAGCTTAAAGATGATTGTAAAACACGCAAGCATACTTTGCGAGATTGCTGTCAGTGATCAAAGTGAGCTCCTTTTGATTGACGACTCTCAACTTTGAAAATGCCCTTTCAACGTTGGTGCAAGAAACAGGAAGCGCCAGAAGACGCAGCGCGCAGCGAGAAAGCGCTGGCTACTGGGCATTGTGAAGTCTCTAAAATGACATGGGTTCAACAATGTTACCCATTTTATAGCACTGATAGTTCGCAAAATCACTCAGGAGCTGGCTCATGTTGTCAGTTTCAAGCAGCACTAATTGAAAAATAGGCGCATCGGTTTGGAAGCGCAGGGCAGCTCACGCTTCACATTTGGATTCACGATTTGAACACAGTACCAAAACGATTCTTTGGTGTACTGGAGTTGATCGCACAGGTTCCTCTAGATGTCTGTCTCCACTTTTCTGTGACAGCAGCGTAGTATCTGTGAATGTTTGCGACAGTCATTAAGCGCTAATTCTCGTCAAGGAGGTCTAACAGACTTGTTACATCTGATGTGAAGACTTCGGATGGATCACGCCATTGATTGATGGGGGCATGCAAACGAACCTCCAGTATGGGATGAACTTGGTGTACCAGGGCACTCCCTGCCTCAAGTTCCTTAATGATTGAGAGCAGGGCACACGAATTGGTCTTCAGAAACCTCACAGCCAGGAGCGACTGTTTACTCCATTTGGCACCAAGCCGTGGTCCGTCGAGAGGCTATAACTACAATGTGATAGCCCCTCGTGTAGTGTACTGTTCGATGCTTCTTCACACTAACGCGGCGAGTCATTGCTCAACAATATCTTAGACATGGGGGTCAAACTTGGTGCTTAGCTTTTGCAACTCCTGGTACAGTTCAGGATGAATCCAATCGTTATGACAGCGGACATCCGGAAGGCTTTCCTCCAAATTTCCATACGACAAGAAAACTGCGGCGCTCTGTTCTTTTTAGGGTCAACAAACTCACTGAAAAAGAGGGGATAGTAAAATTTACCTCGCATAATAAACGCGCCCCCAACTTCGCTTCGGTTTTTCGGAAAAAAAAGTGCGTTCATTACGAGAGTATATACGGTATCAGCAGTTGAATGAAGTTTGCTCAAAAGTAAATGGGCAGATGCACACAGGAGGCAAATGGAAGCTCTTGAAGGTAATCTTCAATGAGACTAACTCCAAAAATAATCAGAGGTTGGCAATCAACTGATTAGTCCAAGCACAGAGGAGCAGTGGTGTCGATGACATGACTGTATTAAGGAATATGCAGGGTGATACCTTCCGGTTGGCCTCTCCCGGGGACTGGGATTACCCGGACTACCGGGGAGAGTCGCTGGAGGAAATCGACTCGCCCTTTACGAAACTTGAGATTGAAGAGGTGCTTCATGAGCTTAATAGTCACGTAGCCACGGGTCCTGATGGAATTACGAACAGGCTGCTGCGTAATCTCGACGATAAGTCCATCGCTAAGTTTACCGAGGAGGTTAATCTCCTCTGGGCAGAAGGCCGAGTGCCGGAGGCCTGGAGGACCACCTCGGTGGTACTCATTCCCAAGCCGGGCAAGGCACTCGCCAAGGAAACCTTTTGCCCTGTCTCCCTTACATCTTGTGTGGGGAAGGTGATGGAGCATGCGGTACACATCAGTGTCTCTCAGTACTATATCGAGGATAACGAGCTCTTTCCACACAACATGGTAGGCTTCCAGCTGGGCCTCTCCACCCAGGATGTGATGCTCTTGGTTAAGAGGCAAATTGTCGACCGACAAACCCGAGATGTTCGGGGAATATTGGCCCTTGATCTCACCAAAGCCTTTGATACCATTTCACATAAGTTCTTCCTTGAGGCGGTCGAGAGCATAGGGTTTGGACCAAAGTTCCATGCCTATGTTCGCGCCTTCCTCAGGGACCGCAAAGCAACCATAAGGATTGGGCAATTAAAATCTGAGGCCTATCCTGGGTGTGAGGGGCACACCGCAGAGAACAGTCATTTCGCCTCTATTATTCAACAAAGCCATGAAAGGCCTCTCAGAGCATCTTTCCACTGTAGCCAATACCAACCACACCCTATATGCCGACGACATTACTGTCTGGTGCATGGGAGGTTCAAATGCTGAGGTGGAGGGAGCACTCTAGTCGGCACTGTCTATCACAGAAAGTTTTCTGGAGGGTACGGGGCTTCGGCTCTCACCCTCCAAATCGGAGTTGCTTCTCTACAGACCGGTTCAGCCCAGGAGGAGACCCCACTCGCCGCTTGATCAGGTACAGATTATGCTAACCACAAGGGACGGGCAGTTGATTCCCAGAGTCAAGTGTATTCGGATATTAGGCTTCCTTCTTGAATGTAACGGCAGAAACTCGCAGGCTTTGGCCCGCATCACCTCCAAGACTGAGAACATGCTCAGGCTTATTTTAAGGGTCTCAAAACGCAGGGGAGGGCTGAGGGAAAGTAATCTTCGGCTCTACTGCGCGTTCCTCGTGAGCCACATTAATTAACGTCGCATCATCTCTAAATTGGTCTAAATGTGAGGAGGATAAACTCGACACTTTAATGCGGAAAAGTATTAAAAGGGTGCCAGGACTCCTCATGAGTACCGGCATGGACAGGCTCATGAGCCTGGGCATGCACAACACTCTCTTGGAGGTGACTGATGCTCAGGTCACACGGCTCTCCTCCACCAAGGCTGGGCAGCATCTCCTACAGTCGCTTGGATGCCATCTTATGGTTAGTGTGGAACAGAAGATCTTTTTACCACAAACAATGAAGGGTACGTACGAGGTGGAACCCTTCCCGCGTAACGTCCGTCCGCAATATAATGTTGGCCGGCAAAGGGCACGCACCAAGTCTGCTTGACTTCGTAGCTAAATCCCTGGGAAAGGTGGCTTTCATCGATGCAGCACAGTATGGCCGCTTCGACAGCTTTGCGGCTGTAGTTGTTAATGATCGTGGTTGTGTACTCAACTCGGCTTCCATTAGGAAGGTATCTGCCTTCGTAGCAAAGCAGGTAGCAATAGCTCTAGCGATGAAGGACCCTTCGCGTCCTGAGATATTCACTGACTCGAGGGCTGCCATCCGGGCCTTCGCTTCGGGGTTGGTCTTCAGAGAGGCTGCCGCTATTCTCAGTTCGAGGGATTACCTGGTTCCTGGCCCACATGGGCTCAGGGGTTCATCCA
Source organism: Rhipicephalus sanguineus (assembly GCF_013339695.2). NCBI lineage: Eukaryota > Metazoa > Arthropoda > Arachnida > Ixodida > Ixodidae > Rhipicephalus > Rhipicephalus sanguineus. Next base: position 204,727,257 of record NC_051177.1, read on the forward strand.
ACAGTTCCCAACGTCAACGAACTTGCCCATAACCATGCGCGAGAAATCATGTGCCGCAGCAGTCTGGGTGGGTCTGGAGGTGGATTCACGGAGAGCTTCAGGGATCCACTTGGCACCTACCATGAAGTTTCGTCTCACTACCAACTGTCAAGGCGGAGGCACCCCATCCCGCATTCCAAGATTACTAGGCTGCAGTTGTTGGCTCTCCGGATGCTGCAAGTGGATTCCTTCCTGTCTCGTAGCACGTTTAGTCACTTTGCTGAAGGCATAAATCCAGGATGCCCTATCTGTGGGGCAGATAACTGCACACTCGCTCGCATGCTCTGGCAGTGCCCGGCGTTGCGTAGCGCAGTTCTACACAGAACAAGACTGGGAGAGGGCTCTTAAAAGCTGCGAGCTCTCAGTCCAGCTATCGGCAGTTCAAGAGGCCTGCAAATGGGCAAAGGGCCACGGTCTTCCAGTACTGGTGTGGGTGCAGCTAGCAACTGCGGCGGACCCCCTTCGGGGGTTGTCTGATCGGGGTTCTCCAGGACCAAATAAAGTTCATTTCACCTCACCTCACTTCCTCAATGGTCACTCTTACTGAGATCTGTAAATGCACTCGCCCACTTGGGAGCACCTGCAAACGACTGGCATACAAGCTACAGAAGACTACTTGCAAACATTGGAAACATGAAAGGTAGCAATTTCTGACACCTTCAAATGAAAAGGCACAACGAGAGAATTTCTTGACTTGAATGGGAAGAACCTATTTGCAAAAGCATTACACAAAAAACGCAGTCCTGGAGAAAGTATCATACTACGTGGGAACCGAAGAACAAATTTCCTATTGGTTGGCATTAAAGAGGCCTTGCAACACTTTTGGGCATCGTCTGAAAATTCTGCTGATTGGTAGTCGAGGCTCCTGAGAAGCACGGGAGCCAAACATTATAGCGCAGCACCCAGCCTGTAATTTACAATAGTTTCCAAAGTCAGCTGGAAATCGTTCTCTCTTCTTCCTTCGAATGATGCCATATACCCAAATTCACGGCCATTGTCTGATTTGAGCATTGTGAGCTGCATAGTTGCCGAGGCTGCCACGTGCCCGCACACACGCTCTCAATCACACGGAAAGTAAGCTGTGTGTTCGAAGAAAAAAAAGCAAAAGTGGTCGAAGTCATGACGTGCTCGTGCAGTAACTTCTTTTCCCCATGCCATCCCTCCCTGCTTAGCGTCCAGCACGTTTGTCGGGGCGAGAAAAGAGAGAAAGGAATTACAGCGTGCGACAAATCTCTCTAACTCTGCTCATACGTGATGGATTCTAAAAATTTTTGCGGCGGTCCATTTGTGAGGCAATAAACTTCTTTAATGAAGTCATTCAATGGTTAGTTGAAAAAGTGTTATGGGCCCCTTTAAAGATAATATCTGGGCCAATCCAGTAGCCGTGTATTGTTGCAAATCTGGCATAGACCTCATTGACAAAACTACAATGCTTGCCAACGATCAGTGGCTATAGCAAATGGAACCCAATCACCAGAGCATAAGTAAACTTAAAAAAGAAAGAAAGATATTATTATTATTATTATTATTATTATTATTATTATTATTATTATTATTATTATTAATATTATTGTCCTATTGTTCATTTCATTTCCCTGCCTGTATAGACCTTTGCATCGGGCGAGGAAGACCGGTCTGGCAACTCGCGCTTTCGCCCTTATTGGCTCGTGCGCTACTGCGCGGAGTGTGCAGGTTGGTGCTTGGATAAGTGGTGTTGTGGAACAATTTTTGCAACTTTTAGGTCGACTTGCGGATTTTCTTTTCTTTTATTGCGATGTCAGCCAGCGAAAGGGCAACGGGAAACCGCTGTGCCGTTTTTGGTTCTAACAACTACAGAAAAAAAGGAAACTGCAGTCTGAATAAGTATGCGACGTGCATCACCAAGCGCGGAGTGTTTGCGGTGGCGGGCTGTTCAAGGTACATTGTTTGTGGTAGGTTACAGGTTCTAAATCAGCAAGTGCCACAATATATCCTTTATTCCCAGTGTCCCACAAAGTCAAATGACAATCGAATATGGCCAGATAAGCGAACAAACATAAGCAGTCAAGTATGGCCCTCTCCGGTAAAGTGAAAAACATCTAAGCACCAGTCGAGTAGCCACCTGTGTTATTTTTGCCTTGTTTTATTAATATATTTTAATATGATGTGGTAGGTCTAACAATTAGCCTCGTAGCTCGTTTCAACACGGTGATCGCTGCAGTTTATGTAGTGGTATTAGCACGGACGAGAAATCCCTGACTTCGCAGCAGGGTAACTAGCATCATACCTTTAATTCGTGCTCTGCACCGGCCTTGTAAAACCCATTCACTGAACACTGCATGAAAAGTACGTGGCGAAATTCTTGTCAAGAGGTTACCATTTCTGTAAGAAAGCAGTGTGTATCGTATACGATGTGCGATATAGAAGCCGAACAGTAAAAAAAAGAGAGAGAAGAAAAGAGAAAAAAGCGTGGTCAAGCATCGTGCCTGACAAGCCGCGCTGTGATATACGGCCTAGTTAATTCTCTTCTAAGTGCAAAACAAGAACCACGTTGTTATGCTTGTCTACTGTTTCTATAATTGCCAATTTGCTGCTTAGATTTGCGAACGACAGTGAGAATTTCGCAAAAAGAGTAAATCTCGTAGACGAAGTTATGAAAAAAAATAAACACGGATCACCTCCGATGCCGATCATAGGCTCGAGCCCGGGCACTCTTGGTGCCTGACTGACAGAAGAAACTTTCTAACCATCTTCACCTCATTGCCGCCTAAATTCAATCAAATATCACGACTCTCAAGAGAAAAGAGAAAAGATGCGCGCCAACATGTCAACATCAGCATCGTTTTTATGTACCAGCATCTCCCAGTAAACAGCTCTCATTTCGATCGCACCAGTGTACAATAAACGAGCGAGCAACAAGCGCTCAATTAAAAGTTGAGAAACAAGATAGTCGACAGTATGTCAGCAACAAACAGATGCCGTCTGTGCCACAAAATTGAGACTGTGCGCTCACGGACGACCACATGTATGAGCGGTAGTCTGTATGACAGCATAAAAAAAACCGAGAATGAAAAAACAAACTAAAAGATTGCAGTGCACGAAAAAAATTCGTTGTATACCTGAAGAGTTCCAGCACTTGCTTGCCCAGCTAGAAAGAGTCGAAATATTTGCGCGGTTTATCGACAGACAATGCCGAAAATATGTGATAACGACCACTTGCAACATTTTTGCGCTGCTGTATATTAACATCATTGACCCTCAATGGATTAAACCTTTTCAGGACATCTCACAGACTCATTTCCTACCTAGAATGCATCACTTGATACGAGATTCTGCCAGCCAGAGCGAAAATAAATTACTGCAACTGCAACCGTACGCATACCTTTCATACAAGCCCGAAGCTTCACACATGTCAGTCGGTTACCAGACCAGAGACAGTGCTGCCCGCTAGGCAACATGGCGGCGCCCACGAAAAAAAGGTCTATATGTTGTATCGCATCATTCAGCTCCCAAAAATGCCTAGGAATGCATTAGAGACAGAAGATGCAAAGACAAATAAGCGTGGCGTCTGTTTTGATAATTCTTTAAAAGATAACGTCTTACAGCAGTCCTGCAAGGCCAATGCTAGCCTATCGTGTACCATTTCGACCTTTAGTTTTCCATATCCTTAAAGGGACACCTGTTGCCTTTATTTGAAACTCAGTCGTTCATACATGAAATTTTTCTTGCTGACAAAACTATTTTCTAATATGTCCATCACTTTATCGAAGTTCTCTGTCTCTTTGTTAGCGGAGCCACCATCAGAATGTCTTCCGCATCTCCACTGAGATAACAGGTTAGAGCATCAACTTGAACTGCTCCAGCTTGCTCCGTCCGGAGTGAGACTTGCTTGTATCACACAAAGCAATGCCACCACACTGTCCATTATTTCTGGTGTCAGGAAATACAACAATTCTGGTGGTGCGAAATTAATTTTCAGCTGACCCTGCTGGGGTTCACTCGTCGCCATTGTGACCTGTCCGTCATCTTTCATTGCTTTCACTTGCGCTGTGTTTGTTTGCGCTGCTGCTCTTGAGTGAGTGTTTTTGTTGTTTGCTTGAGACGCGTGTGATTATCACTCAAAGTATCACTGGAAGTCTGGCTACTCTGGTGTTGTGAGACGAATGCACACGTGGCTGGGCTACTACTTACCTGGCACATTTCCTTCCCTGCCATGTCAGCCAGTACCTCGTTGCATCGTGTTCTCACCGTCACTCAATGAAACCTCCTTCAACTGCGATTGTTCCTAATCTTATCAGTCTTGCATCCCACTTCTGACACCACGTTGTAATTTGTATTACATATGGTTCAATAATAAACGAGGCTGAGACTTACACAGCCTGTTCTGAAGGTGGAAATCCATTTAATCCCACAAAACCAAAGACAACTAGCCTGCAAGCATGCGATATTGAAGCATGAGAACAGTGCAACCTGAGATTCGCTTGGTTTTGTTTCTCTTTCAAAAACAAGACCACATGTGCTTTTTAAAACAATGTTCGGAAGTTGTGTTATCATTGCCTGATGAATAGCTACATCAATCTGCAACTTTAGTTCTCAGAAGCGTGGATGCCCTTGAAGTTCCAGTATCTGTTGACATTCTTTGACATGTTTTCACGTCAGCAAATAGACACTTATGTTGCTTAAAGCTATTGTAAATGGCTAGCTCTTATTCGTTACACGTGTGTAACATTTCGCACTACTTGAAAAGACAAATAAAATTCCTTTCTCGCGCAATTACTTGCCCTTTCTTCTCGCTGCGAGTTAGGTCATCATCATCAAGGGTGGATATTTGGCCTTGTTTGTGCAACATATTCATATTGCAAAGCGCGGAACAATGAGGATGGGACAAGACAGTGCTTGTGTGTGTATTACTCCCTGTCCCGTCCTCATCGTTTCAGTTCCGCACTTTACAATATGAATGTGAATCATCATCAACCTGAATGCCCACTGCAGGGCAAAGGCCTCTCCCACAAATCAACCCAATCCTGTGATTGCTGCGGCCACATTGTACCCACAAACTTCTTAATCCCATCTGCCCACCCAACTTTCTGTCTCCCCCTTGCACATTTGTCTGCTTTTGGAATCTAGTCCATTATTCTTCATGACCAGCAGCTATCTTGCCTACACGCTACATGCCTTGCCCATGCCCATTTCTTCTTGACTTCGACTAAGATGCCCTTAAAGGGACCAACAGCTGGCCAGAGCGTGTGATTAGATCCTGGTGGAAATGAAAGCACTGTCAATTATAGTGACAGATTCAAGCATCCTCTTCGCGATCTGAGTAGGATTTATATCTTCAAATCGCGTTGAAAAGTCGCAAAATAAACGGTATGTTGCGCAGCCAAGCGGAAGAGCCATGAAGCTGGATTATGGAGTCGTTCACTTTGCTGTACTAGTCTGATGCTTTCATGCGCACCATACTTAGTGCTCAAAATTAGAGTATGTATATTACTTTCATCCCTGCTCTACTCTGTGCTGCTTACGAGGTGAAAACAGTAGCACGCTGAGAAGTGGCACTGCCTTCGCGGCAACTAGTGGAACTTGTCGGGCCGCAGTGCACGGGTACAAGCACAAACCGCTCTCATGCTCACCCCCCACTGTTTGCAGCATATGTTGTGTGTATACAACTTCATATTTCGCAGATCAAAAATTTTAATTATAAGTGTTTCACGGTGTTTTCTGTGTTACCATTCCGTGACTAGACGCTGTGACCGGTAAGCTTTCTGTTGCGCTAAAGAAAACAGGTATACCATAAAGAGCGGTTGTCGATCCCTTTAACACCTGTTTTTTTTCCTGACCCACTCTGACCTCTTCTTGTCACTTAAGGATACACCTATCATTTTTGCAAGTTAGGTAAACTGTTGCAAATCTGTAAGCCCATTGCCGACGGAGTGGCTGCACCAACCGTTGTAGAATGCATTTTGTAAATTTCAGGGACTGTGTCGTTCATGAGATCCTTCTTTCATGTAAGTAGTTTTACATTAGCCATATGAGGCAATGCCTATATGACATATCAAGAAAACTTATTAACAGTGTAAAGAATGAATATGATGGCTTGTTTGCTATGCATTACAGTGCGTGTTGTTGTGACCCTATGATTCTCAAATGGTTCGTTCTTTCGATACACAGAAATGAAATAACCAGGCTGATTATTGAAACAGAACAAGTATTGGCCCTCAATGACAGTTGTGTGAGTATTCCTTGCTTGATTTCTCTACAAACAACCTTTTGGTGCACGATTTAGTGCACATACGACTTCTTCTGCGCGAGTAATATTTAGCCACCTATAAGTCTGCATTTGCTTCTCTGTTCCTCTAGTGATTGTGTTTAGTTAGTGTTTGTGTGAATGTTCCTACTTGTCAAATTCTGTGCACCTAAATAATCTCAAGTGTGTCATATGCAAGGCTTTACATCGCTTGCTTTGTTTTGAGTATAAGAGAGCATGCTTTGAATACAAAAAAAAGGAGCAAATGCATTTGGCAGATCACATCTGTGGCATCGGAGACTACGATCATCGTCACCAGCAAGCAGCCCGGCTCGCCGGCTGCGTGTTCGGCTCATGACGCTCGCGCTACGAGTGAACTCAGGTTTGCTTTGTTCCATGCTGATGTGGAATAAAGTGTCACAGATGTTTCGTTAATTGAGTGGCATGCTTTATAACAGTGGCGACGAAGACAACGAGGACCTCAACGAGTCCTGGACCCGCAGAGCCATGAGCGTGGGACGGCCACCAGTGTTTGAAGGAACGTGGTCAACTTTCCGAGTTCGCCTCGAAGCATACTTCGAAGTGCAAGACATCACGGACGCGACGAAGCGACGAGCGGTGTTAGTGGCCTCGCTACCGGACAGCGCGATTCGAGTGATCCAGGGACGTTGCCATCCGAGGCAAATCAATGCACTCAACTACGACGACGCCATAAAGCACCTCTAGGAGTACTACACCCCGGAAGTCAACGAAATAGCGGCAAGTTATGCTTTCTTCACGCGATCACAGCAAGAAGGAGAGAGGGTACAGGAATTTATTGCTGAAAAGAGGCGCCTAGCAGAAAAATGCAATTTCGGATCGTCTCTCGAACGCATGCTGCGAGACCGAATCGTGTGTGGAGTCTTGGATGAAGATGTGAGACGACATCTGCTGACCTTGAGGAAGCTGACGCTTACGGAAGCACAGGATTTCGTTATCTCAGCCCAAAACGCTGCCGCTAATGCTAGCAGCATGCAATCTGCGGATCAGAGTAGCATCCACTTCATGCGGCTGCAGAACCGGCCAAGAAAAGGGCAACCGAAGGCCGAAAGCATGACATCTTGCCAGAGGTGTGGTAGTGAAGCTCACTCAAACGAGCAGTGCTATCACGTTCGTACGATATGCCGCCGGTGCGGTAAACGAGGACATCTTGCTCGAATGTGCCGAGGACAAACTCAGTGGAAGCCCCGTGGTGCTTACGCCCTGTCGGCAGCATCTGATGACAGCTCGGGAGATGAGAAGAAAATTTACACACTAATGGCTCATAAAACGACTGATGGCCGCATGGTTAAGCCAATTTTCAAGGAAATCACTTGGGATGGTGTGCCTGTTACTATGTTGATCGATACGGGGTGCCCCGTGAGTGTTATCTCAACGAGCCTGTTCAAGCAGAATCAAAGCAGATGGCCGCCTCCAAGCAGCACCACTCTCAGACTGTCGTGTTTTTTGGGAGAGCTTCCAGTGGTTGGAGAACTGCACATGAAAGCAACCTGTGAGGGACACGACGTACAGGGCACCCTGGTTATCGTCGATACTCCTGGACCAGTGCTATGCGGAAGGGACACGATCAAGGCGTTTAACAACTGTGGAGTGGCCATGATGATTCCAAATGTTGTCGCAAACCTCAACACGCGCAATGAAGACTGCACAAACCAGCAACTTCAGACCTTGCTCAAGGAGTTCGAAGATGTGTTTTCGCCAGGTTTAGGACTATACAAAGGTCCACCTGTGAAGCTGATCTTGAAAGAAAACACCATGCCCCGCTTTTGCAAAGCACGTACGGTGCCATATGCTTTGACGACCAAAGTGTCCGATGCTTTGGACCAACTAGTGGCAGATGGCGTTATATCACCGGTTATGGCAGCAGAATGGGCGACGCCGGTGGTTCCAGTAGTTAAAACTGATGGGTCCATTCGACTGTTTGACGATTTTCGGCTGACAGTGAACGTGGCTACCGTGACTGAGCAGTACCCATTACCTCGTGTGGACGACATCTTTGCAAGATTGAATGGCGGTGAAGTATTTAGTACACTGGATTTGGACTCAAGCATACAACGAGCTGCCCCTGGATGACGAGGCCAAGAAGCTGACTGTCATAAACTCTCACAAGGGCCTATTTTGCTTCAATAGGCTTCCTTTTGGAATTAGCTCAGCTCCGGCCATCTTCCAGAGGCATATGGATTCCCTGTTCAAGGATCTTCCGGGTGTACAAGCCTATCTGGATGACATCATAGTGGCCGAAAAGCGCAATGACACTTCATTGCTAAAGCAAGTCCTGCAGCGCTTACGTGACCATGGGCTCAGGCTAAACATCAAGAAATGCAAATTCAGACAAGAATTCACCTTTCTTGGACATCGAGTCGATGCTAATGGGCTCAAACCGAAGGACGACAACATTGAAGCAGTTCTCCAAGCACTGGTCCCCAAGTCGGTGAGCGAACTGAGATCTTTCTTGGGCTTAATCAACTATTATGCCAAATTTTTGCCGAACCTTTCCACAGTACTGGCCCCATTATACAATCTGCTAACTAAGGGGGCTACGTGGAGATGGCAACAGGTACATGAAGAAGCGGTTCGAAAGGTTAAGCAGGCCATACAAGCGTCAAAGTTTTTGACACACTTTGACTCTAACAAACCTTTGAAGTTGGAATGTGATTCTTCACCTGTAGGAGTGGGGGCAGTACTTTCCCATCGCATCAATGGCACAGACTATCCGATAGGATTTCGCTCCAGAACTCTGTCCAAAGCAGAACGAAACTACTCCCAGCTAGAAAAGGAAGTGTTGGCCCTTGTATTCGGCGTGATGTGATTTAAGGACTACTTATATGGCACTCACTTTGTTTTGGTGACCGACCATAAACCCCTGACGGGTTTGTTTAACCCAGGAAAAGCCATTCCTCCCATGGCTGCGGCAAGGACTCGGAGGTGGGCACTTCTCTTGGACAATTACCATTACACATTGCAGTATCGCAGGGGAACAGAAAACTCGAATGCTGATGCTTTAAGTCGCCTGCCATTACCAAACACACTACACGATACCAGCACAGAAGATCCGCCAGAGTATTTCCTGTACTCGGAATGCTTGGAGAAAAAGGTGATTAGTGTCAGAGACGTGGCACATTTTACAGAAACGGATCCTTTGCTGCAGCAAGTGAAATTTTGGATTAAGAAAGGCTGGCCGAAATTTTTGTCTGAAGAACAGATCCGCTTCTGGCCATACTTCAGTAAGAAGGCTAAACTCACGTACTACCAAGACTTAGTCTACTGGGGACACCGCATTGTGCTTCCCACCGCTCTAAACCGGTGTATCTTGGACTTGCTGCATGAAACGCACCCAGGCATGGCGACCATGAAGAACATTGCAAGATCCCTGTTTTGGTTTCCGGGGCTAGACGGTGAGATCGAGCGATTGGTGCGGGAATGTCCTGCTTGCGTACAGGCTGCAGCGATGCCTCCAGTGCAAACACCTGTACCATGGCCCACGACGGGAGAGAAATGGAGCCAGTTGCACGCTGACTATGCAGGTCCTATTGAAGGACACATGATACTGGTACAGTCGAGTCCACTTATAACAATACCGGTTTTAACAATATATCGGATATAACAATGGACAGCCGCGGCACCGTCAGCTTTTCATTGTATTCTATGGCAAAATAAACCGCTTATAACAATGCTGTCATGATGCAATATTGGTTATAACAATTAAATGTGGGCACTGGAACCAACCCTGAACGAAACAAAAATGCAAAAACGCTGCGACAGTGCCACCCCAACCCCGCCTATTACGCAGAAGGGCATGACAGCATACACGCGGCGGCCAGGCGATAGCGCACTTGGCCTCGCACGCGGCGAGTGCGCGCCGAAGAGGCTCGCGTGCCACCGCTTCGACTGCAGCGGTGGCATGCGACGTAAGCAGTCGAAGCTGACTGCTTACAGTTTTCTACCTGCTAAAAAGTGAAAAGTGTAAGCAACTTCCCCCTCATTAAGTGCTCTCATTTATCATGTTCCCCTCATTAAATGCTCTTGTTTGTCACATTTTCTTTGTTATTTTCGGCATAACCCGCTTATAACAATAATCGGTTATAACAAAGATATTTTCATGGCACCTCAATATTGTTATAAGTGGACTCGACTGTAGTCGTGGATTCCGAAACGAAGTGGATAGAAGCAGTCCCAACGAAATCTGCAACAGCAGAAGTGGCAGTGGAGGCTCTCAGGGCGATGTTTGCAAGGTTCTGTCTACCTCGTACTCTTGTGACGGATAACAGACCTCAGTTCACGGGTTTCCACTTCCGCAATTTCCTGGCTCAGAACCAAGTAAAACACTTGACTACAGTGCCCTATCATCCACAATCAAATGGTTTAGCGGAGCGGGCCGTAACAACGTTGAAGGAAGGCTTGAAGAAAAACTATGAAATTCCGCTACAAACTCGAATATCAAGACTTCTGTTCTGTTATCGCCGCACGCCAGTGAAGGAGGGCAAGTCACCAGCGGAGCTCTTGCTGGGATATCAAATAAGAACAAAACTCGACTGCATTATGCCGACCACCGAGGCTGTGAAAGCAAAGCCATGCAATGAACGTGAACAGCAATGGCAGGCTGGACAGCGTGTTTGGACTCGAACGTTTCAGCCACGGAAAAAGTGGATACCAGGTATCATGCGTGACCAGCAGGGAAAGCGCATGGTCACCGTGGACACGACTCGGAACGGAACGGCGGCATTTTGACCAAGTGCGACGGCGGGACGTTTCGATCGACGAATCGTGTGACACCGACACGCCATCGCCCTGTTAAGAGCTTTCGGGCGAAAGTGCAAGCGATTCTCTGGCTCCGGCAACTCAACCTTTGCGGCTCTCAACGCGAACAGCGCCGTTCTCCAGATCGTCTGAACTTTTAAGAAGGGAAGAAGCTGTGGCATTGGAGACTACGATCATCATCACAAGCAAGCAGCACGGCTCGCCGGCTGCGTGTTTGGCTCATGACGCTCGCGCTACGGTTGAACTCGGGTTTGCTTTGTTCCATGCTGACGTAGAATAATGTGCCACAGATGTTTCGTTAATTGAGTGGCGTGCTTTATAACAACATCAATTCTTGCGATTCCGAGGCATTCTTTTATGAAGCAAACATTCTTGCCCGCCTTTTGCTTGATAGATATCAAGTCATGAAGAAGGGGGCCGTTTGTGTTGTAAACCTTCTGTTAGTTTATGCTCAAAAGAATTTAGATAGTACTTCATCGAAATTTCTCTTAGTCATTCTCTTATTCGTGCACTCATACCTAGTGTTTTCTTTTAGCGTATGTGATTATGTGCACACCATGTATATGTATATTTCATGTTGACGTGGAATAAACAGTAAAAGCACTTGTCCTATGCGTAACCTTCTTTTGTGCCGTGTCCTTTTTTGTGCTCAGGGATATTGTCAAGATGGGATTTGTTAATCTATGATCTTTGCTTAGACAGTAGACTCTCGATAATTCAAACATGAGAGGACCTCAGGATTTTATTTGAATTATCAGAAATTCCCATAAATACGACTCAGGGCAACACACCAACTTATGCTGCGTTGTTTATTGTTTCTCAGTGCCCCAGCAACATCATAGACAGCTCTGCATGATTGCTGGTAAAATTTTTTGACATCAGCAATAATACTGGTACTCGTTATTATACAAGGCGCGCACGAGTGTGTAATTAAGGGACAAAATGTGTTGCATCCCACGACAGTTGCTAGCCCCTTCTAATTCTTAGCACGCTTTCTCGCATGGCGTGGTGTGGAGAAAGTGACTTTAACAAATGTTTGGCATGCGATAGATCAGGCCAGACTGTACCGTTCTTTTTTTTCCTCAGTCAGCATGCGATTATTGGTGCGCAAGGTTCGGCTAGTTTGGCCGTTTTGTAGGCAGGCAATCGGCTTTATTTGTGTCTGTTAGTTACACAAAAACGCGAATGTTCAGCTCGAAGCAACAAAGACAGTAGATATTTCCAGGCATGGACAAGCAAAAAGTTTGCATTAACTGAAAGTTTGAATTATCAGAGTTTCAATTATCGCGGGTCTACTGTATCCTAAGTCGCGTCTGCTGTTTTTAAAGGTGCTGCTACTTACTCCACACTACTCAGGCTCACAACTGCAGTGCTTACAATGTTTCAGATGGTGAACTGCTGCTTTTGCGCTTGAAAAGCCTGTCATTGAACCATCAGCTTTTCTGGCCTTTTACACAAAGGAATTAACTGCACGTCTTGCAGAAGGATGGAATCGGGAGTTATGTTTCTTGCTGCATAGCATTATTTACTAGTATACCCTCAAGACCCACTTATGCGTGTTTTCATTAAGGGACTTATACGTATACAGCTACAGCAGCTTAGTTGCACAGCTTGTTTTAACATCTGAACAAGTAGTAACAACTTGATGAGGGCTAGTTGGTTCATAATTAGAACAAAGAAAGTAACAGCGCGAATGGAACAAGGACGACAAAGGAACGAAGACCGCGGGACAGGTGCTGAATGCCAACTGAATGTTTATTTCAAGAAAAACCAGCCTTTAAACATTCAGTTGACAGTCAGCGCCTGTCCCGTGGTCTTCGTTCCTTTGTTGTCCTTGTTCCATTCGCGCTGTTACTTTCTTTGTCATGAACAAGTAATTCTGTGTGGTTAGATCAATCCAAACATTCACAAATTTGAATTATCTGGTTCAACTTATGAAGAAATGTGACAAAATGAGCCTTTGCATAGGATGTTACGTAATGCTCTTACTTTATGCACTTTTTTTTTTAACTCTTCGATCAGTAGTTTTTCTAAGCTGACTGTTTAGGCATGTCGGTAAGACATGGTAGAAACTAAGCAAGACGAGGACAGAGAAGAGGCTTGAGGCACATTGATTGTTGTAAGTGAGCGCCCTCGTGTATCAAGCCTCACCTCTGTCCTCGTCTCGCTTGCTTTTAGTTTCGGTCAAGTAGTTTTTCTACTTTACAAAGGCATGTGTACAAACTGGCACTTGTTTTTTGAAGGACGTTTGCAATGTACAGTGGAAGAGCGCTACTGCTGGCCGGATTTCTACATGTGTGAATTAGCAAGCGAGAAGAAAACATATGTGAGTGCTAGACATAGTGCACAGAATAACAAAATTGAAAATGAACTGTCAGAATGGCAGCTGTGTTTTTACCTGAAAATAAATGGTTTATTTGGCTGCAAATTCTATGGCAGATGTATTCCTCGCAGGCATGCAGTGTGCTGATTCTGACCGCCGCTTGTAGGGTCATAGCCACCACCTTATATTGGGAGTGGGAGGGCAGTGCAAATACGTATGTGCATGTGTTATAGTCTATGTGCCTCATATATGTGCATCAGCAGACTGTTGAGAAAAGACTGCGACGGTCCAATTACATGCAGCATTGTAAAATCTGTCACAAACATTATTTCTAGTGGGGTGTCCCTCATTTGCCAGGGGATACCTTCGCATGTAGGTATTGCTGGGAATGAAGAGGTCGATCACGTTGCTTCAAGTTGTGCCCACAACGAGTGCGACTGCCAAGAAATTTCATGCCTGATAGACAACGCTCGTCTGTTGATCCGCCGACATCTTTTAAAGCAGCACCCTGACCAACGTGTAGCAAGCCGCGGGTTGTTCCCTCCCCGTATTCGTGGTCGTGGATTGCCTCGTTGTGACAGAGCCCTCTTATATAAGCTAAGAGTTGGCTCTGTATTAGTGCGTGAGCGCTTATACCGACAAGGTCGTATAAACAGTCCATCATGTATGTCGTGTGACTCCTGTGAGACACTAGAACACATAATTTTTTAGTGTCCCGCATTTGTTATGCAGCGAGCACTGCTCGTCAAGGAATATGGACTTATTGGTCTAAAGTGTACGAACCTTGATGATTGCCTGTTCCCGAGGGGTTGTGCTGCTCGGCGTGACCAGGCCCATCGAGCCCTACTTACTTTCTTAAAAAATACCGATTTGGCTTCGCGCGTACAGACATTTTTCCTTGTGACCACTTATTCGTGTTTACGTCTGTGTTGTTTTTTTTTCTTACCTAGTTTCTTTCCTTTTTCTTTCCCCCCTATCTTCCTTTCCCCAATGTTTCCCATTTCCCAAATGAGCAGGCAGCCATTGTGCCCCTTTAGGTGGCAGTTGTCAGGCTGTTCCCTCCCTATTTCCTCTGTGTCTTTGTGTTTTCTATGTAATCAAACCAAATAATAAATAATAATAATGCATAAAAATCTCAGAATTTTTGGGCCTTGCCCATGGGCTGCTGGCCCTTTCTATGTTGTCTATAAGTTTGACAGGATATTTCAGGTTGTTTGAACACCTCCCACAGAAATCGTGAGTTTTTACTCAGGGCAGTGTGTTGTGTGCACGCTAACTGACTTTGTAACAGTCTTTTGGGTTTTTCCTGCCTGAATATAAATAAGTAATTTTTCACAAAATGCGTATGAAGTTAAGTGTTTCTTTTAATATTATAATTACTTGCTCAGTTTCTCATTCCTGCAAGAAGTCCTGCTAACCAAGATCTTGAGAAATCATAAAATGAAATTCATCTAACTGGTTCTGTCATTACAGTTCAATAAGTAGGGTTTACCTTTTTCAAATTAGGGCCCTCAAAAGTTTTATTGTTAAAACGTTTGTCCCTATAGACTGTATTGTTCTCAATGAAAAAAAAAAGGCTAGCAGCCCTAAAAGATTTCAAAGCGTTCTGCGTTCTTGCCTGCGTTCTTGCTGTTCTGGTGAGATCGATTTGCTTTCTGTTCTGTTCTATCGTTGAAGTGCGATGCGAGCGAGCATCGCGGTCGTTTAAAATTGCATAGACGATCAGCGATGCTCCAAAACCATGTGCAGATGGAAGGACCTTAGGCAGAGTAGACCTCCATTTAGTCCTAGTTTATTCCATGTCCACTTTTTTCTCTTGTGTTTTCGCGGGAAATTCAAATGGTGCGTTTCATATCTCTAAGTAAACCGAAAAAAAGAAACGAGCCGCTGCCTGTAGAATGACGGGCATTAATCGCACACGTTGGACCCGTTTTCCTAATATCGTCGCACCCATTGGCTTCAAAGAAAAGAAGTCGTGAGATGAGTCGACTACGATGTCGTCCTCGCGGGTGGCATTCTTTTCTTCGTTCCATCAGAAGAAATTTCGAGAATGGAGTCGCAGCGATTCATACCAAAACAGAGTAAAAGACTCGAAGAAAAAAACGAAAAAAGATGGAGCGTTGCGGTAACCAAACAAAATGGCCGCCCTACAGGACGTAGAGCGCACGTTTCAAAATATGGTACAAAGAAAGCCTAATGTAAATGTAATACGCGAGTACGTTTCGATGTCCGCCTAACAGAACAACAATTAAGCTCGACAAAAGAAAGGTCGGCTATTGGTTTAACATAAAGCCATGTTTGCGACAGTAGTACGCGATCTCCGCGACGACCTCTTTCACGCATCTTCATGAGGCGGCCGCTTCGTGAACCTTGACTTCGTCGCAGCGCGAAATATTCACCGTTATGACACGAGAACCAGCACTGAACACAAGAACCAGCGCTATATTCCGGCTTGTTACCGAGCTCGTACGCGTTCTACCGAAATATTGTTTCAGCCAAACCAACCTTTGTGAACAGGTGGGCTAAGCCTACTGTTTCTTCACGTTCCATCGAGCATGATAGCTGCGCCGCTTGCGCACCATTATTTGTTACGTAAAGCTTAAACATCACAATGAACTCATTTTCACGTGCGCCTTATCTATACGTTACATACGTATGGCAGGCGACAGAAGACGACAGCTCTCAAAGAAAAGATGGCGGGAAGGGAAAACTAATGGACTCTACCTCCGAAAAAAAAAAAGAACGTCTAGCAGGTAAATGCTACAATTCAACTTCTTTAGTTTTGATTGTAGAAAATGGGGAGAAAGAAATCTTACCAGTGCAATTCTGTTCCCCAGTACAGGTTCATCCTAGGCATGTCGTCGAACGCTGTCGCTGTACGCGCACTACCTGAGAATACGCTGCGGTGCTCGAGCCGTGAGTGGAGCTCTCTCGAGAGGAGCGCGCTTATAAGCTGGCGCGTTGACGTCAGAGAAAGGGAAACGGAAGAGGGAAGGTTGAGTCATCGCCAGTGTTCACGTAAAACATCGCTAGTGTCCAGGGGCGTAGCCAGAAATTTTTTTCGGGGGGGGGGGTTCAACCATATTTTATGTATGTTCGTGCGTGCGTTTGTATGTGTGCGTGCTTATATACGCAAGCAAAACTGAAAAATTTCGGGGGGTGTTTGAACCCCCCCAACCCCCCCCTTGGCTACGCTCCTGCTAGTGTCGTCTTTTTTCGTGTTTCGTGTATGCGTCTTAACCCGGTCTGCGCTGCCATTTATCGTAAATGAGACACAAGAAAGAAGTCAAGACGTTTTGACTTCTTTCTTGTGTCAGTGTTCGTGCCGCCCTGTATTTTAGAATGAATACTTACAAACTAGCTAAGCTCTCTGTTATTCTAAGTGTTCACTGTGACCCAGGGATGCGAAAGGGTGTGGGCAGAAGGGGAGTTGGGGGGGGGGGGGCGGTCGTTGTTGACGTTGAAGCGAAGAAGGATGATATTTTTGGAGTCCTATGCGCTGGTAAAGAAGTTGACGATGAAAAGAAGCTATAACTGGAGAAGAAACAGCGACGTCCATAGTCCAGGACGTCGAGAATGGCCTTACAGCCGTGTGTCGAGGGCAGTAGGGTGTACGCGGCCGCCTTGAAGACCTAGTTGTAGCGGGCGACGTACACCAGGTTTCCTTGTGTGGCCGCAGGGGTAGGGGGCTTGCGGCGGTGACGTCAGGCATCAAGAAACGTTCACACGGCGCGAATGTGGTCCCCTCTATGTGCGTGTTCCTACCCCATAGCATGAAGGTGCGCGAGTGCTTTCTTAGGACTATTCGAAAACGCACGTAGAAAGCATACTGTGACAATTATTTATGTGGCCTCGATTCCACAGCGTCGCCAACTTTTTGAGGCGGAGGGCCGAATTGCACGACGCCGACACGGCGGGCTCGGTCAGCAAATCAAAAGGGGGGCTTTGCAGGGAAGAATAAAAAAATTGGCGAATTCACAATAATGTACAAAACTATAGAATAGAATTCGTGTTTATTTTCAGCACGCATGTCACAAGGTTGCAATTTACATACATAGGTTACAAGCAAAAAAAAAAAAAAAAAGCTTTTTCAATGCGACTTTTGGGGCTGCACATTCTTAGCCAACTCGTAAATGTCTACATCAAGGTTGCTAATTGACCGACGCAGAAAGTCGTGGAGGTGTTCATCGCTTAGTCGGGAACGCAATTTTGATTTGATGAACTTCATTCTCGAGAAATCCTGTTCCCATACGTATGTACTGCCCAACATTGTTATCACAGTTGCTGCTAGTTCCTTCAGAGTTCAAAACTTTGAATCTGTGGGGCCAGCCTCAACCTTCACAGTGTCTCTCGCATCAAATCTCTCGTTGAGCTCATCGTCTGTCTGTAGGACTAGCCATTGCCGGGGGCGCATTATGCTGCCCCGCGGGCCGCAGGTTGCCGACCCCTGTGAGCTCAATGCAAATGCAGTACAGCTATCCTTTTAACCTTTTGTTGGTTCTGGTGCACTTTTTGCGCGCCTGTTCAGTGCCTCAACCATCATTGAAATAGCGCGCAGTCCCGGCTTGGTGCTGGGCCCGTTCACGTTCGAGTGGTATGGTTTCGGCCAACCCGCCCTTTGTCATTCGGTGCGCTAAGCCTACTTTGTCTTTACACGATCTAAACGGATCGAAGTAGTAGATTTCCTCCAGTAGTTTGATATATGGTTCGTCGACTGCGAAATCGGGGCGTCGACGAACCATGTACAAAACTGCGGGAAGAAATCAACAGCGGGTCCACAGCAC
This sequence comes from Rhipicephalus sanguineus, assembly GCF_013339695.2. Classification (NCBI taxonomy): domain Eukaryota; kingdom Metazoa; phylum Arthropoda; class Arachnida; order Ixodida; family Ixodidae; genus Rhipicephalus; species Rhipicephalus sanguineus. The sequence continues at coordinate 204,745,423 of NC_051177.1, forward strand.
GGTTACGAACTCTTCAGTGAAGGAAATCAGGAAAAAGGCGAGGGGGAGGGGGAGGGGATACACTAACATATAGAGACAGCGAAATCAGTTTTCTTCATATAGCGGTATTTTCCAGGCAAATCCATTGTTTCTCTTTTGTTGGGGCCTTTTGAAGTGGTACCTCAGCCGGCTACGTACTGCTCGCAGCACTTATTTCTCTTGCTGGAGAATGTGCTCGTGAACGTTGTCACACTTCGCGTGGAAGTTCAGCTGAAGTGGCTAAAACCTCTTGCAGCCACGCTAGCCACCGCAACGTTGCTTCGTGCGTGCGATTCGTGCGAACTTCGTGTTCCGCAGCGTGACGCGTGTTGTTGGGAGTGCGTTGGATCGTATAGAAATTTCTAACTGGGCGATCCCGAACAAATCCAGGAATATAGCTGTCCCGACAGGGACGACGCGGTACTCGGGACGCTGTATGAAAAGTAGGGACAGTCCCGCAAAATCCGGGACGGTTGGTAACCCTAGTCCACAGCCACCATAGTCCTCTATGAAGAAAGCGACAAAATTCCAAACAAGGGTGTAAGGCAGGGAGGCGCGATCTCCCCAATGCTATTCACCGCGTGCTTACAGGAGGTTTTCAGGGCCATGGATTGGGAAGAGTCAGGGATACGAGTTCATGGAGTGTACCTTATGTTGAATTCCAATGGCGGAGTCGGAGCAAGCTTTTCTGCTCCTTGGCCGAGTGAGGGCGGGAGTCAAGCGTTCCAATGGGAGAGTCGGAGTTGATTAAGAGCGGGAGTCACTCCGTGGAGCAGGAAAAGTTGCTCCGCCAAAATCGGTTGAGTCGACCGGAACTCGGCGTGACGTACTTCCTTTAACACGTTTGCCTGCTTCTGGGCGCTGCCGCTGTCGCGTGTTTTGAAGTAATGGTGGACGACATGGGCGTCTGGGCAAACCGTGCGGCATTGCTTCTGCTGATCGATAGCGACAGCTCCGAGTCAGAAAACTCCAGTTTCTGCCCGAGCGATTCATCTGATAGTGACAGCGACGCTGAAACTGCCGCGTACGAGCGGGAATTCGACAGTGGAATTAGCAGAAGGGAATAACTACACGCAAGGTATTCTGGGCAATTCAAGCACTTCCGCTTCCTTCTTGCTCCTATGCTTGCTCCGGCGGCCCGCATTATTTTCCAATCGCGGATTTGGAGGCGTTTCTCTACGCCAGAGTTGAGTGCTTGCTCGCAGAGTCCAAGGTCTGCTCCGACTCTGCCATTGGAATTCAACATTAGTAATCTGCGATTCGCTGATGTCATTTCATTGATGAGTAACTCAGGGGACGAAGTGCAACTCGTGATTACTGAATTGGACAAGGAAAGCAGAAGGGTAGGTCTGAAAATTAATATGCAAAAAACTTAAAGGGACTGTCTACCGCTCGGAAAAATTTTTCTGGTTGTGGTGAAAATGAGAAGATCGTTCGTCACATCTGTGGCAACGAGCATGCTTTTGCCCCATAAAAAAGGAATTGTATTTTAGTTTGATGTTGAAAATCGTGAAAGAATGACCGCTGGCGTCACCCAACAGCGATGTGGTCAATCGACTGGTAGGACAAGAAATCCTAGCAGGTAGACTCATTTTGCTTAAAAACAAACATGTATAACTTAAGATTGTATTTTACGCACTTGAGGCAGCTTTCGGCTGCGTCAGAGAGTAATTTTTAGCTTTTTTTTTCCCGCGCATCCAAAAGGGCGCCCGGTGGCGCTGCTTGCGGCGCCGTCTTCGATTTCGTCTTCAACTCTTGCGCTGTGCATGCAGCCCTCCGCGCTAAATATAAGGCAAATATTTCTTAAGAGGGTTCACCAGCGCGAGCTCCCATAGAGAATACATGCGCATTTTGAGAAGCCCTAGCGTGCCCAAATTTGGTCAGATTTACAAGGGGTCTTCGGCACTGCATTCATTTTTAGTATATCGAGGAAATGTTGCGGACAGATATTTTCCTCAGGCTTTCATTTTTTTACAAACCAGAGGCAAACATCCATAAAAATTGCATATTTTAACGTCTCGCTCTTTCATGTTGTCTCCGGAAGAAAATAGCTTAGTTATCTAAAATTCTTCCGCAAAATTTCCTCCCTTTTTATTTCCTTATTGTTATGGTATAATTGTCATGCATGTCAAGCTTCTGGTTTCCATTTTACAGGCTTTGAAAGTGCTGTGTGTACTTTCAGTCTGGATTTAAAATTCGCGCCAAATTTAGGAAGCGCGACGTGGCTCCCCCTGGTATCGCCTATATTCCGCGATCCTACACTCTACCACCAGCCTCTCATATGGCTGTATTCGTGCGCTGCGTAGAAAGGTAAGGGACTTGCTGAGTCAGCTTGAAACAGGCTTCGGTATTTTTTTTTTTTTTGTATCGTTTTTTGTGGAGGGAGGCTGTGCTGCCTCTTTTTCTCCCGAGCGTGTTCCCCGCGACAATGAAGTGGAATGCGAGGCAAATGCAGGTGTGTGACCCAAACACAAAACAGCGTTTCTTCGGCGTCGGCATCGCGACAGCGTTTGGGCTAGCAACACTTCATATAAGCAGGGTGCCGAGAGGTCCTTGGTGTTCAGAAAACTACCCCTTGTCCATAGCTAATCGTCCTATTGAGCGCTCACAGGAATTTACTGCTGTTGCAAGGGGGACAGTGGCGGCTTCTGCAGCAGAGACTAGCCAAGAGGCTCGTGTGCTTTCGCTCAGTTCTGTCGGTCAGGAATACGCAGATGCGCGACATCGTGGCTGTTTAGAAACGCCACAGGCAAGCAGGCAAATCTGGATTTTAGGATGTAATAGCGAGATCGGCTGCCGCGAACTGCTTCTTCAAGGCGCCATATACGCATGCGTAGATCAGAACAAGCTTTGTTCATTGGAAAGAAAACATTATTTGATGTTGAGCGGCCACTGTCAAGTGTATGACTCGACACATGCCTTTCACAACCTGGCAACTCGGGGAGATGGCGCTGGGAACTGACCCCGTCTTCGCGTTCGACCACCTTCGATGTAATTTTTAAACATTATACTTCAATTTGTTCTCGTGGCAAACATTATCCTCGCTTGTATGTAACGGAATTTTTTTTCCGTTTGCCATCTTAAATTTCCAAACGCTAGCATAAACCATGCTGTATGCAGTGTTGGCGGTAACGCGTTACAAGTAACGGCGTTACCGGTAACGCGTTACTTTTTTCGGTAACTTAGTAACGTACTCGTTACAATTTACAAACTGTAACGGGTAACGTACTTACGTTAACATTTTTCGGTAACGTGTGGTGTCACGTTACTCGTTAATTTTTCATCCTGGGGGTGCAGTCTTCTCAGAGCTCGCCCCGACAAATTCTTTTGTCGCAGCGTCGGACTGCTGTCGGCCTGCCAGGCATTGACCAAGAAAGCGCGGGCGGAATCGCTTTTCTTTTTTGTGGAAATTGTTGGGACCAATTTCTTAAGACGCGCCGACTCCTTGGTGGAGGTTTTGGCCATCGCCACACAAAGCTTGATGAAAGCCGCATAATTCGCCATGAGAAACTGTACGGACATGCTTCTCGTGGAAGTGGATGTAGCAGGTGGATTGCTGGCACCTGCGCCTTTTCGTGCCCAAATGACAAGCCGGCCGAAGAGAAAGCGCAGGGGCTGGTTTAATCCATACCACGTGCTGGTCGTGAAATTTTGTACGTGGGGGAAACAAAGAACTCCCCCTAAAGGCTGCGACAACATAAAAACGATGCCCGCAAGTTCGCGTGAGAAAGGAGTACACTCGCTGAGCATAGCATGGTAAACGACCACCGCATCGAATTCGACAGCTCCCACGTCGTCGACATAAGCGGCTTTCTGTGGAATTCTGGCCGATCCAGGCGACAGCCGGTAACGTCAACCGGTCTACAGGTGCGCTGCCGATCAAGAGTCTGCCTTATTGTGGAGAATTGGCGTGACCCCCGGCTGGAAGAAAACCCTGAAAAAGAGTGCGAGCGGGACGCGAAACGTAGAAATTTTTCTTGTAACGCAAAAAAATCTTTTTTTTTTACTCACTACCTTAACACCGCTGTCACACGAACAGCCTTAACCGCGGTTAAGCTAACTACGGTTACGGCTAACCATGGTTACAGGTAGCTACACGACAGACGTTACCGCAGTTAGTGTACTAATCGTGGTTATTGCAAACGGGTGATTCCACGAGAGATCGACACGGATCCGAAAACAAATATTTTAAGTTTAATTGAGTATTTTATATTTTATGCATGTCCCATGCCAGTAGCCCGAAAGGGAACCTAATTTCCTTATTAACTGCATAATTTACGAGGGAAAAATATCAAACACATTCAATCCGGAGGGACCAATTTCATTACCTGTCGTTCTCGAAAGTTCACGACGTTGTAAACAGAAATATTATCGTTACAAAGAAGATATTTTGTGTATGAAATGTATGCGCAACAAAGAGTAAAATAACATTGTTTGAAACTTGTAGAGCTAAGGAAACTGTTTTTGAAAAATGTCTAAATATGCGACGTTTTATAGTAGCTACAAAGTTCATAATGCCTATCAACTTTGTTTTAAAAAATAAATTTTGCTTTTTCTATCTGCAACTGCAGCGAAGTTTCTGGTTATTGAACTCCTGAGCGAGTGAGGCTGATCTTGAACACCCTCACATAAACGCTCGCAATTTTTGCGGTAAATATACAGGTTAAAGTGAACAAAAAAATGTTTATGCACAGATATCTTTTTACGTAACTAGCCCGTTTAAGCATTTCTTTATTACTACAAAATTCGCGCATTTATTTTGCTAGCAGAAGCACACCATCAGAATTATTGTAAATTTCTTGAGATTTCATTGATGCTTTCTTTGCGAATAGCGTTGATGATTGACTCTCATATCCTGTATAATGTCACATTGACAAAAACGGCTTCACCATGTGTCAGAGTCAGAAGCCATCACACGTAACTCTAAAGGCAACTTTAAGCCCCTATACCATTGCTGAGGTCCGGTACATTTGTGCAAGTAATACTCATTCGATCATAATTTTGGGTATATTCGTTGTTTGGTTTAGAAGTTTTATGTGAAACAAATTTCAGATTTAAATTATTGCTGTTGTGGGTTCGTGCAGCAAAGACACATCGATTATAATTTATGATTGCGGAGTAACGGCAGAGGTAACGTCCGTTACTTTTTTTCGGTAACGGTAACGCGTTACATTTTTTTGTAGGTAACGTAGGGCGGTAACGCGTTCCTTTTTTTATAGTGTAACGGGTAACGTATTTAGTTACTTTTTTTCAGTAACGCCTACAACACTGGCTGTATGTAATATATAAAACTGGGAGAAGCGCACAATATAACAAATATAATAAATAAGCAGAAGCGTACAAACCTTTTATTTTGAAATTTCTTACAACTGTTGTTCTCAAAGTAGCCATTCTATCTTATCACCTAAGTTGTCTAGATGGCACAGAAGCAGATCAAAGTGTCCCCGAGAGAAAACAACCTAAGCCGTGCCCGAAAAAAAAGAATTTTTACGAAAGTTGCTTTTTACGGCATAGTCATTTGTGAATCGCGATAAGATGGTTCTGCGTAAAAATAATAAATCTAGTACTTTGTAAATGCCATTTAATTACATTTCATTCAGGAAGTTTAATGAAAACACACATATTACGCCCTACTCCAACGTTGCTGTGCCCGCTTTTCATCACAGTGTACCCTGGGGCTTTCGAGTGCTCGGGCTTTCAGGTAAGCCCAATCTCGTGCAGTGCTGTATCTTGAAGTGAAAGAAGATTCGCTGAGATCGGTGCTGGCGAGTAACTTCTACACGCAGTGGAAAATGTATTCAAATTATCACCTCATGCAGTGCAGCATAAACAGTGTTTCCAGATGCTACCGGGCAAACAAGCAAATACTCATCACAAAGGAAGCCCAGAAGAAGCGGAAACATAATGAATTTTCCCATTCTTGAAAATATTTTTATTATAATAAAAAAGAACGTGTCACTCAAATACAAAGAGGAGTTTCAAAAACAACCTAATTACCTTGTACAGCAAATATATGCGCAACTATGAACGAAAGCACATGATTACTTTTTTAACATTGTCTCCAGGGTAGTCTCCATTCGGTTGAAGGCACGTTTGCAAGAGCATGATTAAAGTTGTTGATTCACCAACATAAATTTTACTTCAACACTCGACGACACAGTCATCGACCAACAATAAGCGGCATTGGCAACCCTAAGCATAAACAACAGCATTGATGTGAGGAAACACGTACTACTCCTGACGTGCGTCGCAATTTCAACAGGCGTGCTAGAGCATTGTCAGAACAGGATTGCTTGGTGATTTATTGGCAGTCTCCATTTCTAGACGTCTTCTTCAAAGCCTGCTTGAGTAAACGGTTCTTTTGCGCCTCCGTGATATGATCAGGCTCGCGAATTGGAAGGCCGCGGCTCCTTCTTGGGTCCACGAGCTCTGGTAGCATGCAGTGCATGTAAAATGTTTTGAGCCGGGGGAACATCTCGTTCTTCCAAAAGACTTCATCTCTGGATATTGCCTCAATGCTTATGCCGTTTTTTGTCCACACCTCGAAGAGGCATTTATGACGACGAGATATATTCATCTGACCTCGCACTACCAATAGCTACTACTGGACTTAAGCTTCAATTTTCCGTCCTCGTTTTCCGTACAGTATGTTATTTTTTTTTGGCTCGGACTCCTTCTAGTGGAGTAAGGTCCCTCGCTGAGTATGGACACTTCACTTCCACGAGGACGTCCTCTCCAATCAGACTGTCCGGACTAGCTCCAAGGAAGGGGTTTTCCTGGTCTACGAACAAGCCGCACTGTTTTACAACAACGTTGCACTCCTTTTCAAGCTGCCTCAGGGCAACGCACTCGTGGTCCCGTCCGTACCTGATGGCTTCGGAACTAATTTCCTTGTACAAGATGTCTCCAACTGTGCGCCTGCATCCAGTCGTTGGTTTCATTTTACAAATAGCGCCAAAAACTGATGCTGTCAACCTCTTACGCCTTTCCTGTTTCCACAGACTAGATCCACTCTGCTTGGATGTTGCTCCCTGCAGGTCTTCGATGCTTGTAACTGATAGCGAAAGCGATTTTACGAAGTTCTCAGAAGCAGTTGCCAAAGCTCCATGCTCCATGTCTGGCAGACCGTAGTCAACATCAGCACCAGGATGATGCTCTTTGACTCGGCGCTGGGAGCGTGGTGTAGTTGATGGTGCCTTCTTCGGCAGCTTTCGCTTTGATTTTCTTCGAGCAACTAACGCTTTCACGAATGAAGCTGTACATTTTCTGAGCTTCCCGCCGGAAATTCTGCGGGCAATTTTTTCATGATAAGTCCCTTTGCAGTTCACCGATAAAGAAGCAGCAACGCTTTTCTTGAAGCCTTCAACGATAATACTTTGTTCCATGCTGGTTGAGCTGCCATGCCAGTTCTTCTCGCATTGATGTGGCTTCGCAGTAGCACCTTGCGGAGTGCGAGCACACATTGCACACACCTTGTTTTTCTCGCCGATGTAGAGGACTTTTACAGTTCTGTGTCCAGTGATAGCAGTCTGAAACAGCAATACAAATATCAGCCATGAGATTGCTCTACTCAGTGCACAGCCAATCACTACATCAGATAAGCATTTCAGAGATAAGATAGAGTTCTTGCTAAAGTGCCATTTGGTGGAGACCTCTGCTTCACTTAAAATATTTTCATAGCAGTTGCACTTGTTTTCGCGTATGTTCGTAATACTCGCAGTGAGATGCCAAACTCTCAAAATAGTTGCTTACTTGTAATAAACAAAAGCAATATAATTATTCAGTTCCATGCCATTTCACATACACCAGTGCGTTATCAGACACCTATAACATCGATGGCAGCGCTGTTTAGTATTTATAGTTCTAGCTGAATTCGTTTACGCTATAGGCAATACGAGCACAGCAAGTTTCAGTGCTATATGTGTGCGCTATGGTCAAGATAATGGCGCTCCTGGCTAATGAGCCAGCATTTTGTGCAACATGACAGATATTCCTGGCAATTCTCTATTTCTGCGTCATTCGGAAGAGGGAATGCGTGCTTTGCTCCACTGCATATACAATCTTGTCAGGTAGACATATGCGCTAATAAACACGAAAAATCATCGCCTTGCCGAACTCGATGAAGTTTTCCTTGTCAAAAAAAAAAAAAAAAATTAGGCCAACACCTTTCCTTATGCTACAGCGGAAATGAAAGGTAAGTTGTTATGCACTAACCAGTTTGTCTACGTTATGCATAAGGACACTAAAATTAATCGACAGGATATGCATGTTTTCCTGATCTGAGCAGTTTTATGCTTGACGGGGTCCTATTTGCGAGCTATTATAATATCGTTTATTTACTAAAAGGAGCGCTTTTTTAAATTAATATGGTTCAATAAATTTGTGCACTCACCACGCCTGAGGAAGCATCATACTTGTTCTTGTACGATCTCTTCGACCAAGCACCATCGGCGACGACTGTTATCGTGGGTACGCCATCATTGTCTATTTCGCCACATTCTCTTGCCAGCCTTGCTTCTTTTGCACCAGCCTTCTTCATTTCATCCCAGGCGGCTTGGTTGATAAAGTCTCCAACGTTGTCTTGTATTTTTGCGTAAGTGTCCGTTGACATTCCCGGCATATCCATGGATGCAAACAGTTCGTTGAGGTTAGAAAAACCGCAGCCAATGGACATTGTTCCATACACTGCAGCTGTGTTGATGTCACCGCAGCCGCTTGAGGTTTGAACTTCAGGTGGCGTATTTGTATGTATGACATCTTTTCTTCGGCACATCCTGCATACAAGAGTCAGGGAGCTTCGAAGACCTTGCCTTCTTTCAGATATACAGTCCATATCCGCCAGAGCATGGAGGGCCACCTTTTGCAAGCTGCTCAAGAGGTGCTGAATTTCAACAATCCGGCGTCCTTGAATGTCAGCCTCTACTCTGATATTCTTGTCTGTGGAGTGTTGCTCGCATGCTCCCGTTGTACTCATCAATGAGGATGACAAGGAACTTCCTGACGCCTCCGCTTCTTCAGTGAGGGCTTCATCGTCGACACAAAACTGTGCCGTCCTAGGGCTGTGCGTGTTCACCGTTGGCGGCGAAGAATCTTCATATAAATCTCCGAGATCACCGCCACAGTGAGAAGAAGATGCATTATCTAGAGTTTGCCTCTTTCTGATGTTTGCAATCGTTGACGCTGGCCGTTTAAGTTTGCCGCACTTGGAAATTCTTCGATGGCATTTCTTGCTTGCTGGATTCGTGCACACTGGGAACAACGTCGGTATCGCGTGGTGCTACTACACAGCACTGCGAACAAAGAGGTCGCAAAAGTATCGAGGTCTACGAATGCCAGCTTGTGCCCAAAGAAGTCGAAGCTACTTCGTGTCTTCGGGGCTCCATAGCCGCTTTCTTTGCCACTGTGAGGTTAAGAACAGGTGGTGACACCCATAAGCGCTCCCCTAGAAATCTGTTGATTGCCTGTTGGCGTCACCCGTGACCGCCCTCCCCCACCTAAAAAAAAAAAAGATGGATCTGTGCCCTGGCGGGTCCGATTTTGCTGCGTCTATTGCTAGGCTGTGTGTTCTAGCGCTACCGTCGCACTTCGCATACTGCATTGCCGGGTGCATATAGTTGAGACAGTGCTGGCTTCCTACAGCAGGTGAAGATGTGCGTGACTAACTCACATGCTCATCGCGAAGTGCATTAGAAACAGACATAGTGCTCTGGCTTCATACCAGTGCATGCAGGAACCACGAGTCTTTATGCGTGGGCACTTCGGTGCTCAAACTGTCCCTAAAAAAGGAAAAGAAACAGACGATGGAATGACACGGCAGTGATAAAACGGAGTTGCCGCGGGCAGTTTTAACTTGGGGCGAAATTTATGCAGAACCAGTCGTGTGCTTAGATTTAGGTACGCTTTGAAGGACCGAGATGTTCAAAATTAATCCCGACGGCGTGCCTTACATTCATGTCGTATAATTTCACGCAAAACGTCATCCTTTCTTTTCACGTTATCTTGGAGCGCTTGTGTGGAGTTGTCATAAATTGACGGCAGCGGACATTATTAGCTTGAAAAAAAAAAAAGACACTAGTTCCATAAAATAACCGGACCTTTGTTGCATCATTGTCGTGCACGTAATCAATCGATGAAAGCTCTGTGCTAAACTCTTACCTGCGTATATATGCGTATTCGCGTGAACAGTGATGTTGAACTCATTACACAGGAATATGGTCTAGTATACCAATAAACAAGAAGTAAACACTTAAGTAGTCCAGTCGTGCGTAGTACACAAAACACAATCTAAACACATACAAAGAAAACAACAAAAAATGTTTCAGTGGTTTAGCTCGGCTAAGCCAGCATATACGTAGCGTTAGCAAAGGTGCAGCTGATTATTCTGAGCTTTTCGTGTCTCCGCAGCACGTTTAGCCTTCTTCTGTTCATTCCTCCTACGCTCAACCGCCAATTGCCAGGCAACTACTTCGGGATCCGATGAATTAAGCTTCTCCGCTCTTCTGTGCCGTTGAGCAGCATTTGCGCTCTCCTTCTCCATGGCTATACCACACTGGCAAACGCCAGTCAGAGGAGTTATCAAGCGGCTCCAGCGCAGTGTCAGGCGGCGACTGCACAGCGAAAGCGAAAGGTAGAAATATATTTCATTCTCTTAAATTTCTGTAATTGCTTATTTATTTAATTATATTATTGAACACTCGTTTAATTAACATTTCATTAAAAAAAGGAAAAAATCAAGATTATCCTAACATTTTTGCTTTACTATAAATTATTTTTTTCGCATATTCCTTTTTATTTTTTCACAAAGTCTACTGCCGCCCGCTTCGTGGCCGACCCCCCGTAGTGGGTTGAGCTATTCCCTTAAGGAACCAACCAACCAACCAATCCGCGCTGGTCGTACTGTGCCGCTGTATTGTTGTTAGGATGTTTCACATATGCTGCGCTATGAAGGCGTGCATTTATCATCTTTTTTTGATGAATCAACTTGGCTTGGATTGCGGCAGCAGTGCTAAAATAAACGCACAGACTGCGATTACAGCAAAACAAGTGTTCTGTAATCGTATAATAAGGCTTCGTTTAACCGCTAGCGCGCTGAAAACGACTGTTACATTCATTACAATAGTGTTCAGCGAAAATAAAGTAATCCTTCTTTTACCGGCACTACAATCGTCATCGCGTCTACCAACCAGTGTTGTGGGCATGTTTCACGCCAATGGAAGAAGAGCGAACGCAGATCGAAAAATACTGTTTTAAAAATTTCTGCTCACTTTCCAGAGAAACGGCTGCAAGGTTGGACACTTCAGACCGTACGCTTTGTATTGCGGCACAAAACAGAAAAGCGATGAAGGACGGTAGACAGTCCCTTTAAGCAATGTGCAACAGTCTCGGAAGAGAGCAGCGCTTTGCAATAGGTAGCGAGGCAGTGGAAGTGGTAAACGACTATGACTACTCAGGACAGGTAGTGACCGGAAAGCCGAACCACGAGACTGAAGTACCTAAAAGAATAAGAATGGGGTGGAGGTATGTAACAGCTGCATCTTACCGGTACTTACTTACGGAGCGGAAGCCTGGAGGCTTACAAAGGGGGTTCAACTTAAATTTAGGACGGCGCAGCGAGCAATGAAAAAAAAATATGTGTAAGCTTGAGGAACGAGAAGAGAGCAGAGTGGGTGAGGAAACAAGGACATCTTAGTTGAAATCAGGAAGAATGGGCTTGGGCAGGGCATGTAGTGCTAGAGGGGGAGGGAGAGGGGAAGGGGAGAGTGGGAGAGGAGAGAGCGAGTGCAGAGGATATGCGCATGCGCAGTAACGGTGGTCACGCCGCACACCACCACCATATTTCTAGTACAGTGGGCCCTTTCTTTGACGCGACTTCTACGAACCTACAGACAGGCCTCCTGTGTCATGTCGTGCAGTCGGTGTATTAGCGCTTGCCCTGTGCACTGTCTTCTTCTCTTCTCAGCTGTTCGTTTCTTTTTTCTTCCTGTTTGCGCTAAAAAATATGATGTCTGGGATACAACACCAACTAGTCCGAGAGGAAGTTTTATTGAACCACCACCGGATTGAACTCCGCCATAAGATATTTCGCATCTAAAACATATTTAAGGGGCCCTGCAAATGGTCAGAAAAACTCTGCCGATCTGTAGTCGGGGCTCCTGAGAACACGTGAGCCAAACACGATGGCGCAGCACGCGGTCTGGAATTTACAATTAATTATCAAAGTCAGCTACAAATCATTCCCTCTTCTCTCGACAAATGATGCCATAAACCAAAGTCCGCGGCCATTGGATGATTTGTAGTAGTGTTCGCATATTCGAGTTTCGAATCGAATAATACCTAATCGAATAATTCTATTCGACTTTGGAATAGCTAGTATTCGAAGTTTGGAATAATTCGATAGGACAAATATCTAAAACACGAAAAAGACCAACGGTGCGACTTGATTAGGGTAGCTAAAAGTAACGCTAACGTCCTTACGGTAGGTCTTTCGCTAAAACTTTCACCGCTATCCTGGTTCAAAAGCAAGCGCATGTTTATTTGAAAGGAGATTGTCTTTTCCGTACGTAAAAGAAAAACAAAAAACATGAGAAAACTACGGGACATATGGCCAGAAGTATGGAACTATATCGCCAATGGTGCACTAGCATTCAAAACGAAGCAGCTTTGTTTTCTAAGAGCTCGGAGTAACGGTTCTCTCTTTATGCAGAAAAGAATATTATGCTCGCGGCACTCTGTGATTTGAAGTTTAAATCACTTTTCTGGAGAAGTTCGTTCAATTAGTCACACGCTGCTGAGCTGCTGCAACGGCAGAGATTACAGGTCGAGACGCTCGCATTAGACTTCATTAGCTGTTGCCAGTAAGCCTGTACTTATAAATTTCCCACAAATATGGACTCGCGTCATTTACATAGATGATAAATCTAGCTTTTATATGATTGTTTATGATCTGGATACTGTAATATACACCTTTGCGGTGTACTGTAAGGTCACAAAATTTTATGGAAGCCATATATAAAAAATTTTTCATTTTTCATTTTAGCATTCACCTGCAGCAATTATAATTTGACTTCAATGTTGCAAATACGACGAGATTAGGGAAATTGATATGCCTTTAACACCGTAAAAGTCTAACTTTGTTAACTAAGCTTTGTTCTTGGCAAGTTAAAAAATGCTCTGGAGAAGCCTGAAAATACGCCGACTACAACTTCCTGTCTTGCTAGGTTTTCTGATCTCCAAAGCGAAAAGATAAAAGTTCGGTCGATATAATTTACGGAAACCGTACTGAACGGCATCCTAATGTAGTTGCGCTGAGCCAAAGGCAGGAAGGACAAACGGCAGACAACTGAACAGGTAGTGCGCAAACGTTCAACTGTTTATTCTCGCAAAAGCCCTTAAAAATATACACAAAAAATTTCACCATGTCCCTCTAAAGGGAACCATGTGGGGATGCGAAGGAGTGCATGGGTCGACTTAAAGTTCCGTTCATCGCGGACACCTTGCCCGATGTTAACGCGTCCTTGTTGCTGTTGCGGTTACTCGTTCCGAACTCTTGTTGGAGTACGACACGCCCCGCCACGGTGGTCTAGTGGTTATGGCGCTCGACTGCTGACCCGAAGGTCGCGGGATCGAATCCCGGCCGCGGCGGCTGCATATTCGATGGAGGCGAAAATGTTTGAGGCCCGTGTACTTAGATTTAGGTGCACGTTAAAGAACCCCAGGTGGTCGAAATTTCCGGAGCCCTCCACTACGGCGTCTCTCATAATCATATCCTGGTTTTGGGACGTTAAA